>NW_027526407.1:173575081-173975081 GCF_048455015.1 Haemaphysalis longicornis
GGCAAGGGCGTTCAAAGCATATTCAGCTCCTTCGTGAGCACCAGCAAAACGCCTGGGATGTCAGTAGAGCCCGTCACCTGTCCTGGCTTGGGAACAGGAGCTCCAGCAGTTTCTGGGTGGTCAGTGTCCTCTCATATCTTTTGTGCGCTGGAAACTAACTGTATACGTATGATTCATTCATTGTTGAGAACCTCCGTCGTGTAGGCGTTTGCGACGGCGCTCATAAGTCGTTGAATCTCAGATCTGCCGCCGCCTTGTTGCTCTTCCTGAGAACTACGCCGGATTTCTTGTTCTTGCTAGTTTCGATGCTTTGCAGAACTTCAAATACTGCGTTAAATTGGGAATCGTGCTGAATGTATTTCGTTTGATAGAGTTCAAAAAATCGCTGAGCCGTATAGACCGGCCACAGGGAGCAGATGGGGTGACCTTCAACAGGTAACTTTAGCGGCGCACTCGCCATCACTGGCTTTTGGCAGCTTCGATTTCCGCATTGGGCTGCCAAGGAACTCAGTTGGCTCAGCGAAGTGTGACGTTAGAAAATGTGTAAGTCACGGGAGGAAAGTTACACCGTAGTCGGAAGTACGAACTGCGACTGGGTCTTCAAGGTGGGGGAATACTTTCCATGGGAGTCCCAAGCGGCAAAACTCCGTAGAAAGCTTCTGTGTTTATGAAAAAATTTCTTAGAATCGTTGATTGCCACATTTTTTTCTTCTTTTCGCTGGCGCGTGTACACGTTCTACCAGGGCGTTGAATATCTGGTCTCTAGTTACGTAAAGTCACAACAAACGCCTTTCATAGCACCACCGGCGTCCCAGGGCTGCGCCGTACTAGGCAACTGCTAATCCATCCTTCGTATACGTGACGAGCGGAGAAAACGCGCTTTAGGAAGCAGGGACCATTTTTCTATTTAAATATAATTGACAGGAAAGAGATATCAAAACAAGCAGGCGTACATATCTAACCAAAACTTCAGCCATTGCAAACTTCCCAAGGCGGAAAAATAAGAAGGGCGTGCACAGATTTCTCTGACTGTGCGCATAATACCGACACTTCGTCGCACACTTCGGACGCATTGCAGAGCCACTCACACGCTTGACGAATGATAGCACGCCTTTCAGCTGGGAAAGTGCCCAAGAGGAAGCGTTCGGCTAACTGCAACAGCGCCTGTAGACTCCGCCGGTGCTCGCTTATTTAGACGAAAACGCCGAAACGGAAATTCACACGGATGCCAGTGATATAGGCTTGGGTGCCGTCCTCGTCCAAAAGCGAAGCGGGTGCGAGAAAGTAATCGCCTATGCCAGCCGTGGTCTGTCCAAGGAAGAAAAATACTACTCAGCCTCTGAGTAAGAATGCATTGCGAATATATGGGCCATTTCGAAATTCCGCCCGTACGTATATGGAAGACCATTAAAGGTTGTGACAGACCACCATGCGCTGTGTTGGCTCGCCAATTTGAAGGACCCCTCTGGCCGTCTTGCTAGGTGGAGCTTGCGCCTGCAAGAATTCGACGTTACAGTACTCCATAAATCCGAGAGAAAACACTCCGACGCCGACTGCCTGTCCCGCGCCCCCGTCGACCCGCCACCACAAGACTCAGATGAAGACAGCGCGTTCTTTGGAATTGTGACAGAGAGCGACCCAGCCACCCAGCAGCGTGCCGACCCCGAGTTACGCGTCATAATCGACTACCTCGAGGGATGCAACGTCGCCGTTCCTAGGACCTTCAAACGCAGCTTACCAGCATTCAGCCTGATAAACTTTGTCCTCGTGAAGAAAAAGTTCAGCGCCGGAACAAGAACGAATCACCTTCTTGTTATCAACGCAGACCTTCATGACGAAAGTTTGGAAACGTGCCACGACGACCCGTCTTCCGGACATCTCTGCACAGCCCGCAATATTGGAAAAGCCAAGGCGGGGTACTACTGGCCTCGCCTTACCTCTGACGTCACCCACTACGTCCGGAGCTGCCGTGACTGCCAGCGAAGAAAGACGCCACCGACGAGACCCGCCGGACTTCTGCAGCTGATTGCCGTCCCATCAAGGCCCTTCCAACATATTGGAATGGACCTTCTGGGCCCGTTCCCTACGTCAAGATCACAGAACAAGTGGATTGTCGTAGCAACAGACTACATGACGCGCTTCGCGGAGACCGCCGCTCTTCCGAGGGGGACTGCACAAGAAGTCGCCAAGTGTTTCATAAGACAAGTTGTGCTGCGACATGGAGCCTCTGAAGTCCTCATCACGGACCGTGGAACGGCCTTTACTGCGGAGCTCATGCAAGGAATCGTACACTACAGCAACACGGATCACCGAAGAACGACAGCGTACCACCCCCAAACGAACGGACTAATGGAACGTTTGAACAAGACTATTGCGGATATGAAGTCTATGTACGTCGACGTTGAACATAAGACCTTGGACGAAGTGCTCCACTATGTCACGTTTGCGTACAACATGACTATCTGAGAAAGTACGCAGATGACACCATTCGAGCTTGTCTACAGAAGGCGGCCAACTACGATGCTTAACGCCATGTTTCCGCACGTAGAAGACGAAGACCTTTCAACGCCGACGTCGAAGGATACCTTCAGCGTGCGGAGGAGGCCCGCCAGCTCACTCGAGTTGGTACAGCGGACCAGCAGCTGGTGGATGCCGACCGCTACAACCTCCGACGCCGAGCCGTCGAGTACCACCCTGGGGATCGTGCGTAGGTTTGGACTCCCATCCGACGACACGGACTGAGTTAAAAACTTCTGCGACGGCATTTCGGTTCCTACAAGATTCTATGACGTGTTGGCCAACTTACCTACGAAGTGATCACCAATGGTGACTCCGGCACATCACGACGACACACGCTGCCCGAAGTCATCCACGTGGTTCGCTTAAAACCTTTCTACGGACGATGACGATCTTTTATTTTTATTTGTTCGGACTGTCGCTTATGTTTGCATCGGGTCGATGCACACTTAAAGGAGCCATGAAGAGAAAACACAAGTTCGGGTCATTCAAAAGATGGTCGCGTTAGAATCATACTGACACCAGTTTTAACGTAAACTTAGCTCAAATAAGCTACATAATTAAGAAAAACGGGAATGGTCATGCGACCCACCAGCTCTATTTCCGCAACAGAACCTATGTCGTCACATGAGCTAATCTCTGCGATTGGCGGAGGCTGGCAGAAGCAGACGCAAATTAGGTAGAACTTACAAACTAGGCGAACGAGCGATTTGCGCTTAAATTTAGGGCACATTCTTTACAAAGCAATAAGAATGATGGGACAAACAGTGGAAGTTACGAAAGCACATGTAAACATAGAAGTACTGATGCGTTCTGCTGTTCGTACTGCGCACAGCATGCTTTGGTTTCGCTGCACAGCACTACGGGGCTTGGAGTTGTCTCAGACGACACTGGCCGATTGACGCAAGCAACGGTCTTACGTGACCCCATTTGTCGAGCGAGCACTGTTTCAGCGAACGAATATTTTCTCCCAGAACAAAAACAAGCCAGGTTTAAATGCGGGCAAAAACAAACCAAACGCTTGCCACGGTATGGTGGCGCCATCTAGGTTACGGAACGTAAAGAAACGCGGGAACAAACCAACACCGCTGTACAGGGTGGAGACAACCTTTTAACGGTCCCGTGCCGCCGCAATTGGGCCAACGGGCTCAACGCGTTATTCTTTTCGTTTCCCACGAGAACTAGCAACGCGAAACAGACAATATGATTCAAAAATTTTCAGTAAACCGAGTTGCGGCGATAATTTTAGCGCGGTTTTGACACAATGACTTGCTTCGGCGGCGAGCGAGCAACCGAAAATGGCGGCGCCATCGTATACGTGTCTCTACCCTGTACGGCGGATGCGTGAATGTAGGTACTCTAGGCTGCAGAGCGGTCGGTTTCAATGATGTCACTTGGGATCACGAAAACGCACGATTGAGCAGGAAAATCAAAATTTTAACCTAAATTGTTTAATTTCTCAGTGAATAAAGCACCGTTTGTATCCGGACAATCGCTGGGGGCACTATAAAACACGATATCTTTCGAATAAAACCAACTTGCATTTTCTCTTCATGGCTCCTTTAAAGGGCGGGGGGGGGTAATGCCGCAAACTATGCATTGTGTTTATTTGTGTTTGGCTTTTACCGCCCGGCTGCGCCGGTCTGTGTTATCTCTGTACCAAGGGGAGCGCGTGTTCCATTCTTTCTTTCTGTGCCGCATGTGTTATCTGTTCTGATAGGAAGAGCGTTCCCATCTAACGTGACCAGCCCAGAATAATCTTCTTATATCTACAATGTTCTAGATGTGATTCGACGGTTCAGAACCACGCGTGCCGAAAGATAAAAATTACGCCTACCTCCCCTTGCGGGCACCCTGTGTAGATGCGACGCATCGTGGGTTTCCCTCGGCGTTTCCTTTGGGTTGATCCTCCCATCCCGTAAAACGTGCCATGAATGCGTACGATGCATTTCCGTCTACTACGGGGTTCCCGCATGCCGTGAACGTTGCTTTGCAGCCTCATCGTCGGTGGTGCTACCAGTTCTTTTACTGGCCAGGGCGGTGCTTGTTGCTTTTGCGCCTACCATCGCGATAGGAGGCTTGTTAGTCTCCATTCAAAGCATCGTTGGACATCGGAGCACCGGCGCTGGAACGACGGACCGGAGCGGCGCAGGTACCGCGTTGTATACTGCCGCATAACAGTGAGGGGAATGAGAGAGAGCAGCGCATGCGCATGCGTTACCCGAGCGCGAGCGCGCGCCGACGCATCGCTGGCATTCCAAGAAACGAGCGCTAACCCGCACATAACGCTGCGGTGAGAGCGGTGGAGAGCGCATGCGCAGCTGGCGCAGACAACGATGTCGCCGGATGGATGGAGGGATGCATGCATGCATGAACAAGGCGGGTGAATGAGATGGGTCACCTCTAAAAGCCTACAGAGCAGACGCCGGGGTATTTGGCTCGCCGTAGCTCACATGCGTACGTCACTTTGTTGACTGCTGCTTCGCCGCCTCTGTATTCTTTGAGTTGTTAGGGGAGCACAAGTTCGCTCCAATAAACGTGTTTTCCTCGATGGTCAACTGCGTCGTCGGACCCGCCGCGGTGGCCCAGTGGCTAAGGCGTTGCGCTGCTGAGCCCGAGGTCGCGGGTTCGATTCCCGGCTGCGGCGGCCGCTTTTCTGATGGAGGCGAAAAGCAAAAACGACCGTGTGTACGAGATTTCGGCGCACGTTAAAGATCCCCAGGTGGTCAAAATTAATCCGGAGCCCTCCACTACGGCGCGCCTCATCGCCTGCGTTGCGTCGGCGCGTTAAACCCTACAATCAATCAACTGCGTCGTCGGTGGCTTCGTGACAATATAACGGGTAATTTGACTGTCGTTTTTATATAATACGCGTTGCTGCACAATTTCCCTTTACGTTTAGCAGTTTGACGTGCAGTTCACGACATGCTCAGGGTTTAGTATGTAGTAGTTCTTTGTGGAGAGTGGATTGAAAATCAGCGGTGCGTTAATTTTTTGTTCATCTGTAGCAAGGTGGGGTTCATTTGTCCCCTTTTCTTCATGCCGGAGAACTCGACGTTATAATTCGTTTTCGGAGAAAGTTGTAAGCAATACCGCAAATCTCAATAGCCATTTCCTTTGTTCCCGCAGAAGGGTTCGACCGAATATGACATTGACAGTTCAAGGACAGTGTGGCTTTCACTACTCGCATATTTTTTTAAAACCTAACCTTTTTACGGTTTTACGAAGAAAAATCTTCGGCTACTTGTCACGAGAAACTCCTCTGGTGCGACCCAATGCTGCGCATACGTGAAAATACTAGGCAGCAGAGGGTTTACAAATATTAGGATAGATACAGGCGTGGTTTAAAATTTACGGAGCTACACTATAGCATCTAGGGAAATGGTAAGTTAGAGCTGATCATCAGAGGGAGTGAAAAAAGGCCTTCTCTTTTAGAAACGTGTACGCACTGAGCTGCTGCATGAAGGACAGCTCAAGGGGCCGTGCCGATGCGGGCAAAAGAGCATCAAGGTGGAAATGGCAAATAGCGGGCCCACTTTACCTCTATATTGCAGGTCACGCATCATACGTTCTTCCGATGAGCAGAATGCTCGAACACGAAGGAACTCGAACACGAACGAGAACAAAAGAAAGTAGCCGTCACAAGCACCGTATAACCTGATGATGTTTAATACACCCCAAGGAGTAACACACGGTCAAACACCTATCGCGGGCCACAGCTTCTCTTGTAGTACCATTTTACGGGGTGTATGGGCGCGTTATATAAACGAATTCTTATTATTGTGTGCACAATATATAATTTTCAATGTCAACAAGTGTTACCCTAAGCACATTTAGCGGCCTAGAAACAGCTAACTTTCATCTTGCCGGTTTTATAAAAAATACCAGACGACGGTAAGGCTTAGTTTCTTAGTTATCAGACTCCTTACCAAAAAATCAACAAGATGTATAGGACATTCTACGCGAACAAGTTTTTCTGCCTAAACGTTCTGTTGATCTCCGGTTGAACATTTGTTTGCAGGTCCCTATTTTGTTCGCTTTTTCCCATCGGGTCAGTTCTACAACCTTACTCATAGCTGCTTCCTGCTAACGGCTGTTACGACGAGGGAATCCTTCTCGTAAAAGTGTTTTTTGCATGTTCAAAATAACTGTCAGAAATAAAACTAAAGAATACTGCTGAGATGAACTGTGTGTTTAAAAAAACTATAAAGAAAAAGAAGTGAACAACATACAAGGGTTCTGCTGTATTGTTGAATAACCTAATCCTTTACCATTCGTGTATCGCTCCAACAAGGTTCCTCCGGTTCAAAATAACTAGCTGTAAGAAACACAGAGCGGCGTTACGCAAACTGCACGAGAACGAAAAGGTATCGAGCGAGTAAATAGATATTTACTGCCTAGCCAGTTATTGTTTACTACATAAGGCCGCATGGTGCAGCACGCTAGTACGAGATGAAATACCCGAAAAGCATGTAATTACCACATCGCCACATTAAAATATGGTAAGACTACGTTTTATACATCCTAATAACGTCTTATTTGGGTGACGAAGAGGTCTTGCATATGTGCTCTTGTCGCGTTTACTAATTTCAGTGCTTAACACTATCGGGAGGGCGGAAGGTGTGATTCGTTATGTGAAAAAGCACACTTTTGCGGTGCTAAGCTCTGCTAAGTGTACTGTAGGGGCTCCATTGCTAGTCCTGAGCTTACATGAGCACGGAGAAAGTAACTTGGCTTTTTGACATCAGTTGTAGTTTTATTCAGGAAGAGACTTTCAAAAAAGTGTGAAAGGCAACAGCTGTAATGGTGCGCCGGTGTAAGGCGTCCGTGCTGGATGCGCCGACACAAAATCGCAAGCAAGTACTGGCTAAACTAGTAAGAAATAGCTGCGGGCGGACAGCGCTAGCGCGGGAAGGGTTTGGTCAAATGAATGTTGAACTGCCGATTTCCCACTCATGGTTGAGCTCTCGGAGCAGCGTTAAAGTTTATATGGAGAGACAAGAGCTTACACCTCTGTCACTTTCCTATGCTGATCAGGCTGATGTTCCTCCTGCTTCTGTTTGCGCAGCAGAATCCACTGGTAGGCTTTTCATTAGAAGCTTCAGCTCACTTTTTTTAATATTATTTCCTTTATAATTTGTATTTGGTCCAGAATGCATACAAGTAAGTATAAGGTAATTAAAACTGGGCATCAAAAATACAGAGACTGACGTGCAACAGTCAGAACAACTAACAAAAAAGGCAGATGAGAGAGAACAAATCCGAATACTCAGGTTCAGTTCGGACACCAAAAAAAACGGAAAAAGAAAAGAAAGCAAGAGCGATTGCCCATGTTCAGTCTGGTAAGGCGTATGAATTATCAAATATATCCGGTGTTCTGATAATGGTCGTCCAGTTTTTTTTTAAAATATGCTTACTTTCTTCGTCGGAACTCCTAGAATACTGAACAACACAGTCGGCAGCAACCACACATTTTCGTTACCCTTGAGAACCAGAAAACAGGCAAATCTGCAAGTAACGTCACAATGCTGTATCTAATATAGGGCGCTCAGAACAGCTGACAGAAGCTCGACCCTTTAGTTCACCGTTATTGACCGAGACAGGCAATCCTGCCCTTAATTTCTGTATCAAAAAATCAGCAGTGTGAAAATTCATAAACAGGAGGCTGGTCCTTCCCACCAGTTTCCTAGATATATGTTATATCAGTATTTAGTGATTGTAATATCCTTGTTTACAAATATTTTTTCAGCAAGAAAGTTAACTGAAAAAAAATCCCTGCAACGCAGCAACCCAGACCCACGCTAACAACTTCTCTTCCGATTCGGGAAACGTTGGTGGAGTCCCTCTGTCAGGGGTAACTATTTGTTGCTCAATTACGTTTGGTGCACATTTGCGCCAAACAACACTGTTGGTGACAAGTATTCAACAGTTTTGTAATGACACATCAATCTTTTCTCAGAGCCCATTTGTTTCGAACTTTCTGTCCGCACATTATGAAAAGTACTCAAACTGTTCCCCTGAAAGTTTGGCTGAGGTTGCAACGTACACATCCGTACAACTGCACTAACTTGTGTGTTTTGAGCGGTTGGTTTACACTGCAAATTGTGGTGCAGATGTGGAAATCTGTGGTGCAATTGTAGACTTTCAAAGTATTTTTTTCTGGCAATCCTATTTAAATCTCTCCCCTAGGAATGTGCTGGCCTCTTTACAAACCTATATAATTTATGCAGATCTTAGGGAACTCGCTATCACTACAGTAGGTCGTAGACAACCTGGCTGGCAGGGCTTCTGTATTCCGGGGTACGCGCTGCAAAAACAATATAGTCCTTAACATGAACAATTGGGCTGAAGTCAGGTTGGCGAATGAAAGGCGACCGGTTGACGTATGGACTCAAACTGCCCACACCCACTAATCTTCCCGCTGACATGCATCAGTCGATATTACCACGCGTGAGTTTGAGCTACCCAGAGAGTCGTTCAAAAATGCCTTTAACAGTCGTGTAGGCAGCATTTTGTCATTGTTAAGAATAACGTTGTTTTAGGTTAGAAGAACGGGGAGGGCTTCTCAAGACATCGTAGAGTTCAAACAAAACACGACTTCCAGCCATTTTTAATCGTGACACGCCTGCGCTACCAGCCGATTCATTACAGCATGTTTAAAATTAGAATTGTGAAGAGCTTCAAAATGAACTTCCTTCCGTAAACTTCCAAAAGAACGCCCGTCTAAAGTTCAGAGATATCAAACGAAAAATATACAATGGGAGAACTTTCAGGTCAAGTGCGCAAAGACAAACAAATTACCGCGGCAACACATGAATACAAGATTAACGTTTATTTTGTGCACTATATTTTGTGCACTACTATGTGCACTATATTTATAAGTTGGGCAATCTTTCGAGTGCTTTAGTAAAGTTGGTAAATGGCATATGTCATCCCTAAACGGGGATAGCCGATGTATCAAAGGAGGGCGTTTGATCAGAAGTTTACGGTAAGTATGATGAATAAGAAAGTACTGAACACGTGTTTTGCCGATTTGTGTCGTAGGTCTCTGGCATCGCCGGGGACAATATCTTGTATGAATATATATATATATATATATATATATATATATATATATATATATATATATATATATATATATATATATATATATAGATATATATATATGTGTGTGTGTGTGTGTGTGTATTGCAAACGTGAATCTTAAATGTCCCGTCATCGGATCATAGCTTAGTATTATGACTGGTCAATACCGAATTCACGTTTCATTATCATCACTGCATTGAGTGCGTCCATCATCATCTCATCACTCCATCTTTCTAGGATGCGCCATCATCGCCATCGTGATTGATCCTATTCTTGCCAGGGTACAGCTCGCCGAATAAACGTCGTCCGCCAAGTCAACAGGCATTGCCTCTCAAGTGATGGTGCGTGCGTCTTCATCCCTTGCCCTCCATCTCTGAATGCAACCCTTCAGCTCCATTCGGGTCGCTGCTTACCGCGAGACGCCATGCCTATGACAGCGGAACCTGCCTGCGGAACCGGCAGCTGAGCCGCCGGTGAGGGTTCACCCACCATTCATGAGTTAAAATTTGTTGATTTGTCGACGCGCACTGCTGTTCAGAGGTTTATTTGAACTGTCTAGAAGGTTGATAAAGTTTATTTATTTTATTTTTTTATTTATTTCAACATACTGCAGCCCCTTTGGCGCTATTGCAGGAGTGGGGGTAGGTACAAGTTATTGAATTAGGAAAACCAGGATACAGCCATGCATGAATAAAAAATCCAAACTATTTGCCACACTGACATTGCAGGATGCGGAAACAACGCGACAAAAATAAAACTTATCATGGCAAGGTCCCATGTGTACATATTGAGAGAGTATGTATAACATACGAACCACAAGTATACTGTGCGCAAATTAACATGCTCTACAGATAACACGTTTTTACACCTATGCACTGATACACAAAGTTTGCAAAAAGAAACAATACACAAAAAAATTACTAACATGGTATAGAAGGCATTTTGAAGTGTTTCCGAAAATGTCTGTGATTGAAGGGAACGGACGCTACCTGGCAATGAATTCCATGCTTCTATGGTGCGGGGAAAGAAACTAAACTTAAACGTGTTGATGCTTGAGTGTTAAGGGTTCAGGGGGTTACTGCTTCTTGTAGTCGAAGGTTAGGCCAGGGTGATATACTCGGAAGTGAATGAACGATGCGTAGAATGAACGATGCGGTAAAAAAATTGAGTGAATCAATTTGTTGGTGGGCAGACTGTTTTTAGGCTCAGCGATGATAGGGCAGCAGTTGGGGAAACGTTGCGGTCGTATCTTCGGCAGATAAACCGGAGGGATTTCTTTTGCACTGCCTCAATATGGTTGATGTCACATTGTGTGGAATCTATACGATAAAGGTATATTCCAATATCGGAGGTATTATTCTGTTATACATTAATAACTTTGTGTTTTGAGGGGCCTGAGGCAGTGTACGTTTCAGGTACCCAAGTTTTCTTTGTGCTTTGGTAGAAATAAAAACGATATGTTTGGACCATGACAAACTACTGGTAAAGTAGACGCCAAAATATTTGTAGTGTGGGACCTTTTGTAATTGCACACCCTCGGAAAAGTACGTGAAATTGGACGGCGATGCGCTATGGGTAAATGACATGACTGCGGTTTTACTAAAATTGATAGTCTTCTGCCTTGACTCGCACCATGCACAAAATGCACAGGTTGCGGAACACCATGCACAGATTGTACAGCATGCACAGGTTGCGTCAGTACGTGTCGGCCTGTTGAAAGGAGAGAAGTTTAGAAGGTAACGCCGGGCCGACGGGCTCGGCAGGGGCAATAGTAATAGCTGGCTCTATAGAAGGTGGTGCTTGACAACTTTCCTCTGTTGACAACAACGGACAGCGTAAGAATTCATCGGCATCCAAGTGTTTCTTGCCGGATTTGTATACCATGTCAAAATGGTACACTTGCAGCTTAAGTATCTAGCAGCCAAGGCGTTTGGTTACATTCTTGACGGAGGATAGCCAGCAGAGTGCATAGGGATGTGTTACAAAGCCAGCCAAAGGAACTGCGCGATAACCGAGGAGGGCCTGGCTGTAGTTTGGTTCTTCCAAACGTTTCTCGTCTATACGTGTATGGTCGTCCCTTCACTGTTGCAACGGATCCCCTTGCACTCTGCTGGGTCTTCACTGGGACTTCACGTCCCTTCACTGTTGCAACGGATCCCCTTGCACTCTGCTGGGTATCCTCCCTCAAGAAAGTAACCGGATGCCTTGGCCACTGGATACATAAGCTGGAAGAGTACGATTTTGGCGTGGTATACAAATTCGGCAAAAAGCACTCGGATGACGATGCACTTTCACGCTGTCCGTTGTTGTCAACAGAGGAAAGTTTCCGAGCGCCACCTCCGACACAGCCAGCTATTACAGTCCGAGCTCGTCATCCCGGCGTCACCTTCTGAACTTCTCTCCTTACACCCAGCTGACACGTACTGCCGCAAATTTATCGACCTTGCAGAGGGTTAAAAAAACCTTTCAACAGCCATTCGCGTCGCCAACTCAACAAATTTAACCTCATGAATGTCAGGTGCCTTTACCACGTCAACTATCATCCTACTGGCGAAACAATGGTCCCTGTACTTCCGCGTTCTCTTCGGCAAATGATAATACGAAGTTTTCCCGACGATGGTACCACTGGTCATCTTGCTTACATTGAGACGTACGATCGCATAAAAAGCCGCTTCTTTTGGCAGGGACTTTCAAGAAGTGTCACCAAATACGTTTGGTCCTGTGAACCCTGTCAACGACGTAAACAACCGACCTCTACTCCTGCTGGAACACTACAACCCCTGCCATGCCGTTCGACTCTATTCAAAGTTGTAGGGATCGTTCGATACGAACCCCTTCCACCCCCTGCAGCCGGTAATCGGTGGGTTGTCACCGCGATCGACCACCTGAACCTCTTTGTGAAACAGCGGCTATTCGCACGGGTTGCGCCTTGGAGGTTGCGGAATTCTTCTTGCAAGCTATCTTCCTGCGCCATGGTTCACCTAGCGTTCTGCTCAGTGACCGAGGAAGAAAATGTCTTTCTGATTTGATTGATTGTAGGTTTAACGCGCCGACGCAACGCAGGCGATGAGGCGTGCCGTAGTGGAGGGCTCCGAATTAATTTTGACAACCTGGGGATCTTTACTGTGCGCCGAAATCTCGTACACACGGGTGTTTTTGCTTTTCGCCTCCATCAAAAAACGGCCGCCTCGGCCGGGAATTGAACCCGCGACCTCGTGCTCAGCAGCGCAACCCCTTAGCCACTGAGCCACCGCGGCGGGTAGAAAATATCTTTCTACTCTTATTTCCGAAGTACTTCGTTTCACTGAAACTGGTCACAAGACTACGTCCAGTTGCCACCCGCAAAAAAACGGCATCACTGATCGCTTCCACGGTGCTCTTTCCGACATGCTTTCCTTTTATATTCACCCTTACCACACTAAGTGGGACATCATTATAGCTTTTGCTGTACAACAAAACACAGGATTCGCTCATTCTTTCTTGTCTACTCCTTCTTCAGTACTTCACACGTTATTCCTTTCCGCACCCAGTATTTCTATGGCAAGCATGCCCGACCAGTTCGTTTCCCGACTTGCGAACTGCCACAGTCTTGCCCGTATGAACACGGCAGCCTGCCAAAGCAGCCGCAAGTCCCGCTACGATGAGAGGCATCGTTGTGTCTCCTACCAACCTGGAGAAGAAGTCTTACTCTCGTCCCTTCTCTATGCCCTTGGCCCTGGGTTATGCGAGAAGTTCCTTCCCTGCTTAATTGGTCCCTACACAATCCTCGAGCAGATCTCAGCAGTTAACTACTGCGTAACCCCTACTTCCAATGTAAGCGACCGCCGGTGCCGTGAAACTGAGATAATTCATGTTTCCCGAATCAAGCCTTTCATTCGACGAGCTCACTTTACCTGACTGTGACGGCCAAGACGGCCGCTTCAGCCGAGGGGAGATAATATTGTAAGCGCGAATCCTAAATTTCTCGTCATCAAATTATAGCTTAGTAATATGACTGACCAATACCGCCTTCACGTTTCGTCGTCGGCGCTGCAAAGACTGCGTCCACCATTATGCCATCATTCTTCGTCTTTTTCGGACGCGTTACCATCGCCATCGTGATTGATCCTGCTCTTGCCAGGGTATTGCTCGCCGAATAAACGTCGTCCTCCTACTCTCCTAGCATTACCTGTCAATAAATATAATATGATCATCATCATCATCTTAATCATCATGACCAGCCTATCTACGCCAACTGCAGGGCAAAAGCCTCTACAATCAATCTCTAATTATCGCGGTGCTGTTCTTACTGCGACCAATTTACCCCCGAAAACTTCTTGATCTCATCTTCCCATCTAACTATTTGCCGCCCCCTGCAACGCTTGCCTTCTTTAAGGATCCACTCTGTTACCCTTAATGACCAACAGTTATCTTGCATTCGCATTACATGCCCACCCCACGTCTACACGGCCGAGATTGTATAATGGTTATAACCTTGCGTTTTTATATATAATATAGGGAGGTTTAATGGCAGGACCTTGCAGCAAGTTCTTGCTGCCGTGAAGTCCAACCGCGTCATAGCTATCTCTCGTGTATAAGAATCAGTCTCGCGCAATGCACTCTCAATGAAGCTGCCATTCCCAGATCTGCGTACACACTCACTTGTGGCGGATTGCCCCATATTCAAGCACATACCCACTTTGGGAGAATTGTCGCAATACTACGCACATTCCCAATTATTGAAGTGCACTTGCTGCCCGTAGTATGTTCGTTACAATCACCCCTAGACAAAAGCATGAGCCATCCTGGCGACTCAAGGCGATGTGACAACGAGGAGGTCATAGTAGGGCTTCGTGCACTGTAGGTGAACTGTTTCGCGCCCGCGGCTACGAAGATCGGCCGTGGCAGTGATCGGCTCAACGACGTAATTCACCGGGCACGTTTTCTCCGGATCTCTGCAGAGTTCATTGTAATTAGCCTTGAGTTTCGGCGGAGCACCGGGTGTCTTGAATGGAATCCATAGCCACACGATTTATTCGGTGGCACAGGTAGGTGAGGTGGCTGAAGCGTCTTGACGAGATATTTGGCATCCTTGCTCGTAGGCGGTGAAGGATCGAGGCAGTGTATGGCATGCCTGAGCAAGCTTAGTTGTTTCAAAAACAAGCCTGCACTTGAGACGTCGGGGCGGTGGGGCAGCATGGTGTCTAGAGAGTTGGAAGGCTCACGCCCATAAAGTAAAAAGAATGGCGAGAAGCCCGCCATAGTGTGCGTCGCTGTATTACACGCATACCTGCCAAATGGCAGAACCAAGTCCCAGTTTTCATGGTCCGAAGAGACATACATTGAAAGCATGTGTAAAAGCGTGCGGTTAAATCTTTCGGTAAACCCGTTGGTTTGGGAACGATACGCTGTAGTTTTTCTATGAGGGACTTGGCAGTGCATCGGCAGGGCTTGTACTACGTCCGACAACGAAACGCGTCCTGTGTCGCTCAAGAGCTCCCTTGGAGCACCGTGGTCCAAAATAAACCTCTGTAGGAGGAATTCCGACATGTCACAGGCTGTGACAGTGGGTAGCGCGGCTGTTTCTTCATATCTGGTAAGGTTATCCACTCCAACGATGATTAAACGGTTTCCTCCGGCTGTGCTGGAGAGGTGACCGTAGATGTCGATTCCAACGCGTTCGAAAGGGCGCGCGGGGCATGCTTGTGGCTGTAGAGGTTTGTAAGATGCTGCGGCGGAGACGTGCGGCGCTATGATTGAGGACACAAGCGAATGTATTTCGTAGCAGCCGTGTACATTCCCCGCCATTAGTAACGTATCCGCAGACGCTGATATGTCTTTATAACGCCAGCGTAGTAATCGCATTGCGCATCAGCGCGATAGGGTGAAGAGATAGCAGAACGCAAAGACGCTGAATACCTACGAAACATTTGCAGCCATCTGCAAAAGCGTTGAGCGGATATAGGAGTTCATCACGAATGGCGCAGTGTGAAGACTGGCGACGCAGTGCACGGGACGCCGAAACTGTGGACGGACTTTTAGAAGTCCATGGGACATCTAGAAAACGTATCGCCGTCCGTTTGTTTGCGTCCGGACCGATACACAATGTCGGCCGGACGCATCTTTTTGTGACGACCGCCAACACAACGTGTGACAGCCAACACAACGCGGAGTATTGGCTTTCTTTTACTTCGATTGTATAGTTTCTCAAGCAAACACGACTATTTGCGCAACTGGTTTGACTTGTTAAAGGAAACTAGCAGAACCATTTGTTCTCCAAATTCAAATTTGACACAGTTCATCCTTGAGAGAGCGACAAGACACACTTCAACTTTAAAAAATTCTTGAGGAGAAAGAGTTTTATAGTTATTCATTCTCTTATTCTAGTAAAATCCTCCAGCACATTATGTTTAGAACTTTTCACTGAGAATGGCAAACTGGTGGCCCTGGAGTGATGTGCGGATAAAATATACCAAGATAATTATTGAGTAACGTGTGCAGTTATAGTCTCACTAGATCAAGACACAGAAATCTTATTCATTTTCGATAGAGCACAAACCTAATTTAATGCACCAATGTAACTAGAAACGTTGCAAAGAATTTTTGGTAGTGATTATTTTTACTCATCCAATTTAGACAACACTGCACCTGACAAGCACAACCTGTAAGAAATTCCTAAAGACAAAGATATGTGCCAATACAGGTATGATTTATATATTTTCAGTCGTACACAATAGTTTCTCAGCTCTCTGTAAACAAGGCAATAGTGAGGCAAACTTTAAATGAGGGGCACTGATACGCTGCACCTAAGGCGTTTGCCGAGTTATGATAATATCCCGTCCACAAATGTTACGAACAATCACCGTTACGTTAGCTAGCAGTTTGGAGCTTCACAGTCTATATCACGCACACGCAACATCTCCGCTGAACCAAGACGGTTGCTCCACAATGCCCAATCTATCCTGTACTTACTGCGGCAAAAAAAGTAATTATTGAATATTTTAATACCATAACAAAGCTGAATGTTTCCGGTTCATTTTTAACAATGCCGTTAGATCAGCTATTTTATTCTACCCAGTGACTGAAGGACACATGTTCTGTAGATCTTGCTTCTAATCAGCGCACATAACAAAAGTATTGTATACTACAGTGCTCTATTGTCTATTTTGTTTTTTTTTCTGTAGTCTAAACTCTGGTTTATATAAAATGTAACTGCAATCAATATTTACAACTTCCCGCAGCCTATATCCCAAAAGTGTAGAAAAAGTCAAGTATAATCTACCCCGCTGGGCTCAGGGCCTCTTGTATATACAATACAGTTTTTATGAACAAAATGTATTGCGCAAGCAATAGCTGCCCTGTTGTGCATCAAAGAACCATTAGTTTTTTTCCCCGCTTCAAGGAATGGCCACCTATGGATATACCACAGACACCAAGAAAACCTAAATTGTATGGAATAAAATTTGGCAGGTTGGACTTTGCAATTTATATTAGTGCTTTAAGATAGTAGTAGAGCATGCTGCCACAATGCTGCACCAGAGATCTACCTACCCCGTACGGATACATCACGCAGTGCGGGTAGTCTTGAGGTGATACTGTTTGATAAGTACGATTCAGTCGACAGAACTAATCATCTGCACGCAGAGGACTGCTCATGTGATTGCATTGAAATTACGTCTGTAGTAAAACAGTAAACTATGTGATGTGCGCCCATTCTGCTCTGATAGCGCGCGTGGCGATGTGTCGTTATTTTATCAAATGTATCTCTGCACGTAAGCAGAGGAATTAGGTTCCGGGAGTCAAGGCCCAGGAAAGGGAAAATCATGTATATCCGGGTAGGTTTTTATAGCATGAAGGTTTTACATGCAAGTAAAATGGCGTCTCAGAAAGATGTACTAAACATTTTCCTCTAAAAAAAAGTTATCATTACACCGATATTACCCGATCTGAAGTATAATGTATATGCATCTGCAGATAAACCGTAATGCCCCACACGCCAATTGTTTCACTGTGATCGCAGTATAAACGTAGCTCTTCACTTACACTTACTAAATTAGTCAAAAAAGTTCTAACTCTTCAGTGTAGTGATTGCAACATCCACTTATTTTAGCTCATCCCCAATAGCGGCACTCGTCGATAACCCGAGTGAGCATTTTAGGAATTCAAGTAGTATTCAAGGTGGGTGGGACGATCAGGATTTGATTTTTGCGAATGCGAGGGCAATGATAATCACAATTTGGCTACGCACCCTGCTTCGGCAACAATATAAAGATTTAAAATGCATTGCCCGATTGTGAAATGCGACGCGTCGACAGCACGCGCAGGGTTAAAGGGAGCTACACTGGATAGTTCAGGAGGAAATTTCAGCTAATGAGGTTCGTTATCGTGCACCGTAATCTCGACGAAGCTGCGTTTTCAGTTTTTGTGTGCAGCGCACCCAGGAACTATCAGTGTTGTGGGGCTCAGAAGAGCAATGGCTTGGCCTCTCAGCCAGCGCGGCAGTAGTCGTTTTGAGCGCACCATGACGGCACCGTTGACGATCGGAATTTATAGAAACGTGCAGGAGTGCAGTATTTTGACTGTACACACCCTGAATACACACCCTGCACCCTGTACACAAAGAATATACACACTGCACCCAGACTACAGTAATTGAAATCATGGCAAGCTCAGTGCTATCCCTTTACAACTTGAAAAAAGCATACCAAATAAGCATAAAAATTTTAGTTGATGTGAGCTTTGTGGGTTGCTGCTTTAAAAGAGCCTTTAGGAAACAGTAGATATAAATCTTCGACCACAAGGTTATTTTCCAACGGGGTAACTTCCTTGTTTAATAAATATGGCACATCTACGTGCACGACTTGTAACATTTGCCTGATTGAATCTGGTGTTCAACCCATACGACTTCAATGCGTGATTATACGTTAGCGCAACCAAACACCCGACACCAGACTGGTTGAAATTCCAATATAAACTGAACTTGTTAGCTTTACCTATTTGTTACGGAGGGTATTTGTTTGGTATTCTGCCTGGGTTTTCTGGTTTTGATATATTCGGGTGTGAATCTTGTTTTTTGAAGGTGCGGCCCTCGGACAGCCATTACCTGGTTTCGGCGGTGTAGACGTCTTCGTAACCAAGGAACCAAACCGCTGAAAGCCGCTGAAATCAACGGCTCAAAAAACTTTGTAGAGGTGCGTCTAAGAAAGGGTGAGAAGGAGTGTGGACGCCAAGCGATGGCGTTATATCTCCCACTGCCTCTCCGTCAGTCTTGTCGCAGGGGTCGCCGCCACGGCGCTGACACCGTCCTCAGACGCTACTCCGTTCACCCCTAATCTATACCGCGTGACATCTGCCTAGGAGGTTCAAGCATGATTTGCAGCAACACATTGGCTGGCGGCGCCGGCGCGCCGAGAGATAGCAGAACACTTGCCCTCGCGGTGTGTTGGCTGATCCAGCTATCACTGCTTTAGGCACAGCACATATGCGCCATGATGGAGAATACTGGAGCTTAAGCTGCGCCCAAATTTTGCAGCGGGGATTTTAAAAATCGTCACTGTTTTTTTGCTTGATCATAGTGCTCAAACTGATTACTAGTAATCTTGTTGGTGAATTTGTCCTAGCATCACTCTTTCCGCCTCTGATTTTGTAGGGGGCGAAGCGGCTTGTACTTTAAACTACAAAGTTCTTGAAATGAATAAAAAAATATTTTGTTTCGGTTTGTTGATTTAGTAGCAGCCTCACCGTAATTAAAGCAGACAGTTGGGCGAGTTGGTTGTTGAATTATGAACTCGCACTTCTAGCCAACTTAAACGCAGGACAAAAAAGGAAAAAAAAAAAGAAACACACGCTAGCGACTATTTGACCTTTTTCTTCTTCGTCCTGTGCTAAAGTTCACTAGATGTATGAGTTCACTAACTTGATATTAGAGCGCAAATACAAAAAAAGCCATGGAACCTGGTAAGAACGTTTCGTACTTTGGACATTTATGTGTTCTGCCATGATACCAACTTGATTAAAAACAGCGACAAAATCACATGCTTCGCCCCTAACTCCATCGAAAAGTGAGGCGTTTCGGCTCAGCATCAGAACTATGATGCCTCGAACAATACGGGGGAAATAAGAAGCTTGGCACTTCCCCTCCACTTTAAGACAAAAAAATGTTGTAAATTCTAGAACGTATATACAAGATTTACGCTTTTGGGACCAATAATTTAGAATCTTGCTGCAACTGATGGTTGAAACAACTAAACATGACTTTTTCTGTAGAACGTTTCTGTTTTTTGCGGTCATTTTAGTTATAAAGTTTCTGGAATTGTATTGCACCGAGTGTCTAAAATTCAGAAAAGCCAGAAATATTCAGGGTACATAAGAAGTTCGAAAGCTAAGGTGTCAGGATGAATCCGAAGATAGTCTTTCTAAAAGCTTGACTGTATTGCCAGATTGTGTTGCACTAGCTCTTACAATACATGAAGGCAACGAAGTTTAAGGCATTGTTTCCAATACGTGTTGTAATTATGAAGTTTACTGATGGGGTCACGCGTGGCCACAATTTAAAACAATGGGGCCGGCCATCATATACAGGTAGTAGCCATGTGCACTATTACATTGACTGTGTGAATTGGGGTATTGGTAAAGCGACGATGACAACGCCTTGATGTCGAGGTTTGGCTATCTTTGATAATGATGTCGTGTATTCTGGCCGTTTGCTTAAGGTGCTTACTGAACCAATGATTACATTGTTGCTAGAGAAACAATCGGACAAAAACAACGTTTTTTACCAAAGTAAACTCCTGGGCTGTGCATTGCTACATACAAAACAATATGTACAATGAAGAAATACATTAGTGACATCTTTCGAATTCAGACTTCCAAAATTTTGTATCAAAAAATGAATCAACTTGTGCGCGGCGAAGCTACGTGTGTGCTATAAGGAGCGTCGCAGTTGAGTTCTGCATGTAAATTTTACCACCTGCATGTCTATACCGCCTGGGGTATATAAAATAACTCTTCGAATTACAGAAATATAGGCTTAGCAAAAATGGTTAAATCTCAGAGCAAATGTACCACCGGACAGACCCTTAAAAAATCGCTACAAAGTAGGCTATAAACTTTGCCAACCAGGCATAAGCGGGTATTGGACTCATTCTTATAAACAAAAAAAGGATTACCTTGACGATTTCTAACTTGGTGTATTCGGGCGTCTGCAAAAGACCCGAAGTACTTAAGCTGCTGTAGAAGAAGATGCAAAGTATGACATTTACTAATGTGGCCGACGAAATGGGCATTTCAAATATATTTAAGAACCAGCACTACGTCTAGAATAGAACTCTCTGAAATACGACCTTTTTATAAACAGACGCGTTAAGGCCCTATGTGTCCCAACTAGCACACTGTTGATGTAAATACAATTGTAAATACAATCATGCGGCACAGTTTTACTGGTTTTTAAAGGAGCAAATGTCGCGCAGCTGGACGAAAATATTATTTTGGAGAAATATTTCTTTAAAATGCTTTTCAGGTAGATTTTCTTGCGCCTTAGTCATCCCAAAGTTGAAAGGCTTTCGCGTTTTGTAAACAAGAAAATTGAAAAATCAAGGTGGGTGTTGTATTGTAAGATTACAGGTGCTCGCGGTCAAAACATGTTCTCATACTAAACGTGGATGTTCTGCTCAAATAGGTCACGAGTGCGGGTCATTCTAGCTCAAATTAGCAGACCATTCTCGCCGTACTGGATAAACTTTGTGCTAGGGTTTCAAATAAACGGCCTCTATGATACAATTTGCGGCTTTGAATATATACTTTTCCATAATTTACACACACAAGAATATACGCTAACACAGTAACCAAAGCGAGATATGAATTTCTACATTAAGGTCGTTCTCCTGTAATATGCAGAAAATAGAAGATCAGCAGCACATAAAAATTACGAAGTTAAATTTGCAGTTGTAACTCCGTAATTGTTTTGTGTAAATCGTAATTTCTTCTTTTAATTAACACAAACCATGATCGCCAAGAAATGCAGTGTCCAGTAACCGCAATGGTAAGACCGGGAAACAAATGTAAACTTGAACAAACGAAGCTGATTTGTGTCTCGGAGCTCAGGTCTCTATCAAAAAAATCTCTTTAACGTGTACCATAAAGATGATTGCGAGACAGAATCTAGTTTATGCTGGGCCCTTTCACAAGGGACCTAACGAAGCAGTATTCCAATTAAACAGGACCGCGTTTCATACAAACTCGTTTAAGTAGAGAAAGTGGGGGCACAGATGCCAGAATATCATTAAATCGTGTCTTGGCCGCTTTGTATGTCTTTCTCCTTTTTAATGTAAAATCTTAGGCGATAGGTCCTGGATTCCTGCCGTCGCCATCTTTTTTTGGGTGACTCTACCGGAACCGACGTATATATTTAAAGGGCTACGCGACCACAACGGTTCCAGAGCTTATTAAGACCTTCCTTTACGGGAGGGCTTCCAGTAACAGTAGAAGGTCAAATGCAACAATGTTGCCTCATCATGCCTAGATCGCTTTGCAAATCGGTTTTTATTCGCTCACTCTGCAGTTTTGTTCAATGCCTACTTCTTCTGCTGGCACTCCCAAAATTCTGTTCTAAGATTTTTGGTAGGCTGTAGTTTCTTTTTCAATTTTTTTCCCGCAGGCGTGAAGACCAGTACTGGTGCCGCAGTACAACAATTACACGAATCAATTACATAAAAAAATAAATCATAAAAAAAGATTTTCATATATGAGAAAAAATAGCTTTGATTCCAAACCACTCCACAAAGTTGATTTTCATAGGGCAGTGTGGGAAGAATTGCGAAAGTAATTCCGCACCAGCAGGACAGGTTGAAAAAAATGCACGATAGAGCTTGAAGTAACAATCTTTTAGTTTTTGTCATTCTGGAACAGGCAAATGGAAACGGATAAGCCTATAAATGTTAAAGCCTTTAGAAGTGCATTTTCTGGTTGTCTTGGTGTGCAAGTGTTGTCTGTTGATCTAGTACAGAGATTGGGCGAAATGCGCACAGATTGCGATTGAATGATGGTGTTCAGACAGATAAATTTCAACGAAAAGGTCGGAGTATCCAAAATTTGAAGAAGTTTTAGAAAACTAATAAAAGCAAATAAAAATATTTATTTGCAAGAAGCACTAAAAACGAGAAATCTGCTGCGGATCCCTGCCAGTACCAAAACAAATTGGTGTAAAATAGAAGCCTAAATATTAAAATAACTCGTAAATAACAGCCTGTCTGTCAGAGATCAAGCCTAAACGTAGGGCCTTCAGTCTAATCTTCGCGTACAACTTCCACCAGGCCAAAGCATGCCCCTTGTGAATATGCCATCACTAAGGACGCGGTGAGCCGGATAGACTAAGAATAATCAACGTAAAAAAACGAAGCGTTGTTATTCAAACGCACATTTGAATTTCTAGTTTTTCCTATCTGACCCACACTTGATTGTGGTGACAGAAACCTGGATAAAAAAATAACGCAGTAGTGAAGTTCTTACTACATTATTTTACATTCGTTTTAAAAACAGATCGGCCAGGCGGGGTGGCGTTGAATCGCTGGTAAGCAACACACTCAGGTACAAAGCCTGGTCGGTAATCGACAAGCATTAGTGTGCCAGAGATAATGGCCCAGCCTTCCCATATTCAAGTTGTTAACAGTACGACCGAAATAGAGCGTCAATGCCTGATTACACTTGAGTTGATATTCTGATGGGATGAATCCTCCGTATATGATATCACCATAAAGGCGGTGTATTTGACCCTACACTTGTCGTAGCTGCTATCAGAATATAAACATCAGCTATACATAGTTGAAGTTTCTGCTAGGGTGTACAGTGTAATTGGTGGTCGTCTTTTATTAAATTGCAGTAGTGTGTGGTCCTCCCAAAAGTCCCATAAAACGTTTGCATTATTAGCTGACCATTTACCTCCAATAATAACGATTATAATTTCCCGAAACAATATATCTGTAGTAAACTGGAATTCACGGCTGGTGGGGCGCACAGGCTGTTCACCTGTTAACAGTATGCTAGAGATAATGACCCAGCATCCCCTTGTTCAAGGTGTAAACAGTTCGACCGAAATACAGCGTCAGTGACTGAATACACTTGAGTGGGTATTCTGATGGGATGAATCCTGCGGATATGATATGACTATAAAGACGGTGTATTGAACCTTAGAGTTGTTGTAGCTGCTATCAGTATATTAAAATCGGGTATACGAAGTTGATGTTTCTGCTGTGAATGTTTACTATTTCAAACATGCTGATGACTCCACAATCGTCAATTATCTTGAACTGTGTTATTATAGGAATTCTGCACGCAGATTAGTAGTTTGCCCCGTCTGTGCGTGACATCGGTCGTTGGCTGCTGCGTTTGTCGATTCCTGCGCCTAAAGCGTAAACGCGTTAAAAGGGCCACCCCATTCATAACGTGAAATTCCATCTAATTTTAATGAAGGCTCAAGCGCGTGCAGCCAAAAACCAACAAAAAATATTGCGTTGATGCCAGAGATTTGTAGCGTAGTGTGAAAGGAGTTGAAGAAGTGTAAGACTGAATTCTTCCCTAACACATTCATCAAATAAATAAAAGACACTTTAAAATACCAAATAAACAAATACTTCCCAATACCAATCTAGCAATATAGCCCAAATGAACACATTTAAGTGAACAAAAACCGTTCTGGTCAGTCGAGAAGACGGGTATAGCGCAGGTTTTCAAGTTTTGAGGTCCGTACTTACGTCATGGGCAATTCTGGATTTCGTGGAAGTGCAAGCAAGGAATTAGGTGATAGCATTGTTGTACAGCAACAAATAGTGCTTTCATTGTGGCTCAACCTAAATGTGAAGAAGCCACGGGGGCCTAATGATGTACCAAATGAATGTCTGGAACGGTAATGTGAAGGAGCGTCATACTTTTCTTAGCAAATTTTTGCCCTGTCAATAATGAAGGTTCTTGTGCTCAGTAGAAGGCGTATACCAAAAATTGTGCGGGTATTAAAAAAACAGGCATAATATTAAAATTCCCCGCTCAATTCTTAGTGCGGTGCCATGTGCAAACGTTGACACGCAAGTTTCAAATGCTTGCTCTAATACATTTCTGACAGCAATCCTTGCTATGCGAAATTGCTTGAGTTTCGCAAGCGTCTCTTATATATAACACGTTATTTACAATCCTGCAAAGTTTAGGCGAAGCCACAAACTCTAAAGAGCAAATTAATGCAGTTTTAATTTTATTTGGAAAGCACTTGATTGTGTTTGCCATGTAAAATTCATTTTTAAGTTGCGTGGTTTTGGTAGCATTCATGGGATTATTCATAGTATTCACGTCAAGTTCCATTACCAACAAGAGCTTGTCAAAATTGCTGGGAAATTTCGATCCATTTACCCTAGTAAACAGAGAAAGGATCCGCTTTGGTGAGAAGTTGAATTATCTCTACGTCGATTACATTACAAACTCTGCGTGTTCATTATAATAAAGTGCGACTGCTTACTGACGACTCCTTTTTATTTTTTAAGGTTAAGAGAATTCGACATCAGAAATTGGTGAAATGATTCCTTGAAATTTGTTTATTCATTTGCGTGTGGAGTGAATCTTCCGATATTTAATGGAAAAACTGCTGGTATAAGAGTTACTCAGAAGATGTTGTCTTTGTTGTAAAAGCTAATGTACAAAAAAATAGAAATTAGCCCATCCGGTAAGCTAAATGCCATAGTATCACAACTGCAAAAATGAATGTGGAATGAACACAGCAAAGTGGGAAGTGGAACTGCCCAAAAAAACTAGGTTTCTTGAAGTGTAGCTCCTAAAGTAACCATAGGAGTTACGCTGATAGCAGAGAACACGCTTGTGCGGTCTACTATGCTGCACGGAAGCATAAACTCGGGCGCGTATCAAGGGTACAAAAACTTAGTTTCAGCGAGTTAAACGAATAGCTGCTGCGGTTACTTATGCAGAGTATCACAGGAATCCGTTGGGGACGCAATTACTGCCAAAGCTTAAGTTCGGTTACTCGCCTCGTGTGGGAAAATGGCGATGATTAAGCTTTGCACGAATAATGCAACAACAAACTGAACTTACGTCCTCCGCTACACCTGCGAATTTATAGAACGAGTGTCTCTTCGCATCAATAGTCGGCATGCTTTTTTGCAAACTTTTGCAAGTTTCTATAGATTGAAGTGTTGGTTTTTTGTCAACACTGTTTTATACTAAAAGCCTTACCCCGCAGCGATTTTTAGAACATCATACTACTGATTGTTTGTTAATACGTGAAAGATCTGTAATGAAGCAGAAGATATGTTGTTCTTGTTGTTGCTTGAAAGGTTACTTGTCTACATTTTTGCGCGTATATTGTAGACAGGTTAGCGTGGCCAGAAACAAGCATTATAAGTGCACGCAAGGAAGAACGCATTAGGGGTCTGTTAAAAGCGGGCTCTGTTTCCTAGTGGGCATGTAAAGGTAGTGAAAAATTGTTGAGCTCCCAAACGACATTTCATTTTCGCATGTTAACTTTTTTACATAGTGCTTTGTGAAAATCTGGTAATGTATTTTCCAAGGTTTTCCTCTTCCAAACACCACAACCATAAGGCTACTTGCCCCGTAGAGATTTTGTGCCCTACAATACCTCTCGAAAAATAATTAATTGCATGACATCTAGGAGAACGCTGGATTGGTGCTCTCTTTATTAAATTTTATTTCAATGTCTACAATCTGCAACTCGCATTCCAAGTAACAAAAAGATATTGCCGAAAAGGTCTACCAAAGACAACTCCTATCCACACTTTGAAGCTGGCTGGAAATCAGAGCTTCAACGACACCAACTACAATTTCCAGGCGACGTCACTTGCATTCACGCAGGTGGCTCTACAAAGATTGAAACGAGAGATTAAGCCACCCGTTGCTTAGATATTATGGGGTGGCCTCACGAACGCAGCAGCGTCGGCCTCGGCTTGGCTAAAGCGGTGGAAGCCACCGCCATAGCCCGGCCGTGCGTGGGCGGAGATAAAAAAAGAGGAGCGGCTTTCGAATGGTGCGACTGCAGAACCTTTCCATGCTGATGTTCGAGCTCCGGGCTATACCATGCGCGACCCAAGCGTAGACACCCAAACAATTCGGCAAGTGTGCTTAGTGATTCCCATTTATACCGTTTCAAACTATTTTGTTTAAAATTACGTTTGGGAATTGCGAAAAGGCTGAGGGAACTTTTATAATCGCTATTTATCAGGAGCACTTGCTCCTCCGCCATTTGTAATACCTCTTAAAACACAACATAACTGGTATTCGTAACTTTAGAAAATAAAGTCTCATTGGTGGAAAGAAGTGCGCAAAAGGTAAGATTTCTCTTGCGGCCAGATGTCTGTATGTGTTTCTTATACTTTGTTCTCCCGCCCTCTAAACGAATCCTTAATGTATCTGTGCCGTACAACCTCTTAATTCCCTCGGGTGTGGGTTACCAAGATGTGCTGTCGGACAAGTTAATCATGCCGCGCGAAGTGAGCGCCCAAGAAAACAGACCCAAAATCACCATCGCTAAAGTAGACGACAAAACCGGTCCGCCGACGCGCCCGCAGGTGAGCAGGCAACTCCGCGCGGGAAACGTTGAGTAGATTCTCCGTGCTCCGTGAGTGAAATCGTAGAAATCCGCCCTTCTGACCCCCCCCCCCCCCCGCCGCACCACCTCCGCCGCGTTAGGAGTTTATTATCCCGCACTCGGCGAAAATACTGCTGCCTGCTAGAAGTAGAAAGCTGTGCTTTAAAGCTATTAAAGTGCGCACATTTTCAAAACTGGGTGAAGTTTTGAAAAAAGTAAAAATAATAAACTCCTTGTGGTGTCCTCAAACTTGTGGAAACCTCCACACAAATTGTTTCAACATTTTTGTGTATAAAAGGCCCGGAAGATAAAATACCACTATGCTCAAAATGAAAAAAAAAACTAGCCCTTGTCAATTAAGTTACATCCACTCCGGCGAAAAAAATATTCCCACGCTAAAAGCATAGCGAAATGCTAACAGCAAGTTAAAATTAGGCTGTAAAGATCTATCTTAGCAAGAAGCCCCACTTGAAATCGGCGAGTCTTGTTTTTGATGGTGGCTTTGGCGTGCACCGAATAATCGCACCGACAATGTTCTGTAACATCACGAAGAAATCACCAAAAAAAGGGGGGGGGGCACCCCACTTTAATATATTTACCCTATATAAATATTATTGGTGGCGTTTGCGATAGAAATGGTATCATTGTTATCGAGACCAATAAATACTAATTGAACAGAACTTGCATTTTGTCTTGAGGGTCTCTTTGTGTAAAAGGCAATATATCTAAGCTCCAAGGCCTGTATCATCATGCTATTCAAAAGCCTCTACGCCACAATTCTAGCTAGTTACAGAATGCCAAGAGTACAAATTTTGGCAAGATAGAAAACTAACTTTGCTAAGATATTTCATCTTTAGTATCTGGAAAAGAGCTCTAACTTTTTAAAAATTTATTGCCGATGAATGGCGACATACATCCACACGTACTTTGAAAAGGGAGTAGGAAATAAGAAAAATTAGTCAATGACGGCGTCATGTCAGTAAAAAGGAAGATAATGTTGCGGATTGCACAAACGAAAGTTTCATAGCAAAACGTTTTGCGGTGTAGAACTTCCGGGCAGGCAAACTCGCGCAGCAAGTTTTCGTTAAATGTGTTGACTGGCATAAAAATTAAGAGATTTTCAAAGATTCCTCTTATCCGGTTAATAAAGAATACATACCCTTAGCATAAACAGTTTATAAAATTACTTGTACGTCACCGTGGTCGGAGGTATGTGAAAAATGTAAAGCGGTTCGACTCAATGAGAAAGCTGTTGGAAGTGCAGAGCAGTGATAAGATATAATGGGATGCATCGCCGTTATTTCGCTCACTGCGGCCACGCACTGTATTTCAAATTTCCCGCCTTCGCCGTGCTGGCACCCTGCATAAAACTGCACCAGCATGATTTTTTGTCTGTTTTGTTTACTTTAATTTTATATGCTGGACATGCTTGGTGTCATTTCGAAAGTGTAATTTTTTTGCGTGGCTGTAGGCTCTCAGCGCCATTTCGAACGCGCCATTTTTCTTCTTGCGCGGATGCAACCCTTCTGCGTCATTTAACGCGCGATGTTTTTTTCTTACGCTTCCGCTTTTTTCGCTTAGTCTCGTAATAACCAACGAATCGACCATTCTCAGCTACATGGGCGCAGGGGCTGCCGGTTATATATACAAATTTTCCCTGAAATGTACCTGCATTTTTTTTTGCGCTAAACAACGGAAGACGTATGAAAAGCCCGAACACTTCACGAGGTTCGAACAGTTTTGACTATTTCACCCGCGAGGTTTCCGAAGCCTCAGCGTGGCCCCCTGACGACGGTAGATCAGGCTCTACTTGGGTCCCTTATCTCGCTGCGCCACCTGATTACGGCAGCCACATCGACCGTGAGACAGGTAACATGACAATGCGAGGCCATCAAGTGTTCTGCACTTAAAATGCAGTTGTAGTTTTCATGCGGTTTCTTTTCTGCATCCGTGAAATAATGTCGTGTTAAAGCCATTCATGCCTGTCCTGTTTGCCCTATATGTGTTCGTAGGGCAGGTCCGTTGAAGCGGCTTCGGGCCATCTTAAACAAAAGAACTCAAATGTTTGAACGAATTCAGTAAAAAATGCAAACTCGAGCACAAAACTACGTGCAAACAGCCAGTCAGCCTGAGTGCAACAACAATTATGGAACTTCTGAAAAGGTTTTGTTGCTGCTTGAGTGGGTGAAAAATTGTTTTTAAGGCATCAAGCACGTGTTAGTTTTGAAATATCTGTCTCGTACCTTTGAAAAGTAATATACGTAAATAACATTAATATCTTAAATTTTCTTAATATGCGTGCACTGGTGGTTGCGCTGCTGACTTATTTGGCCGCAAGATCTCTTCGAGTGCGCCTGCGAGTGCAAGTATAAACGACGTTTAGTAAAATTTCTAAGTAACATGGTAAATTACTTTGGAGTTCCTTTTAAAAGGGTGTTTTAGCAGATAAAGGTATGTGTAATGGACTCGTTTGGCCTTTGCTTAAGCCGAAGTTTTTGTGTTCAGGACTCTTTTCAGGGCATTGCACCATGTGTTCAGTAAAAGCAAGACAATTCTTTTTTTTCCGCTTTTTAAGTTTTTCCATCTTGCCAAAACACAAGTAGACTTGTATTTCATTTAAAATTTGGCTTTTCTTCTCAGGTTGTTTGGGTCCCATGTGTTTAAAAAAAGCCCTACAAAAAATCTACAGCTTGTGTTTGCGTTAATGTGGAAAAGAAGATAAAGCATCAAGTTGGGCAACAAATCGTGCTCACAGCCTAAAGTTAGTAGTTTTTAGATGCTTTTATTTCTTGAAAGACTAAATGCGCTGAAGCTGACTTATAAGAGTTTTTATATTTGCGGTTAAGAAGTTTGAGCCAGAGGTATTTTCCACCACCTTTGAAGAGCACCAACGTTAACAAAACAGGGCCCCCGTAAATATTATACCTTTTAAACCAAAAAGAAGGTCACAAATAAATATGTTTTTTACGAACAGCTAACTTTGGCTAGTTACTTGCATCTGCAGAACTCGAAAACATCCTAGAAAACAAAACAAATAAGAGAAGTGAAAGTTTGCGTGTGTTCTCGTAGAATGAGCCAGTATAAAATATTTTAAAGAACGGTCGGCAGAAACGCACAGAAACAATATCCTATAGCAATACCACTTCGTGTAACAAACGGGACTGTTGGGGCACTGGTGCAAGCGTTGTAGAAATCTTGCAGCCCAAGTTTAGTTAGTTGCCTCAGGGCTGCGAAATGTGTACACAGAGTTGGTACTCATTGCAATATAAACACGTCATGAACTTTATCCACCTGTGTCAAGAAAATGCACCGGCTGTGTAAACACGTTTACTTTAAAGAGTGAGTGGCTGGTTTACATGCAGATTAAACGCAAATTCTAATTCAAATTTAGCTAACAGTCTGTAGAACCGGGAGTGAGTAGGGGTGAAATTAAAGCAAACGAGACATAGCAGAATATCAAAGGGGGTGTGAAATGTCGGGAACCTTATTCCAGCAATATGAAACGGATTCCAGAGGGCAATACATGATATTCTAACGCTATATATGGCCAAGGCTGCAAGTTGTTTTAAAAAGTGAAATGGCTGGATTTTTTATTGCATTGTGATTTAAACATGTTTCGAAGTCCTCCTTTTTAAGTGCAACTAATACCTTGCCTTGCACGACATACATAACGATTCTTAAGCACGATCTCTCGGTCGCCACGAGATACAATGCTTCCATCCTTGCAAGCTGCCGCAGAAGTTCAATTTAATATCATCTCGCAAGAGGAGCAACATTAATAAAACTTCTAACAATGAAGTACTGGCCAACGTCCCCTGCTTCTTTACAGCTATTGAGCTTGTTTTTTTATTGCAAGGAAGAATTGGCGTTCACAATGTAGTTGTTTACAACACTTATATGTATACATTTTTCTCGGGAAGTTATTTATGGCGCTGAGCTGGATATTGCGTTACATATGTTACCTGACATATAAAAAAAGTCCGGTCAACGACAATGCCATAGTGTCGAACGGTGCAGTATGACTTTTTCTGGTACACGGGTGAAACGCTCTCACTAAAATACATTTGCCATACATCCTAGGGCCTTGGAACGCACTGCAGCAAAATAGACGTTCCCATTGCACAACAGACAGTCAAGTAATAAAAATAAAGAATACAGCCAAAGGAAGGCTGGCTTTAGGGTACCCACGAAAACAATGCTGTGTATCTGACCAAAGTTGCAAAATAATGGTGGAAAGATGATATTTGTCAGCCTCCCTTGTCGAACAAATGCCTCCCGTCTCTTTCGCGCTCCTCTTTCATTCCATCGCCATCACGCCACGGTAGTTTTATAATAAACACATCTTGGATAGCTCAATGTAAATCCAACAAGTCGTGTTCGACTGTTGCAGGCGCGTTGCATGCTGCATTTACTGAAACCTTTCGTGCTGTTGCAATTTGACTTCTTGAAATGCCGCTGGAAAGGATACTGTTGATAGCAAGCAATTTTTTGTAATCTCTATTTGCTATTTTTTGAATAGCGAAAATCTACCACCCGTGTATTTTAAATTAAAACAATACAATTATTGCATATCTATTACGTTGTCCTAAATATGCCTATTTTTGTCTTATGGCTCAACAATGTTCACAAATATGAAGATTGAGACAAGAATTAAAAGATTAGAAATAATGTTTCGATATATGTGCGTCGTTTAACAAGACTTTTAGGGTATACCCGTTTGCTGAATTATGGGACAAACGCGCTCACCGATACGCAGACCTACGGACCGACAAAAAGTGCTTTATATATTCTTACCAAGAAAAACCGTATTCATGAAACGTTCAATTTGCATTTGTTCTCTTCATTACTTAAACTTTGGCGTACTACGTTCCCTTGGCCAATAAATATTGAAATAAATGAAAATGTGTGCATTAAAAAAACGTGTTCGTGGTGTAATGTCGCATTCTTTGAGTCAGAAGGGTGCGTTTTAGCCTCAAAAACTCTAACCTTTATGGGTGGCCCACTTCATTCAAATGAAATACAGTCAAACGCCGCTACAACGAACGCTTTAACTACGAAATGGCCTGTACAACGAAGCATGCCTAATGGCGTGGCCAGATTCCGGTGTTTCCTATGTATTGTGAACGCCACTACAGCGAATACCACTACAGCGAATTTGCCTGTTTAACGAAGAAAATCATGCGTTCCCAATCGCTGAATTGTTGTTTGATAACTAATACGGCTAGCCGCACACGTGGTAACGCGCATCAGAGAACCGAATCCGAGCAACCGGGCTGCTCGGTATGGGCTCGGGGCTGCGTCGCCGCGGCCCGCTGCTGCCGCCGATGCCACTCGCTAATGCAAACGGCCAGACCAAGGTCACCCCGGGCTATCTTTTAAAGAACTACAAAAATAAAAAAAGGCGATAATGCCGCTGCACTGCTGCTCAGGGATGTAGCCAGCGGGAGGAGGGAGTTCGACCCCCCCTTTCTCCCTCCTTCCGAAATATTTTCCAGGCAGCGCACGTAAGCGAGGGCTAGTGTTTCCTCCCATAAAACTCCTCCCCGGGAAGCCCACATGTTTCCTTTTACGCAGCCAGACAGGGGACGGTTCGCCTAATTGCGCCTTTGACCCTCAAGGCGAAGAACACAATCACTGCGGTGCGCAAATGCCTGCACAGAATGGCGGCGTGGCCCGACTGTGGTTCCTCGCTCTTTTTAAGGCGTTGGCCTGGAGCTGAACCAGCTGTACCTTCGGCCTTTCTTGTGTTGACAGACGCCGAATAGACAAAATAGGAGCGCGGAAGACATCGACAAACAATTTCCATATCGCCTCTTAACTTCCAGTTTGGGTGGCCTTCCTTTTCTTCCGCTCTCTTCACTGTTTTCCTGCCAGCGGAAAAGCAGTCTGGACCAAGTTTCGTCGACGCAGACAGGTCTACAGTGTAATAAATAAAATGAGAAATGGCATAAAACAGGCACGGTACGTCGGCGTGGTCCCAAGTCCTGACTGGCTGTTCTGCTGTTCCCGGAGCACTTGCAATTTTTAGCGAGAAGAAAGACGGAAAAGGGCGATCGGTGTGCAAATTTGGGATGAAACGTGTATTTGAGATTTGTTTTAGAATAACAGGGCGGTTGCGAGAAGTAAGGGACAAAGGGCTATAACGATTTGGAGGAGAGTTTTCGGGCTAGTCTTTGGGAGGCGGCAGCAGAAAAAATTACTCGCTGCCCTTGTGTTGGTATTAACCTTTTTTAAAGGGGCCCTGAAAGGCGTTTTGAGCACCCTAAATGAACTAGCGCAATCGTTAGATTGGGTCATCTACGTCATTTGTACCAAGTATTACTTCTTTACGCGCAGTGGAAAGCTCACACATTTGTTGCAAAGTATGTCGCCCTTTTCTCGCCCTTCCCTGCGTGTTTTGGGACGCCGCCATCTTCACATGTCTACGTCATCGATTTCCAGATGTTCGTCAGGAGGTAGATATCCTGCTATTGGGCAGCTTTTTCACGCACTTCCGGCAAAGAGATGTGTCGTCTGCTAAGCGTCAGCTCGCCGGCTGATCTGTCAGCGGAGTGCCGGAATGCTTGGACATTTTACGACTATCCAAACAAGTGTAAACAAGCGCTTAACCGTTTTTATTGAATGCAACACGGCCGTCACACGACATGGATATTCTATTACCTGAGTACGTTCCAATAAAAAGACGAAAACATCCCCCTCGCGAGGGGCACGATCAAATGCAGAGCATTTCTGCGGGGGGGCGCGCCTGCAAGTCGTATGGATTACGTATTGGTTGTTGTTGTAATTGTTGTCTTCCAGCGTAGACATTGTCGATGAAGTCGATGGTGAAACGTGCCGTGAACCCCCTGCCGCGGCTATGACGCAACGTGGAGCGGCTATGACGCAACGTGACGCGGCTATGACGCAACACAATCCAACACAATCCACTTTAATCCAATCCAATCCAAATTCAAGCCAATCCAAGCCAATCCAATCGAATCCAATCCAATGCCCCTCGCGAGAGAGTGTTATAGTGCCGAAATCGCCACCAAGCGAACGCGTGATGCTGACGTCACGATCACGCCACAGATGTTAGCGACCGCAGCGCGCGCGAACGACATATGTGGTTTAAGCGCGAACCTAACGCGGCGAGAGAGGGTGTTGCGCACGTCCCCACCTGTTGTGCGCCCGAACCGAACGCGGCGAGAGAGGGCGTTGCGAGCGGAGAGAAGGCGAGGAGGACGCGGGGAAGAGGGCGCACCTCTGGCCGACGGTTGAATGAGTCAAGGATATAAGGCACGTTCGTAACCTTCCGTTCTGTGTCGGCTTTGTGGCTCAGTTGGTAGAGTACCGTGCACCTTGCGCTCCGCCCGCAGAGTCGTAGGATCGAAACGTGGCGCCGGCAAGTATTTATATAGTGTAGGGGGAGCGATGCGGACGCGGACTACGGACGCCAACGCGGGTGACATCGTGAGTTACTGAAATGCTCTGCATTTAAAGCGGCGTAAGAAGAGTAAGCTAAGTGTGCGCATGCGTGCACTGCCTGACTGCGGAGAGAAGCGAGTCTGTTCCTGATCTGGCCTGTAGCGTGGTTGTTCGATTGCGCCGTGTTCGTGTTGCAACGTCTTGGAATCGCTATGAGTGCAGGTGAAGGTGCAGGGACTAAAAAGCGACTACAGTTCAGCCTCGATGAGAAGATGATCATCAGTGCCGTGCAGAGTAGCCGGAAAAAAAAAGGACGTAGCCGAGGAGTACGGCATCAGCGCATCGACCTTGTCGACGTTCCTTAAAGGAGCCATGAAGAGAAAATACAACTTTGTTTAATTTGAAAGAACTAGGATTCAGTATCTCACTCAGCTCCATTACAGCCACAAAAGATGCTTTTTTAACAGAAAAAAGCAAGAAGTATTTAAAAACTTTCAAATTTTGCGCCACAGTGACGTGTTATGAGCAAGAATGACGTCACACGGGCCAACAATGAAACATAATTTTCAGTGCGTTAGCTGCACGTTAGCATTCAAGTGAGGCGGTCAAATGGAACGAGAGGCCCCATTACAGGCGTCCAGTCATGTGTCGTCACGACAGGTCAGTTAGGCGGCCGCCAATCGCACAAACAAGGTTCCGTGACGTCATAGAAAAGTTGCGGGAAATTGGCTAGGGGGTCGCGACTGCTTCACACGTTTTCTTTCATATCTCCGTGATTTGTTCGAAGATTGCGATGATATTGGTATCATTGTTATCGGAACTAAGCAGTCTTTCTAATAAACCGAACTTGTATTTTGTCTTCATGGCTCCTTTAAGGGGTATTCACACGAGAGAAAAATCCGCCGTTTCGCTCCTAGGAGTGCGCGCCACGTGGCCCCTACGTCACGGTTTCTCTCCGGCGCACCGCCTCCGATGGGAGATCGGAGCTTCTGCTCGCGAGCTACAAACCCTCCGACGCTCGGCGGCGGAGGCGGCGGGATTTCGTCTGCTCGTCGGGCAGCTGGCCGCGACTGAAGAGTTCTGGAGCGGTTGCAGGCACTCTATTTTTATCGCTTCTTAATACATTAGACGCGAAAATGCGTGGCGCACATGACAGGCGCACTGAGGGAGCCGCGTATACCACCAGCACGGGCGCTTAGCGAGCGGCGGCCGCGACCGCGAAGTGGCGCAGGCCGGCGCCGGTAGCTCGAGCGACAGCTTGTTATTGCTCCCCAAGGCGCAAACAAAGCTGCGTATACGAGAAATGGGGTAATGATGTGATGGAAAGTTGCTTTAAAAATCGTCACCGGAGCCGCTTGCCAGAGCGGCGATCGAATATTCGCCACAGTGTTAAGCCTAACATCAGTATGCGGGTCTGTAGGTGGGCCGGCCGGCTGCTACCACGTCTGCAGGTGCTGCGCGCGGCAGCACCTGCATCGCGTCGACGACCAATTTTTGGTCGGTTGACAAGATCAGTGCGTATGAGCTTAACAGAAATTGCCGCCGTCGCGGAATCGGCGGTGCTACGGCAGCTCTGCTTTAGAGATAGGCGACTGCAAACAGTGATGTCCGTCCGAAAGTAGCATCCTCCGTGTGAGCGAAGGAGCTGGCCGAGCGGAACTCCGCCTGCGGTGACGTCACGACCTCCCTCGGATTTCTCCGCTGAAACGCCCCGTCGTGTGAATACCCCTTTAAGGACAAAGAAAAGATACAGGAGCAAGTGGCACAACATAAAACGGACCCGTCAAGGAAGCGGATCCGGGCAGCCACATTTCAGGATGTTGACGCCGCCGTCTACACGTGGTTTGCCGATGTACGTGCAAGGAAGATTCCTGTCAGCGGGCCGTTGCTGTGTCAGAAGGCCAAACAGTTTGCCTTCGCCCTCGGCGTGGATGAAGCGGACTTCAAAGCGACGAGCGGCTGGCTGAGGAGCTTTAAACAACGACATGGCATTGTTTTCAAGACTGTGGCTGGCGAAGAGGCCGACGCACCACACGATCTCGCCAACAATTGGCGTGAGTCCGAACTGCGGAGAGTGCTGCACGAGTACAGGCGGGGAGGCACATTTAATGCCGACGAAACTGCTCTTTTTTATGAGCTGTTACTGCAGGAGACCCTGTGCGAGAAAACAGATCGCTGCAAAGGGGGAAAAAAGTCCAACCAGCGTCTGACTGTGCTGCTCTGCTGCAATGCAGCAGGGACTGAAAAGCTGAAGCCGCTGGTGATTGGGAGGTCGGCAAGGCCACGATGCTTTAAGGGCGTGCGTAGCCTTCCAGCAGATTATGTTGCGAACAAAAAGGCCTGGATGACGGCGGACTTTTTCCAAACCTTGCTTTTGCAACTGGAGAAAACAATGCGCCTTCAGAATCGCAACATTGCTCTTCTAATCAACAACTGCGCCGCACACAACAAGATCCCGGTGCTAAATCACGTGAAAGTCATTTTTCTGCCGCCGAATTGCCCGTCGGTGCTGCAGCCATTGGACCAAGGGATCATACGGTCCGTTAAAGCCCGCTGCCGCACGATGATGCTGCAGCGAATTCTGCTCAACCTCCAACACAACATTGAATGGCCAACTAGAATCAACGTCCGCCAGGCCATTGAAGTGGTTACCGGCGTATCGTGGAAGGTGCCCGCCGACGTTTTGCGCAATTGCTGGCGCAGTGCTGGTTTCACGAAGCTGACGACACAGCCGATAGATGTGCCGACGATCGTGAGTCACCCATTTCGGACACGGAGCTGCATGAGTCCATAAACACGTACGGTGCGTGTTGCGACGCCGCATTGGTTGTGACGGCCGACGATTACGTCTCGGTGGACGACCAGGTCCTAATTGGACCTGACCATACAACTGACGACATCGTGGAGGCCATTATAGAGAAAAGGGACGCCACAAATGACCAGGCGGGTAGCGATGAAGAGCTTGCAGAGGAGCCAAGCGTTATGACTACCCGCGAAGCGATAGCGGCATTTGACGCGCTACAGATATATACCTCGTCACTCCCTGACCTCGCGCCGCAGCATGCCGTGAACCTCGATAGCATCAGCTCGGTGATGGTTGCGCATTCTGTACGTCATACTACTGTGCAGAAGAAAATTGTTGACTTTTTTTCGCCTATTGGAGTTTAAATCTGATGTAAATAAACATAAGCGTTCTCTGCTAATTCTAATTATTTGCTTACTTTATTCCACTAACTACGGTAAAATGCATTCGCATTTTTCAGTTATTGCAAACTATAACAGCCTGCCCGATGAAATTGTAGCTCTATCATCTTTATCATGATTTAAAAGGCTTCTTAAAAAGTTTATTCTAGAGTGCTGAATGGTACATAACAGTCATAGTAAAATTTTTTGTATATTTTTTAGTATTATTCGTTGCACTTTTGCGTATTGTTTTTTCTCGCTGAAGGTATGTTTGTAGGGCTGCACTGGGTTTTTATTAATTTATGTTACATGTCACTTTAATTCCTTCTTTTCCTTTTTGCTTCATCGTGTTTTCTCATACTGAGTGAATGTAATTATGCCTGCTTTTATTCCTTGTGGCATAGGGTGTTTAGAAATTTCGCCTAGATGCGCGGTTTAGTGTTTTCTATCTCGTGAAAATTTCTTAGTGTTCTTTTGACTATTACTATAGTTTTACATGTATAATATTGCGTTTCCTGTTATTCTATTTGTCCTTTTTTTCTCCCCCTTCGAGTCCGCCCTAAATATACTACTTATTTTGTATTGCTATATTGTCAATATTTTTTTATAATTTATATTACGTCTCTACAATGCGTATAGCTCTATGCCACTGTATAATATGATTCTAGCGGCTTTCACTGTGTTTTATTCTTCTATGTAATATTTAACCGAGGGTCCTTGTGCAGTCTCGACTATGGGACCCTCGTCTGTATAATTTTGCTTTGTAACCTTCATCTTCTTGTAAGATTGAATAAACTTCTGCTTCTTATATATGCTTATCTGCTTTATAGGGTGTCAATTTAGTGCGCGACGCATATAGCGAAGTGACGTGTATAACGAACAATTACCATGGTCCCGCACGCTTCGTTATACAAGCGTTTGACTGTATTGAGCGCTGAAAATGCGTTAAATAAACAACCTAAAAGGATGTGGGTGCGTTGCACTGCTTTTATAACCAGCGTCCTAATATTTTTACCAGCACATTATATAACGACAAGACTCCCTTCAAAAATCCTCCTCTTATTTACTGCACCGAAGATGGTATTGAGACAATATTCTAAGTCGTAGTAGGGTCACAGGTGACGTAATACATTTTTAATATTCCCATTCCGCATTGCGACTTGCAATACTGACTAGCCGAGTCCTGAAACTCTTTGTCTGCATTTTACTAGCGAAAATTAGACGCGGACGAAGAAGAAGTACAGAGGACACTCGCTAGACTACAACTGAAATTTTACATAGCGTCCGTGAAACAAAGAAAGGTAACATATCACCACGACCTGCCTCTACACATCCCTACACACGCCAACCTATGTGTCACACATGCGCCCTCGTAGGTAGAATATCTCCTTATCTGTAAGAGTGATTGAAGGGGTGCTGACACAAATAACTCCTTCCCTGTAGATCTGGAATGCCTCGTTAATCTCGCGACTAGTTTGGTCACGTCCAGATCCTACAACACGTGTTTTATCGAACGCCGGCGTACAATCAGGGCACCACCTGCAATGATCGGCCAGATGGCCTCCCGCCGCAAGCGACGAAACTGCTGCACGGTGCTCTCTCAGCCTGTCGTTTAAACACCGCCCCGTCTGTCCCACGTAGCATTTGCCACAGGACAGCGGAATGCGGTAGATGACACCTTCTTTGCAGGTTACAAACCTGGTGCCATGTTTTTTGGTGCAAGCTTGGCGTTGCTTCTCGTTTACGGCGGGCACATCCTCATCAGCTTGCCAGGCGCGGTGGCCAGCACTTCCACGCCGCATTCCTTCCCCACTTTTTTGAGGCGGTGCGTGAGCTGATGTACGTATGGCACGGCTACGCGTCGCAACCTCTCCCTGTTGGCGTCTTCTTCCGTTAAAGGGCCCTTACCGGCTTTAACCTCCTTGATGAGGCTTTCTGCGACCGAAGCCACCAACTCCAAAGGAAAGCCCGCTTGCGTCAGACGAGCCACTTGAGCTTGCACACTACCAGATACCTTGTGAGCGCACGACTTCTGGAGGGCACCGCGCAGGCAGTTCGCCGCTATGCCGCGCTTAACTACCTTGGAGTGGGCCGAAGCGTAATTCAAAATCTGCTTTTTTGAGCGCGGTTGGTACATCCAGCATATGTGCCACTCCGTAAAACAAAGCTTCACATCCAGAAACTGAATGGTTCCATTCTCAGGTTCCTCAAAAGTGAACTTTAAGCCTTTTGAACACGTTCTAAACACATCTAAAACACTGTCAGTCACTCCCCGTCTATCCTGAAGGCTGCCCACATCGACTAACACAATAAAATCATCAACATATCTGAAACACTTAACTATACTGTGGTTGAGGCGCGCTGCAATGCGTTTCTCACAAACTGCTAAAAAGACTTCGCAAAGTATTGGGGCAATGCAGGAACCAATACAGACACCTTCTTTCTGTACATAGTACTGGTCATTAAAAGCGACAAAGGTTGACTCCATATAAAACGCTAAAACATCAATAAACCCTTGAGTGGACATACCGCTACCATTCTGAAAACGGACCGGTCCATTTTCTTCGATCAACGTTCTCACGGCGTCAATCAGTTCTTTTTGTAGGGATACTACAGAACAAATCTTCGACGTCTATCGAGAATGCAAAATTGGTCCCCTTCTTGTGCAACTCCGGTAACACCTTAGCTCGTTGGAATTGCGAATTCGAAACGGGTCATCAACGCAGATGTGGTTCAAATGCTTTTGAATCTCCCTAGATATAACACCCTGCCAGGAACCTTTTTCAGACACTATGGCCCTAAGTGGCATGCCTTCCTTATGGGTTTTACCCGAAAAGAATATTTTTAAACCCTCATTTTTAGCTGCCTCAATATTCTTTCCGAGGTGGGGCAAATTGATATGTTCACACAAAACTAACGCCTGTTTTTTAATTTTAGTCTTCCTTCCCGCAAATGGAACAAAGTTCTTTCCAATTGCCTGACTGGCTTTTTCTTCATAGATAGACACCGGCATCACTACAAAGCCTCCTTCTTTATCAGCAGTTAGCAGGGTAAGGTCGTTATCACGCAGGTAGTCAATAGTCTTTTTGACACCCAATGGTTTACTTTTTGTTCCCTCCTTCCTGCCCACTAGGCAGTGAACACCCTCAGAAATACATCTATCTTTTTCGTCAAGCTGCGCTTGATGGGCCACTCTCCTAACCATTGAAAGCAGACTGACAGGGTTCTCGTTTGGCTCTACACAGTACTTAGGCCCACAACTCAGTACGTCCTCAACAAAACCAGGTAGTGGCCCCTGTGCAAGCGTCGTGACTTTCTGGGGCCTAACATCTACTTTCGTAGAACACTTGTTCCAAGCACACAATGCTTGTAGACAGTTCCTCCATAAAAACTCAGTGACAGTACTTGAATCACGGTTCCAAGCACGCTCAAGGTCCTCTCTGGTCACGGGGCACGTCGAACACGTCGCCGCAAAAACACGTAGGCACACGTGCAGGTACCGGATTTGCCTCTGAAGCTCTGACCTGAGAATCCTGGTGATCCTTCTTGCGTGACCCATGGACGCACGGCAGGGAAAAAACATTGCTTGCACCTCAGGGGGAACCAGTCCATTCTTGAGGGCGAAGGGCAGCACTCTCGACCGACAGCTGGCGATGGCGATGAGGTTGACGTAGGTTGCAGACGGGTTCACACACGAGGAAGAAGGGAGGACAGGGCCCATACAATTAGATAGTGTCATTGTTAGGGCATAAAGTTGGGCTAGTTGGTTATCTGACTGCATTTAACTAGCGAAAATTAGACGCGGACGAAGAAGAAGTACACAGAACACTCGCTAGACTACAACTGAAATTTTACATAGCATCCGTGAAACAAAGAAAGATAACATATCACCACGAACTGCCTCTACACATCCCCACACACGCCAACCTATGTGTCACACATGCGCCCTCGTAGGTAGCATATCTCCTTATCTGTAAGAGTGATTGAAGGGGTGCTGACACAATTAACTCTTTTCCTGTAGATGGCACATATGCTGGATGTACCAACCGCGCTCAAAAAAGCAGATTTTGAATTACGCTTCGGCCCACTCCAAGGTGGTTAAGCGCGGCATAGCGGCGAACTGCCTGCGCGGTGCCCTCCAGAAGTCGTGCGCTCACAAGGTATCTGGTAGTGTGCAAGCTCAAGTGGCTCGTCTGACGCGAGCGAGCTTCCCTTTGGAGTTGGTGGCTCCGGTCGCAGAAAGCCTCATCAAGGGGGTTAAAGCCGGTAAGGGCCCTTTAAGGGAAGAAGACGCCAACCGGAAGAGGTTGCGACGCGTAGCCGTGCCATACGTACATCAGCTCACGCACCGCCTCAAAAAAGTGGGGAAAAAATGCGGCGTGGAAGTGCTGGCCACCGCGCCTGGCAAGCTGATGAGGATGTGCCCCGCCGTAAAGGAGAAGCAACGCCAAGCTTGCACCAAAAAACATGGTACCAGGTTTTTACCTGCAAAGAAGGTGTCATCTACCGCATTCCGCTGTCCTGTGGCAAATGCTACGTGGGACAGACGGGGCGGTGTTTAAACGACAGGCTGAGAGAGCACCGTACAGCAGATTCGTCGCTTGCGGCGGGAGGCCATCTGGCCGATCATTGCAGGCGGTGCCCTGATTGTACGCCGGCGTTCGATAAAACACGTGTTGTAGGATCTGGACGTGACCAAACTAGTCGCGAGATTAACGAGGCATTTCAGATCTACAGGGAAGGAGTTAATTGTGTCAGCACCCCTTCAATCACTCTTACAGATAAGGAGATATGCTACCTCACCCATTCAATCACTCTTACAGATAAGGAGATATGGTACCTACGAGGGCGCATGTTGGACACATAGGTTGGCGTGTGTGGGGATGTGTAGAGGCAGGTCGTGGTGATATGTTATTTTTCTTTGTTTCACGGACGCTATGTAAAATGTCAGTTGGAGTCTAGCGAGTGTCCTGTGTACTTCTTCGTCCGCGTCTAATTTTCGCTAGTAAAATGCAGTCAGATAACCAACTAGCCCAACTTTATGCCTTAACTGAAACTCTTTACAACGCAGATCCGTAACCACTTGCGCACATAGGAGATCTACTTGAGCATATCCTGAATAACTTCGATTGAGAAGTAAAATATTGCCTCGCTATTCTTTGCGAGGCAGTATTAAGAGGTCATACGCCACCAGTTGCCCTATCGCCCACGAATGTTTTTATAAAACGTCTGTGCATTTGTCAAGTAACCAACTGGCAAAGGGCGACAAGCATATAGGACCGATCATAACTTACACAAAACACTTGGCTGAAATTTCCCAGTAAATATTTATTACATATATATATATTGTGAGCACAGTCTGTCTTATTGGATATCGTGTCCTGCAGTGGTCAATCTCACCACAACCTGCACCATCCAGGAACACTCCCATTACCATCATCATCTCGCCGACGGGCGCGTTCGTTTTGGGCTCCATCTTGGCTGGTCTCTCACCAAAGCCGGTTGCACCATTGCCTTGCAATAAACGCTTCACCAGGACCCCTGGTCGACGTCTCTCAATATATACATATATAGTATAAGTAAAGAGTCGTATACACAGCAAGAACAATAACAACGATAGTTTACCTACGTAGCGGCAACGGGACTTGCCTTCATCAGAGTAAAGTTACATGATTTTGCTGTCGCAAACATTTGGAACACATTTCTTATATAGCTTTGCAGAAAACTGTGAGAAGGAGCGGAAAATGTTTTGGAAATGGAGAGTATGCATACAGTCGGGCGACACCTATGTTATAACAACAACAAACCAAAAAAGGGGGGGGGGAGCGAGAGAGAGAAAGGGGTTGTGTTAACAAAGCAGCGTTCAAGGTTGCACCATGACGGGTCAACGTATGCCGCGTGGGCTGCAAGTCTGAACTTGCAGCCCACGCAAATCTGCAAGTCTGAACTTGTTGTCATTGTTAGGTCATTGTTAGGTTATTGTTGTCATGTTAGGTCATTAGTTAGTTGTTGACCCAGGAAAAATAAGCTGGGTCAGAGCATACTATTCTAAAACGCAGAGACTGAGTGTATGGTATGCCGAGTTTAGGGGGTTTAACGTGGTTGCTTTTAAAATGGGAGTATTGATGTGCGTCTGTTATCTTCCTGTACACTAAGGTCATAAGCTTTTTGTCCAAAATCCTCACTGAAACATCGAGAAATTTAATGGCAGATGCGCAATATGAGTGGGAGAATGAAATGTCCGCGGGAGCGTTGTTGAAAGCGGTGATATATTTTACATTTTTCCTTTCCCCATGGCACCAAATCAGAAAAATATCGTCAATGAACATTCGATAGAAAAGAGGCTTCAGCTGGGCGTTGCTCAAAAATTCAGATTTAAATGTGCCCATGAAAATATTAGCATAGTTGGGTCCTATGTTTGCTCCCATCAATGTCCTTTCGATTTGTACGTAGTGCTTATAGTCGAACCCGAAGTTGTTCAGCTCTAAGACAAGCTCTAGAAGCACGCCGAGAGTTTCCCCATCAATTGAATTGTCCTTGGAGGCATCATCGTACGTCTGGATGACTGATCGGATGCCGTTCTAGTGTGGAATATTTGTATATAGCGATGTGACGTTGAGAGTGACTAGCAGGCTATCTTCTCGTATAACTAGATCCATAATATCAACAGAAAATGGTTTGTATCCTTTATATACAAAGGTAGTGTGGAAGGAATGTCTTTGATTAAGCTATCGATAAAAGTAGAGATAATTTCTGTTACCGTCCCTCTGCCGGAAAGCATTGGTCTGCCTGGATTTTCTTCTTTAAGTATTTTAGGCTACATATGAAATCGTCCTGGAAGTGGACCTAAAACGTAAAGTAAGGCTGCGGTTTTTTCAGGAATTTTTTTGTCTTTGACGAGCGCCATCAGTGTCTGGCTTACGTTGTTCACAAATTGGGGTGTCTGATCGGTGTCGGTTGGTTTAGAGAAAGAAGTATCGCTGAGCTGTCTTTCTGCCTCAGTGATGTAGTCCTGCGTATTCATAATATCAATTGCGCCACCTTTGTCGGCGGGCTCTATTGTTATGTCGGAGTGCCTCCTTTAACCTTTTAAGGCCTTTTCCTCTTTCTGTAAGAGATTTTTATGATGCGGTGATCGATTTTTACATTCAGCGAGATTTTCACGTTGTACCGCCTTGATGTCTATGCATTTGTCTCTTTGTGGAGAGGAGTCCAATGGCGTAGTGATGGCAGCCTCATGTTCATATTACGGTCTCGTGATTTGCCATAGAAGTACAGTGCCTAGAATATACTAGAATAGAAGTATGAGCTGAGCCTAAGCGGTCGGGAGAATTTCTCTATATTCTTATGAATTTGAAATTCCAATTGTTTGCTGGTTGAAGGGCAAAAACTCAAGTCTCTTGATCGCACGTGTTCTTCGTCGTCAGTGAGGGGTTTGTCGCAAAGATTTACTATATGGCACTCTTTGAGCTGTGAGGTGTTCAGTTCGGGAACATTTTCGGGGCTTGCAAGGGAAGAAAAAAAGACGTTTCTTCCTCATCAGGGGAAGTTATGCCGTCATGAAGGAACTTTTTCTGTTTCGTTAGCATTACTTGGTGCTGTTTGTTTTCTGCAAACAATTTTAAAAGTTTGATTTCATGGGGCGTCAAGCGTACTTAGTCAGCGAGTTTTCGTTGCTCACTGAGGATGTTCCTTAGTTGTAAATTATCGTGATCAATAATAATATCCAAAGTTGCTTGGATGCTTTATGTATGCATAGCGCCAACCTTCCGTTAAGCTCTTGGGTCATGTCGGAGGTGGCTGTTTTAACTTAAAGCGCAGCCCCTTCGGAACTACGTCGAATCTGCGATTCAAAATAAGGGTAATAATAACATTGCAGTGATAACATTATTAAGGGTAATAACAACATTGCAGAGACAATTGTTTTAGCCTTCAAAACATGTTTGACACGGTTGGTCTTATCTGACAAAAGAGTCACCTGATTCTAGTCAGTTCCTTGGGTTTTGCTTCATGACGGCCGAAAATGTCCTTCGCAAGTTGTAGAGTATATACGACGGAGCCTGGTCTCTGTCGCCAGCAGCACCACGTCTTCATTCTCTTTCCAGATAAGAAAAAAACTGTGAGCGTGACAGCGCCCACATTGTCTAACTCCTTGAATGCACAATATGCCACGCCCAGTACCTTGGTAAAACAGAGAATCCGTTTAGAATGAGAATCAACAACCACCGACCACACGTGAAGTCCCTACCAGACCTTCCCCTATCTAAACATGTAAATAATCTAGGCCACTCCTTCGATGCTTTCACAGCCACGGTGCTTCAGTCCAAATACAAATCGCATTATCACTGTGAAGCCCTTGAACCGCAACTTATTTACAAGTTTAACACTGTCTTGAATGGTATAAATGAAAACACAGGCAGATTGTCTTGCTTGCCCAATCAGGCACCGGAGAACGCCGATGCAGCGAGCAACTTAGAAGCTTTGTCCTGAAAAAGAAGCGCTTCTACTTCCTCTTGTCTCTCGTTTTTTTATTTCTGTGTATGGTGTACTGTGTACGAAGTGTACTTTGTACTGTGTCACTGGAGTGCTTGTGTATAGTTGCCGTACCGTATAGGCAACAACGTACATAGATTTCACCAATGTACCATTTTTATTTCGTGTAGTTTTGCTCTGAGCATTTGCTTTCGGGTTAATAAAACCGCTTCTCTATATTGTTTGGGTGTTTTGATCACAATATTTTCTGTCCGTCTGTATGCGGGTATGCAAAGTAATATGATCCTGCGAGAACTTTATGTGGCACTGTAGATGTCACTTTCTGTATATGTTTTTGCATTATGTCCACTTATTTTTCGATATGTATCTGATCTAGCCTAAATAGCCGTAACTTTGCTTTGTATCGTCCTTGCATTGCATGAACTTGCCTTTCTGCGTCGCCCTCGTGGACAGCTGTGACATTTTACGTAGGAAAACGTTTCAGCGATTTCACTTCATGTGAAACAATGGGTTGTTTTGGACTTTCTTCGAACCTTTTTATCTCCGCATTCCCCCGCTGCGGTCGCGTGCCCATCGCGATTAAAAACCCCCCTCCCCTCTCTATCCCACTTTTCCTTCCTTTTTTGTTAACGCTTGCGCTAGGCGTCCGTAATTATCTCTGGGCTGTACCCACCTTATTCTCTTAACCAGTCAATTTCCTCTGGTTCTTTGCGTAGTTCTTTTATCTTGAAACTCCCACGCCCTGATACCTATAGTTCGAAGCAATGTTTTCAAAAATAGCGGCATGTTGCCGTACCAAATAGCAGCCGCCAGAAGCAGGTCAAAAACGAGCAGGAAAGGAGCCCCTTCTTAGTCCTTCACGTTTGTGGGGATTTCATTGCCATGCAACCCTTTCCTGTTACCCTATGGCCTCGGCTGTCTTGATTACGCCCTTTTTTCTCTCTGTTCCCTGGCACCACTACACCGCCCTTTTAAATGCAGAGCATTTCTTAGCCTCGCCTGTTCCTGCGTCGGACGGTGTCAACAGTTGCGCGTCCGCAGCAGGTGCGCCTCTCCTTCCCTCCTCTCTCTCAACAGCAGCTGGCGCGCGCATGCGTCGTAGTCAGCCCGTTCGCTCCGTTGCGGTCTCGGCGGAAAAGGTACGTGATAGCAGCGCGGTGGGGCGTGGAAGGGCGCGCGCTGCTTGCGCATGCGCGCTCTCCCCCACGTACTGCTCTCCCTCTGCTGCGCGCGCTGCAAATATAGCGGCTAGCGGTCGCTCGTGTTTCAGTCACTGCGTTGCTCCTTCCTTCCTTGGTTGACGCTCGTGCCCACGTTTACTCGTGTCTCCTACTCCAGCATGACGGAAGAAGCGATGGAAGCAACACTGCCTTCAATCAGTACTGAGGCCCCAATGCTCTGCATTTACTCGTGTTCCCCTCGCGGGAAGGTGCGGGAATTTTTTTTCCCCACCCCTCGCGTCTGGGGCTTGGTATGCTTCTGTGTCGCCTAGAGTATGCGTTTTGTTTGATACGTCTGCTTGCCCCGCCAACAACTGAAATTTATTTCAACCCAACCGATCTGCGCTATTTGTACCTGTGGAAAAGGCTGGAGGCATTGGGTGTGGTTAGGATCTTTTTCTTTTTCACTACGATTAATTAAGTAAACATTTTTTTTAATATACAGAAGAAAGAAAGAAAAACACGCGCCCAGAGTGGGGACCAAACCCACGCCTTTCGAGTACATGTCGAATGCCTTACCAATTCGGCTATCTGGGCGACTGTGTTCTCCTTCTTTTTCTAGGCTAATTATATTTACTAGAAGTGTATCTGACTCTTGAGGGTGGTAGCCAGCGCCACTCTGACTACACGGGGAGAAGGGGACCTTCTTTTCAACCCCCGGGGCGTGACTAGAACGTCTACAGCCTGTCATGAGCGGGTAACTGGCGGGAAGCCCTCTTATGCTACCTAGGCATCAAGGCTGCCAGAACCGTGACCCTCGCTAGGCTTTCGCAGAATAATATACTAAGGAAAAGAGGGGCTCGTTGGGGAAATACAGAAAGATAGGCCGGCAGTCTACAACGCCAAAGGAGGCATAGTGGTGTGTTTAGGCTCTTTTGTTTACTACTGTTAACGCAGTTATTATTTTTTATATAAATATACGGAAGAAAGAAAGAAAGAAAAACCCGCGCCCAGACTGGGGACCGAACCCACGCCTTTAGATTAGATCTCGAATGCCTTACCAATTCGGCAATCTGGGCGACTGGGTTCTCCTTCACTTTCTGGGCTATTAATATTTACTAGAAGTGTATCTGACGCTTGAGGGTGGTAGCCAGCGCTACTCAGACTACACGGGGAAAAGGGGACCTTCGTTTCAACCAGGGGGCCTGACTAGAACGTCTACAGCCTGTCATGAGCGGGTAACTGGCGGGAAGCCCTCTTATGCTACCTAGGCATCAAGGCTGCCAGAACCGAGACCCTCGCTAGGCTTTCGCAGAATAATATACTAAGCAAATGAGGGGCTCGTTGGGGAAATACAGAAAGATAGAGCGGCAGTCTACAACGCCAAAGGAGGCATAGTGTTGTGTTTAGGCTCTTTTGTTTACTACTGTTAACGCAGTTAATATTTTTTATATAAATATACGAAAGAAAGAAAGAAAGAAAAACCCGCGCCCAGACTAAGGACCAAACCCACGCCTTTCGATTACATCTCGAATGCCTTACCAATTCGGCAATCTGGGCGACTGTGTTCTCCTTCACTTTCTGGGCTATTTATATTTACTAGAAGTGTATCTGACGCTTGAGGGTGGTAGCCAGCGCTACTCAGACTACACGGGGAAAAGAGGACCTTCGTTTCAACCCAGGGGGCGTGACTAGAACGTCTACAGCCTGTCATGAGCGGGTAACTGGCGGGAAGCCCTCTTATGCTACCTAGGCATCAAGGCTGCCAGAACCGTGACCCTCGCTAGGCTTTCGCAGAATAATATACTAAGGAAAAGAGGGGCTCGTTGGGGAAGTACAGAAAGATAGGCCGGCAGTCTACAACGCCAAAGGAGGCATAGTGGTGTGTTTAGGCTCTTTTGTTTACTACTGTTAACACAGTTATTATTTTTTATATAAATATACGGAAGAAAGAAAGAAAGAAAAACCCGCGCCGAGACTGGGGACCGAACCCACGCCTTTGGATTAGATCTCGAATGCCTTACCAATTCGGCAATCTGGGCGACTGGGTTCTCCTTCACTTTCTGGGCTATTAATATTTACTAGAAGTGTATCTGACGCTTGAGGGTGGTAGCCAGCGCTGCTCAGACTACACGGGGGAAAGGGGACCTTCGTTTCAACCCGGGGGGCGTGACTAGAACGTCTACAGCCTGTCATGAGCGGGTAACTGGCGGGAAGCCCTCTTATGCTACCTAGGCATCAAGGCTGCCAGAACCGAGACCCTCGCTAGGCTTTCGCAGAATAATATACTAAGGAAATGAGGGGCTCGTTGGGGAAAAACAGAAAGATAGAGCGGCAGTCTACAACGCCAAAGGAGGCATAGTGGTGTGGCTAGGCTCTTTTGTTTACTATTGTTAACGCAGGTAATATTTTTTATATAAATATACGGAAGAAAGAAAGAAAAACCCGCGCCCAGATTGGGGACCGAACCCACGCCTTTCGATTAGATCTCGAATGCCTTACCAATTCGACTATCTGGGCGACTCTGTTCTCCTTCACTTTCTGGGCTATTTAGCTCCACTCAGACTACATGGGAAGAAGGAGACCTTCTTTTCAACCTCCGGGGCGTGACTTGATCGTCTACAGCCTGTCATGAGTGGATAACTGGCGGGAAGCCCTCTTATGCTACCTAGGCATCAAGGCTGCCAGAACCGAGACCCTCGCTAGGCTTTCGCAGAATAATATACTAAGGAAATGAGGGGCTCGTTGGGGAAATACAGAAAGATAGGGCGGCAGCCTACAACGCCAAAGGAGGCATAGGGGTGTGGTTATGCTCTTTTTTTACTACTGTTAACGAAGTTAATATTTTTTTATATAAATATACGGAAGAAAGAAAGAAAAACTCGCGCCCAGAGTGGGGACCGAACCCACGCCTTTGGATTAGATCTCGAATGCCTTACCAATTCGGCTATCTGGGCGACGGTGTTCTGCTTCACTTTCTGGGCTATTTATATTTACTAGAAGTGTATCTGACGCTTGAGGGTGGTAGCCAGCGCCACTCAGACTACACGGGGAGAAGGGGACCTTCTTTTCAACCCCCGGGGCGTGACTAGAACGTCTACAGCCTGTCATGAGCGGGTAACTGGCGGGAAGACCTCTTATGCTACCTAGGCATCAAGGTTGCCAGAACTGAGACCCTGGCTAGGCTTTCGCAGAATAATATACTAAGGAAATGAGGGGCTCGTTGGGGAAATACAGAAAGATAGGGCGGCAGTCTACAACGCCAAAGGAGGCATAGGGGTGTGGTTAGGCTCTTTTTTTACTACTGTTAACGAAGTTAATATTTTTTTATATAAATATACGGAAGAAAGACAGAAAGACAAACACGCGCCCAGAGTGGGGACCGAACCCACGCCTTTCGGTTAGATCTCGAATGCCTTACCAATTCGGCTATCTGGGCGACTGTGTTCTCCTTCACTTTCTGGGCTATTTATATTTACTAGAAGTGTATCTGACGCTTGAGGGTGGTAGCCAGTGCCACTCAGACTACACGGGGAGAAGGGGACCTTCTTCAGTCGCCCCGATAGCCGAATTGGTAAGGCATTAGAGGTCTAATCGAAAGCCGATGGTTCGGTCCCCACTCTGGGCGCGTGTTTTTCTTTCAATCTTCCCTATATTTATTCTTTATTCTTTGTTGGCCTTGTTTTATGTAATATGTACACTGTACAGTCACTGTTGCTTAAATATGTGCGTTAACTGCAGCTTTCCGATTTAAGTATCTTGTTGCTAGGTTTTCTGTATAAATGTGCACTTTGTTGCCAGTGAAACTTTTGTTGCCGTCATCCAAATATAATCGTCTGGCTTTTTTCTCCACAAGTGTACATTTTGACTCCTTTTTTTCTGTGAATAATCTTCGTGCAATTATCCGCTGTACGCGACTGTTAACAAGCTGCTCCTACGCCTTATAGTGGCGTAAAAGACAGCGGCGTTCAGATTTGTCCCCAACCGTCGCATGTCAGCAAAAATGGAAAAAAAATTCCTTGTGCAGAAACGCAGTGAACCCAGGTAAAAATAAAACTACTACCCTAGAAATTGTAATGTGCTTTTAGAACACTGGCGTCGTGATGTAACAGGACCATATTGGTAAAATGGGTAGAAGCATAAATGCTTAAAATATTAAACAAAATGTGTATTTGAAAGGTGCTTTAGTGTGAACACAATTGCGTTGTGCCCGATGTAATATAAGGCTCTGCTTGACATTATTAGAATGACAAAAGACCGAAGTTTAAAAGACAAAAGTTTTACGTAAGTCGCAGACGGTACATTTAGTTGCACATAGCCCATAGAGCAACGGTTTGTTGAAAAACGCCGCGTAAACCAGGTTTTCCAGAGCAAGGTGGGCGATTCGTACTCGACGTGCTTGTTAAATTTTAATTTCCACTTTCGTGATAATCCTAGAATATGATGTGGGCGGTTGCAGTGAACGGAAGCAATCGCTGTGGTTTCTAAAACTAATGTGCAATGATTTGTTACCACAATTACACTCGTATGAAGCAGAACTAACATCGTTTCTTTTACTTGCAATGGTTTCTTACTGATTCTTTATTTAAAGGACAAAGCTTACTCGACGGGGAATTTTAGCGAAGCGGTCAATGACTTCTGATACGCTGACATCAACGTCTCTGTGAGCGTACAGAAGCGCTAGATAACCATGCGTTCCTGGGACATCGTGGAGCGCAAGTAGTTCTTTAGCAACCTCATGCTCGAAAATGTTCTCTCTGCGGTGGCAGTTGTCACTGGAAGGGTGACTAGAATCTGAAGCAGTTTGTGCACATTCGGATAGAACTGGCAGTCGCAGTGAGAGAGGCCAGTTATTCCTGTGCTGGGGCAGAGGTTTGCTGCTTTGTTCATCCACTTTGCCCACCAAAGTCGCAGTTCTCCCAAAGCAGCCCTTGCGTCCACGTCCTGTGGAAAACTAGCGACGAGGTTTTCCGCTGCTTTCTCGCGATTGTCTTGCAGTGGTGGTATTGCGGATGGCACAATTACACAAAAACACTCTAATGTTGTCCTCTGCTTTTCGAACCGTTGGTACAACTGTGCTAACACGTAGTCCATGAATGGAATGAATACGGTTCTTCTAAAATATTGCTCTGGATTTTCTATTGCAACGCCACGATCCTGCTGGCGGACGCCGGCTCGTCGGCTGGTGATTTCGACATTCATTTTGTTTGCACCGGCCTGCACTTGTGCAAATATTTTCGAGAAGGAGGCAGTGGCACTGTCTCGGTCACTCTGAATAGTCTCCTGTACAAAGTGTAGGTCGTCCATCGCGGCGCTCATGTCGATGCTGCTCGACTGCAGCCTCTTTGACAGCGGCCGAGTCAATGCAAGCACATTCTTCGCCACATGCAGGCTCACGAGGAATGCTGGTGACAGAAGTGCCAACGCCAAACTATTCGCCTGAGCGGAACTTTCACCACTGCCATTGTCTTGAATTTTCTCTAGTGCTGCGATCACCGCTTCAAAAAGACTGACAAATGAAAGCACTGCATCATGCTTTTCCACCCAGCGCGTTTCGCATAATCCCAGAAGCCGCTTTCTTGTGGACTCTGGGCACACCAAACTTATCATTTTTCTCAGAACGTGCGAACGGTTAGCAGATTTCCGAAAAAAATTTGATGTTTCCTTTAGCGCCCCAAAGCAGTTTCGGATATCTGTAATGGAGCAGGCCGCACACAAAACCAGGGTAAGGGAGTGGCTGGCGCAATGTGTGTACAATGCGGTCGGATATTTTTCGCGAACGACGGCTTGTACACCATTGGTTCTACCTGCCATAGAGCTTGCGCCGTCAAACCCTTGGCCACGAAGGTGTTGCATGTTAATTCCTAGGTCAATGAGAAATTTAATAATTGTGTCGGCAAGGGCTCTACCGCTTTGGTCCTGTATTGGCACAAAGCCTAAAAACACTTCGTCGATGTTGTCGGTATCCTTGTTCAGGTACCTTGCGCAAACGGTAAGCTGTTCAATTCCAGCACTGTCGGTAGTTTCATCGGCAAGTACTGCAAAGCAGCCTGAGGCGTTTACTTTTGCAACCAATCTTTCTTTGATGACTTCGCCAGAAATTTCTATAATTTGGTTTTGTACCGCTGGGCTTAAATACGATGCATTACTGGGGCAGCCCTCCAGGTGGTCCTTCAGAGCTGTATCGCCACAATGGGCTCGCATTCGAAGTAGCGCTCTGAAGTTTCCTTCGTTTTCCGCGGAGACGGCGCTCAAGTCCAGAGGACCGCTGTCCCTATGGCCACGCAGAGCCAGACCCTGCCGTGCGCAAAAAAGAACTGTCTCAACAACAGGTTGCAATTTTCTTCTGTTTTCTCTTATTTGATTTTGTCTGCCCTTGTCCAGCTGATCAACCACACTAGGTGCGTTTCCTAAGAACGTTTGGATAAAGTTATCAGGCGCCAGTTGACAATCACGGTGATATTTGGTGCTTTCGTGCGCATCAAAGATTTCGAGAGCGTGCTTCCATTTCTGGAAAGGCTTAGACACGAGGGCTCCAGTGCGTGCATGTTGGCCCTTGCCAACCTCCGGCCCGCAGAACAGGACGCACACTCGACAAAAAGCACCTTGTTGAAGGTCTGAGTAGCTCAACCATCGATATCTATCGAGCTAAGCCGACTGAAATCTTCGGTTTTGCTTCAAATCTTTCGTAGATTCGAATCTGTATCCTTGAGGTGGAATCCACGGAGATGTCAGAAGCTGATATCTGGTCTGGTCTTCCATTGTTGAGTAATTCGAGTGCAGCCCTATGTCAAATTTGCTTGTTAGGACCGTTTGCTCATCTGAAAGAGTTAAATATTTGATATCACTATACGTGGTTCGATACATGAGCGATCTGTTTCTAAATTGTGCACAATAACTGAACGAATAAGAAAAATATGTGCGAATTCTCACCAGATGAGCATGTTGAGCCTGTCGGTACAGACGGTACAGACGCATGCTTCTGAGTTTCCAGATGTGGCTCTGGCACCAGTCCTTCGTCTCTTGTGTCAGTAGAGATTTTTTGTCTTGAACCAGTACCTGCGCAAACCACAAGGGAAAAAAATAAACAGCAGCCCTCTCTTGTCGCTATACCCAATGACCCAATAATGCGCCATCTTTGTTTATAAGCTCCTACCGCCATGTATATAAGTAGCATAATGTTCGGTGTGTGAAACTGCACCTTTGGCCTGCGCGAGCAAGGTGTTACCTGCAATGCTCAGCGTAAAGCGCTGGTTCACCGGTTTGTGACTTAGAAGCTGTTTTTGGACTAAGAAGCGGATTCTATATGTGTTTAGGGGAAACAGCGTAAGATGTGCCACCTAGGCTAAGGGTGCAGTGGCAACAAACTCAAAACGAGTTGTAGAAAAACCAAATTTTTTAGACTGCGCCTCGTCATAGCTCTGTCACCCTCGTGGTTATCCGGCCTGTTCAATCCTCAGGCGTGATCAAAACCAGACGTGAAAATTGCATGTCAGGGAAGGGGACATTTTTTTAGCGTGAGTAGGGATTTTTTCGATTTTTTATGCAAACCATGGAAGGGAGCGCTCCTCTGTGTTCTTGAAAAGAGAGGAATTTTTTTCTTTGAAGGGGGAAGAGGGTTGTCTCATCACGCGACTGAAGGACCTACTGAATAAAAAGACAGCGCAAGGCTTGATGCGCAGTGCTTTTCGTCCTGCCGGCATCGTCGGCATTGTACACCGGCGTGGCGAAAACATTTTAAGAAAGGCAGCGACAACATCGAAATAATGATTTCGAAACCGAACATGATAGAATTTCAAGCATTTGCATGACTGAAGAAAAAAAATAGGACATATACAGAAATGGTCTCAGTACTGAAAAGAATGCATGCAAACAAATGTCTCCACGAATGACAGTCAGGAGACCTGACTTTTATGAGAAAGAGTTGCTGTTACATGCTGGTTATGCTAACGCTTACTTTCGCAAATAATGCATCTTATTCCCCTCACTTGAATACTGGTTTATCAGTAACAATGTTGCTATTTTGCAAACGTAGCTGCCAATACCTGTCCGCCTACGAAAACCCGATTCTAGGCTTCAAGATCATGCATTTTACGCACCATACATTCAACACAAGAAAACCTGTAAAAGAAATAGCATAGTTACCTTTGCTGGCTTCCGTGTCTTGGCACGGACGCTTGGACGTAGGAGGAAAAAATGCCGATATCTTCTTCTGTGACATATTGTAACGCCGAATTCCGTGCAGTCGCTACGCGGCATTGAAGGGCAGACAGATGAACTCCGATGATATATTAGGTTGAATATTTACACTAAAGGTTCTTATCTTCCATGATGATCTGACGACGACGATTGTAGGGGAGGTTTCTTTAAAAGTATATTTAAACGAAAGAAAAAATATTTGCAGACTGAAGTTGAAGTTGAGCAGAGTAAGAAGTGAAATAAGCGTATCAGACAGCCAACTTTGTGTGAAACCTTGAGGATCCGACCCCGAGACGTCGTGTCTCGTTGTTTTGATCGGTCACTTAGGCTCCGCCCACGACGCACGTGCCAATCAGCATCTCGTGGCAATCTGGTTGGTTGCATTCGCAAATCCGCGCATAAACTGCGGCGGACAACGCGCCCGTAACCCCGAAACGTTGGTAACTCTCTCCAACCACTAGAAAAAAGGAAAAGACGAAAAACAATTAAGTAAAACACAACAAACGAAACCACGTGCAAACACTTGAGGGCACCTGTTAAGTTCGAGCACCTCTTTTCCTAAAATCGCGAGCTGCTCTTTATTCTGTCATATGTTCTTTTTTTTCCGCCGATTGGGATGCGGTGATGAATGGCCAGCGCGGAGCGCAGACGGAAACGCATTACTTCGCGCCTCTGGGTTTGACGCGGGCGGCCACGGGGCGGGTTCAAAGAAGGGACGCGCGCTGCGCATCGTTTCGTTTGTTTGTAATGATGCCGCAGCGCCCGGTGTGGGCGCCTCGGTTTGAGGGAAGTGGTAGGCTTGGCCGCTGCTGTATCGGGCAGGTCGACGAACTGCGGCAAGTATTCGCGGGGAGGGCTATGACGAACTAACGAGGCCGTCTAGGTGGCCCTCGTTTTGTGCGATCCCGAGCACTTTGGACCAACCGCGGGTAGAAGGGTTGTTTTCGCCTGCAGGTGTCCCCGCGAGACCGTTGAATGGGCTTCTCCCGCCAGTCATTCTGGGGATCTAGGCTTGGAAACATTGGGTCGCGCAGGTCAATTAGTCGCGTGTCTCGTGCCGGCTACGTGTGGTCTTCTTTCCGGCCTGAAAACGCGACGTCGTCTGGCTGACAACGAGGGCGGAAATAACGGGACGGCGGGGCGCGGGGAACGAGAATGGGGGATCCGTCGGGAACCAATTAGTCGCCTATCGGCGGCGGAAAAAGGGATAAGTGCCGTGCGCGGTGTGTGGCGGCGTGCGCGGCCACAGAGTGGGGTGGGGGGGCGCTCGACAAAGCGAAATAGAATTGTCGGCTTGAATGTCTGTCGGCGACCCGAAGCGCGCGCGCGCCTTCTCAAAACTTTAATGACCACCAGGAGGGAAACGGGCCACCAAGGGAGAACTGGTGCGCTTTCCGGACAGGACTCCTGGGGTTCTGGACAAAATCCTAGGATGGTTTCCGCCGCAGGTGGTTGCCTTGGTCGCCGTGCATGACAGCGCGTCAAAATTTCGGGGGGGGGGGGGGCTGAAGCCCCGTAAGCTCCCCCCTCCCTACGCCCCTGATATATATATATATATATATATATATATATATATATATATATATATATATATATATATATTGAAGCGTGGTTTATTGGACCACTGACGAGCAGTTAGACCTGCGGAGAAGCCGCGGTTCTTCGGGCCAAGCAAGCTGTGTCCGACGCGATACTCGATCGGCCCGTGCGCCAAGCGATACTTCTCCCTTCTCGTCGTCGGGCGTGCACCAAGCCGAATATCCCCAACGAGGAATTGTCCTTGCACGAGCGCCTATGATGATTACATCAATCACGTCCACAATCAACGCTACAATATTCGCCCCCGGTGGAAAAGGAGCCATCCTGGCGACTCAAGGTGACGAGGAGACCACAGGATCGTAATACTCTTTCAGCCGGTTGGCGTGAACTATCTCGCGTCCACGGTGTCGACGGTCGGGTGCGGGAGCAACCGGTTCGATGAGGTAGTTCACTGGTGAAGTTTGCTTGACGACTCTGTAGGGTCCATGATATTTTGCAACAAGCTTCGGTGAGAGACCAGGTGTATGGCATGGGACCCAAAGCCAGACAAGTGAATCAGGCCTATAGGTTGGAACCGCGGTGGAAGCGTCGAGATTATGCTTCTGGTGTTGCTGGTGTTCAGATGTGAGCGAGCGGGCGAGCTTACGGCACTCTTCGGCATGCTTGACAATTTCCGAAATGGGTGCGAACTCGGTCTGATCTGGGCGATAGTGCAAAATTGTGTCAAGAGTGCATGCCGCCTCCCGTCCGTAGAGCAGGAAAAAAGGTGAGAATCCCGTCGTCGTCTGCGTGGCCGTGTTGTAGGCGTACGTAACAAAAGGAAGTATCACGTCCCAGTCAGAATGGTCCGATGCCACGTACATCGAAAGCATATCACTGAAAGTGCGGTTAAATCGTTCTGTGAGTCCATTGGTTTGCGGGTGGTAAGACGGCGTAGTTCGGTGAATAATTCGACATTCCCGCAGGAGGGCTTCGAGGACTTCCGAGAGGAAGACGCGACCTCGGTCACTGAGCAGCTCTCGTGGAGCACCATGGCGAAGTATGAAGCGGCGTAACAGGAAGGACGCGACGTCACGTGCCGTGGCAGTTGCTAGAGCAGCGGTTTCTGCATAGCGCGTTAGGTGATCCACCGCCACAATGACCCAACAGTTGCCAGCGGCTGTGCAGGGTAGGGGACCCTAAAGGTCTATCCCAATGCGGTCGAACGGTCTTTTGGGCACGGCAATGGCTGCAGCGGGCCCGCCGCAGGAGTAGGAGGGGATTTGCGCCGCTGACAGTTGATGCATGACCGGATGTACTTGCGGACGAAGGTGTACATTCCCCGCCAGTAATACCGTAGGCGAAGCCGTTCATACGTTTTTAACACACCGGCGTGCGCGCAGCTGGGGTCAGCGTGGAAGGATGCGCATATGCCCATGCGCAAATACCGAGGTATCACCAGTGACCATTTGCGACCTCCCGATTGGTAGTTGCGCCTGAAAGCGTATCCTCGCGGAGTGCAAAGTGGGCAGCTTGTCGGCGCAGCGCACGCGACTCTTGAGCAGAGGGCACTCCTGAGAGGAAGGCAATAAGCGAGGCAATCCAGGGGTCCTTGCGCTGCTCGGCTGGCATGTCCGTGATGTCGAGGGCCGACAGGCCGGCATCAACAGAAACAGAACACGAGTCTTCCGCCGGTAGGGGAGAGCGGGACAGAGCGTCAGCGTCTGAATGCTTCCGGCCGGAGCGGTACAGCACACGGATGTCATGCTCTTGAAGGCGCAGAGCCCAGCGACCAAGGCGGCCAGACGGGTCCTTGAGCGATGACAACCAACACAATGCGTGGTGGTCCGTCAGAACGTCAAAAAGACGACCGTACAAATATGGCCGAAATTTTGTAAGCGCCCATACGATGGCCAAGCAGTCATTTTCCGTGACCGAATAATTTAAATCAGCTTTGGTGAGCGTACGACTGGCATAAACGACGACATAATCGTCAAAACCAGCTTTGCGTTGGACAAGCACTGCACCGATTACGGCGCCGCTGGCATCCGTGTGGATTTCTGTTGGCGCGGTCGGGTCAAAGTGTCGCAGAATAGGCGGGGAAGTAAGGAGTCGCCGTAACTTCGCGAAGGCTTAATCGCAATCCCTCGTCCAAGCCCCAATACCGCTTTCCTTGCCGAGAAGCGCCGTGAAGGGCGCAATTATGACGGCAAAATTGTGAATGAAGCGGCGGAAATAACAACATAGACCCATAAATCTCCGTAGAGCCTTCTTGGTGGTCGGTTTAGGGAACTCGGCGACCGCACGAAGTTTGGTGGCGTCGGGAAGAATTCCCTCCTTCGACACAACGTGGCCCAGTATGGTCAACTTTCGCGCTGCAAAGTGGCATTTCTTCATGTTGAGTTGCAATTTGGCATTGGCAAGGCAAGTCAAAACCTGCTCCAGGCGCCTCAAATGAGTGTCGAAGTCGGGAGAAAAAACGGCTATGTCATCGAGATAACAAAGACACGTTTTCCACTTCAGGCTGCGCAAAATAGTGTCCATCATCCTCTCGAATGTGACAGGAGCGTTGCACAGGCCAAACGGCATGACGGTAAATTCATACAGGCCGTCAGGAGTGCTGAACGCCGTTTTCGCGCGATCGGCCTCCGCCATGGGTACCTGCCAATATCCAGACTGCAGATCAAGGGAAGAAAAAAACTCGGCGCCTTGTAAACTGTCAAGGGCATCGTCGATCCGTGGTAAAGGATAGACATCCTTCCGCGTTATGCTGTTCAGGCGGCGATAATCTACGCAAAAGCGGATGGAGCCATCCTTTTTTTGTGACAAGCACCACGGGAGACGCCCAGGGACTGTTGGAGGGCCGAATTACTCCCCGCTTGAGCATATCGTTCACCTGTTCGTGAATAGTGCTGCGCTCCTTCAGCGACACACGGCACGGTCGTTGGCGCAGGGGTGCATGCGTACCGGTGTCGATGGAGTGGGCAACTGCAGATGTTCGGCGCAGCGGTGCCTTTGCGCCATCAAAAGAAGAGCGGAACCGATATAGCAGAGCGAGGAGCCTCACTCGTTGGTCTGATCTGAGTGTAGGATCGATCGAAGCGCCAATGTCCGGAGGCGACAGGTCTGGTGTTGGCGGGGCAGGACTCAGTCCAGCCACTGGAACCCAGGACGGAAAGTCGTCTGGTGGCCGAAAAACTTCGACGCAGCCAAGGACCTCACCGTGCAGGAGACGAAGGGGCTCCAAGGACTTGTTGGTGACTACTATGGCGCTCGTGCCAGCATGAACTGTCAGTAGGGCGAATGGCAGGGACAGTGATTTTCGATGGAGAAATAAGGGCGACGGCGTAAAAAGAAAAGGTGCGTCGGGAATGGAACAGCAGCAGAGCGGTACGAGAGCAGCCGAGCGGGGAGGGATGTCCGTGTCGTGAGCCACGGTGAGCTTTGCTGGGGCAGTGGCCTGAAGGTCGTCGTAAGACGCCTTCAAGGGAGAATCAAATTCTACTTGCGCACACGCACAGTCGATTATTGCGCGATGGCGAGATAAAAAGTCGCAGCCTAAAATGACGTCCTGGGAGCAGGATGGCAGCACGAGGAACTCAACGGGGTACACGACGTCCTGGATCGTGACACGCGCCGTGCAGGCTGCCAAACGTTTTACAGGTTGCGCAGTTGCGGTACATAACAAAAATTGCGGCAGCGGCGTCGTAACTTTTCTAAGCGAGTGGCAAATATCGGCGGTAATGACAGAGACGGCTGCGCCTGTATCGACTAGTGCGACTGTACATACATCCTCAACAGATACGTCGATTACATTTGTAGGCCTTTTGCAGTTCGAAAGTCGCGCAGCTCTTGCCTCCGGAACTGCGGCCGCTAGTTTTCCTGTTCAGTTGGGCTTGAACGACGTCGCATCGGCGATAGCGAGCGGCGACGTGGGGACCTTGAACGGCGGCTATCGGCGTCACGACGGCTAAAATCGTTGTAACCGGAGGCTGGTAACAGCGACCTGGGTGACACGTCTGCCATTAGCTGCGGAGAACCGTGTGGAGAGCAAAAGCCAAAAGTGTGGTTTCCGACGTCATCATTCATCGCGGGCACGCGGCGGCGGCAGTGACGGGCCACATAGCCTGGAAGTCGGCCGGCGAAACAGATGGGGCGATTATCAGCCGTGCGCCACGGATTCACCGCTAGCGGATTCCTGTGTACCGCAGAGCGTGGCGGGGTTGGTGGCATGGCCCGAAAAGACGTCCCAGCTGGCTGTACCGGTCTCCCCATAGCTTCGGCATACGTGAGGGGTGCATAATATAAAGTGGTTGGCAGTGCCTCAGCCACCTGTTCCTTGATCATGTGGCGAATTGCTGGAAGCGTCGGCGAAACGACGGAAGGAGTCACTTCGGCAGGCTGCGGAGGCACACCGTATCGTGGAGATGGGCCAGGAACAGACGGTGGCATTGTTGATCCAGGCTACAGGGTAAGAAGGGACACTTGCCGAGCGACGTCTTCGCGAACAAACTGTTGAAGCTGCCGCATCAAGGATGCATCGGCCCCCGGCTCTGTCAAGCTCGACAGCAGCTCTCCCTGGGCAGAAGAGTTCCGAGTAAGCGCCCTCTGTCTGCGGAGTTCTTTGTAGCTTCGGCAGTGGGTGATGATGTCAGCAACGGTTCGCAGATCTTCCGCTAGCAGCATCTGGAAAGCATCATCATCGATTCCTTTCATCAGGTGCTTAATTTTCTCTGCTTCCGCCATAGCTGAATCAACACGGTTGCAGAGGTCCACAACATCCTTGATATAACTTGTGAAGGTCTCTCCAGCACGCAGTGCTCGTGTACGGAGACGCTGCTCAGCAAGAAGCTTCCGCACGGCGGGACGGCCGAAGATCTCGAAAATACGATTTTTAAACTCAGCCCAGGTAGCCATGGTAGCGGCGTTGTTGTGGAACCACTTCTTGGCTAAGTGGTCCAAATGAAACACAACGTCATTAAGCTTCATGCGATCGTCCCATCTGTTGTGCGCGTTTACTCGTTCGTACTGCGACAGCCACTCCTCCACGTCGTTGTCATCCGTTCCATCGAAGTTCGGGGGGTCGCGCTGGCGAAGCACACCCGAACACATGATGGGCTGCGGTGCCATCTCCCGGTCGTTGTTCAGCTGCATCACGGGCTGTAGCCGCCTGCTTCGTAACTCCAGGATGTGGTATCGGAGTCTTGCGATGCGAAGGTAGAGTCACGCTGGGAACAAACCCGCACACTCCACCAAACTGAAGCGTGGTTTTTTGGACCACTAACGAGCAGTTAGACCTGCTGAGAAGCCGAGGTTCTTCGTGCCAAGCAAGCTGTGTCCGACGCGATACTCGATCGGCCCGTGCGTGAAGCGATAGTTCTGCCTTCTCGTCGTCGGGCGTGCACCAAGCCGAATATCCCCAACGGGGAATTGTCCTTGCACGAGCGCCTATGATAATTACATCAATCGCGCCCACAATCAACGCTACAATATGTACATATATATATATATATAAAATATATATATATATATATATATATATATATATATATATATATATATATATATATATATATACATATATATATATACATATATATATATATATATATATATATATATATATATATATATACATATATATATATACATATATATATATATATATATATATATATATATATATATATATATATATATATATATATATATATATATATATATTTAGCAGGTAAGAAGTCCCGGATTACCGTAGCACTAGGTCAAAACTTGGGTGCAGACACTTAAAACACTGAACAAGGGTTTTATTGTTCCCAACAGTTGCGAAAAGAGAACCTTTCTTCTTCAGGGGTTATTTTCGAATAGACAGAAAAACGCTTATAGACACTTTGCTTCTGAGGGCTTCCCTTTCTCCTCACCCTCGTTAATGAGAGCTCTCGGGGAGAGTAAAAGAGGGGGAGAGTAAGAATATGATGTCGTAACTATACTACAGAACTTGGGAAAAAGCAAGAAAAGAGGAAGGGAAAGAGGAAAGTTGTAAATAGGAATGAGGCACAGTTGCGGCATTTATAGACAGAAAACAGACGCATAAAGTTCAACCAATGTGTGTCTACAGAAAAAACGGCGTGCTGCGTCTGCGTGCGGAAAGGGAGAGAGAGATAAATAAAATTTGGAGAGTCGAAGCTCGAAAGCCTGAACGAAAAGTCTGTGGATTTCAGAGAAGCATGCCAACCTCTGCCTACTGGTGATGAATGGTAAAAAAGAACAAAAAAGAGGCATTTGTTAATGGCGGTTTGAGACCGTCGTTAGACAGATACAAGAACCACATGGCCGCAGGTGCCCGAAGGAAGCTGATCGGGAAATGAAGCATTCGTGGACAGCCTTCGAAAAAGGATCAGTGAGTCCCCATAATGGGTTGAAATTTATGCGTGTGTTTTCTGTCTATCAATGCCGCAACTGTGCCTCATTCCCATTTACAACTTTCCTCTTTCCCTTCCTCTTTTCTTCCTTTTTCCCACCTTCTTTAGTATAGTTACGACATCATATTCTTACTCTCCCCCTCTTTTACTCTCCCCAAGAGCTCTCATTAACGAGGGTGAGGAGAAAGGGAAGCCCTCAGAAGCAAAGTGTCTATAAGCGTTTTTCTGTCTATTCTAAAATAACCCCTGAAGAAGAAAGGTTCTCTTTTCGCAACAGTTGGGAACAATAAAAACCTTGTTCAGTGTTTTCCAAGTGTCTGTACCCAAGTTCTGCCCTATATATATATATATATATATATATATAGGGCCAGTACCTTAAATGGGTGTGTGCCGTGCCCGTCTCGCGTCAGACGATGTATGTGCTTGGATATGTGACAATCCACCACAAGTGGGTATGTGCTTAGATCGCTTAGATTATGCCTAGATCGCTTTGCAGGTCGGTTTTTATTCGCCCACTTTGCAGTTTTATTCAATGCCCACGTCTTGTGCGGGCACTCCCAACATTCTTTTTTACGATTTTTTAGGCTGTTATTTGTTTTTCAATTTTTCTTTCCGGAGACGTCAAGAACAATACTGGGGCCGAAGTAGAACAATTGCACGAATCAATTAAATTAAAAAATAAATCACTGAAAAGATTCTCATATTGGATAAAATGTAGCTTTGATTCCTGACCATTCCACAAAGTTAGTTTTTATAGGGCTGTGTGGGAAGTCTTGGGAAAGTAATTCCGCACCAGCAGAACAGGTTGACAGAAATGCACGATAGAGCGAGCAGAAACAATCTTTTAGTTTTTCGCATTGTGGAACAGGCAACTAAAACCGCAGAAGCCTTTGAATTTAACGTACTTACAAATGTTTTTTTATGGTTGTCTTGGTGTCAAAGTATGGTCTGTTGAACTAGTACATAGATTTGGCCAAATGCGCGCACATTGCGTTTGACGAATGATGTTCAGACAATTAAATTTCAGCAAAAAAGTAGAAGTACTTAAAATTTGAAGAAGCCTAACAAAACCAATAAAATCATGTAAAAATATATATTTGCAAGAAGCACTAAAAAAGAGAAATCTTCCGTGGCTCTCCACCAATACCAAAAACAAACTGGTGTAAATACAAGCCTAAATATTAAAATAACTCGTAAATAACAGCCTGTCTGTCAGAGATCAAGCCTAAACGTAGGGCCTTCAGTCTAATCTTCGCGTACAACTTCCACCAGGCCAAAGCATGCCCCTTGTGAATCTTGCCATCACAAAGGATACACTGAGCCAGGCAGATTAAGAATAATCAACGTAAATAAACGAAGCGTTGTTAATCGAACGCACATTTGAATTGCTAGTTTTTCTTCCTGACCCACACTTGATTGTGCTGACAGAAACCTGGATACAAAAGATAACGCAATGGTGAAGTTTTCACTACATCATTTTACATTATTTTTAAAAACAGATGGGTGAGGCGGAGTTGCGTAGAATCGCTTGTAAACAAGACACTCAGGTACAAAGCCTTGTCGGTAATCGACAAGCATTTGTGTGCTAGAGATAATGGCCCAGCATCCCCTTATTGAAGTTGTTAATGGTCCGACCAAAGTACAGCGTCAATGCCTGATTACACTTGAATTGGTATTCTGATGGGATGAATTCTCCGGATATGATGTGACTATAAAAAAGGAGAAATGGACCTTACAGTTGTAGCTGCTATCAGGATATTAAAATCGGGTATACGAAGGTGATGTTTCTGCTGTGAATGTTTACGATTTCAAATATGCTGATGACTCCACAATCGTCAATTATCTTGAACTCTGTTATTATAGTAATTCTTCACGCAGATCAGTGAGTTTGCCCCGTCTGTACGTCACATCGGTCGTTGGCTGCTGCCTTTGTCGACTGCTGCGCCTAAAACGTGAACGCGTTAAACCAGCCACCCGCTTCATACCGTGAAATTTCATATAACTTTAACGAGGGCTCAAGCACGGGCAGCAAAAAATAACGAAAAATAATGCGTTGATACCCGACCTTTGTAGTTTACGTTGGCATTTTGGCATTTTGGCATACCTTGGCATTTTGGTTGAAATGAGCGAAGACGGGCGGGTTTTGCAGTTATTTTTGCAGCTCGCAGATTGTTCTTTCTTGTGCGTTTTCCAGGGGAACGGGGTGCTATCCTTCGTCAGGCGCGTGGGTGGCTCCGCAATGCGTCAGAACTTTGCGAATAAGTGCCGGTATGTGCGCACAGTCCATAAATTTTTCGCATGCCCTTCTTGTGCTTCGGTCTTTCGAAGTTCGCTATGGCTGAAGTTTTCGCCGGGTCAGGCAGGAATCGCACGGCGTTGACGACATGGCCCATGAACTTGGGTTCCTCGTTCGCTAAACGGCACTTTTGAGCCCTGACGCCTTCATAGCCTCGAGTAGAGACTGCTACCTTGCGACGTGTTCATCGAAAGTTCGGGCGAATACCACAACGTCACCGACGTATGCCACAGGTATGACACTTTAGGCCAGCCAAGCATGGGGTCCATGAGTCTTTAAGATGTTCCTGGTGACGAGCACCGCCCGAACGGCATCACCTTGAACTCGAAAAGACCGTTGGGTGTTATAAATGCAGTCTTCTCGCGGTCTCTATCGTTCACTTCTAGTTGCGGGTAGCCCCCGCACGGGGCACCTTGAGCAATCTTGGTGACGGTACTGGCGATACCGCGGACCCCGAGCCCCCCAACATAAGCTGTGTCCTACCGTGGTGATGTGTTTTTAAGGTGAAGGGTAGAAACCTCTAACGGTGGCCGTCGGAGCCTTGGTCAAGCTCCGGCCGATGGGCTCCCTGCCTGTCTACCAGGCAGGGAGCTCCGGGACCTCTTTGACTACCAGGGTAAGGTCAAAGGAGAAAGTACCCCCGTCTCCCTGCTTTCCAATGTATCACATGACATTTTCTAAACCCCCCCCCCAGACGTGATCGGCCCCCAAAAAGGGGCCGCACCGAAGTTTCTTTTCCTCCTTTGCAGTCGATCTCTCCCCCAAAGCCTGATAATTTCTCGCGCTTTCTGATCATAGAATCTGTTGACAAGACAAAACCAATCACTTCGCAGTCCGTGTTTCTAATCTCCAAGTATCTTGAAAGCCTTGTCGGAAAGTCCTACAAGGCTAAGGAACTCAGAACGGGAGTTTTGATAGAAGTAGAGAACAAACAACAATCCTCCAACCTCCTCAAGCAAACGCGCATGGTAGACGTTGACATCAAGATCACGCCCCATCGCAGCCTCAATAGCTGCCAGGGCGTGGTCTCTGATCGGGATCTAATGAATGAGAGTGAAGCAGATCTGCTCGAGGGCCTCCGAGATCAGGGCGTGACAGCAGTGAGGCGAATCACCATACGCCGAAATGATGAAATAATTCCAACCAAGCACATAATCTTGACACTTGACCGCTCTAACCTTCCTGAGTCGGTCAACGCAGGTTTCTTGAGATGTCCAATCCGACCCTACGTGCCGAACCCACGTGGTTTGGGCACGGCACAACCTCTTGTCGTGTTAAATTGACGTGCGCAAAATGTGCAGCACATGATCATCTAACAGACAATTGTAAATCCGAGAACTTCACCTGTGCGAACTGTCAGGGACCACACGCTGCCTATTCTAGGAGCTGTGAAAAGTTCAAACAGGAAAAACAGATAATTGCCATGAAAGTCAACGAAAACGTCACCTTCCCAGAGGCGCGGAAGAGGTTCGCCTCTTTCCCTCTGGGGAGGTACGCCGACGCAGCTCGCCGGGGGGCGGAGCGGCGTCTTGTTTCGGCGGGCACCCAGTACCGCGAGTCGGACTTGGTCCCGCCACCGCCCCCCCCCCTGGGTTTCCTCTTGCAGCCCAACCTGCCTCCACAGCGCTAGCTGGGCCAGCAGCGGCTGTGGTGGTATCCACGTCCGTTGGGGATGCTGCTGCGCCCTCTGTTTCCTCCCCTCCACCGGCCCAAAGCACATGCGAGGGCCCGGAGGAGATGGAGCTGGAGGAAACCGCAGCATTTCCCACCTCCGCCGCACCGCCTGCGCCACCCGGGGCGCTCCTGATGCCCTCGGCGGTCGCGGCCAAAACGAAGGGCACCGCAAAGGGTGCCAGGTCCGGGGGGTCCGGTACACCGGGTACCCCTTCAAAATCAGATGATGACTTGGATGTGGGACCCTTCCTGTCTCCTTCGCAGCGGAAGGAGCGGGTCCCTCCATCTAAACCTCCAGATGAGGTAAAGAAAACCCGTCCAAGAGTCCAAGCCCCGAAAGACCCTACATAAACAGTCACACTACAGTAGCTCTAATACATCATAATGGGAAGAGAAAATATCCTTCAATGGAACTGCAGAGGCCTTCTAAATAATATTGACGACGTGTATGAGATTCTGCATGCCAATCAGCCAAGTTTAATGTGTGTCCAGGAAACACATCTGAATTCCAAACACACAAATTTCTTGAATAGTTACCTGGTATACAGGAAAGACAGGGATGGCTGCACACACTCTTCTGGCGGTGTTGCCATAATCGTCCGAAAATCCTTAGCATGCCACCCTGTCACCTTGAACACAATCCTGGAGGCTGTGGCAATTCGAACGATAATATGTAATAGGTTGATAACGGTATGCTCCATATACATTCCTCCTGATGTTTCACTTTTAAGCTCTGACTTCGAGGCGCTGGTTGACCAGCTGCCCGAACCATACATCCTGACAGGCGACCTTAATGCTCACAACACTCTTTGGGGCTCTTCTCGCACGGATGCCCGAGGTCGCCTCATAGAGAAATTCCTTACATCTTCAGGAGCATGCCTTTTCAACAGTAAACAGCCTACATACCATAACATAGGACACAACACATACTCATGTCTTGACTTGGCGATTGGTTCCGCAGTTCTCTTTCCTCTTCTCGAGTGGGGTGTGGGAACTGACCCATATGGCAGTGACCACTTCCCCACCTCACTTAGATATATAGATAAAGGCCCAAGCAGTTCATCTTCCCATAATAGGCTCAATGAAGCACGAGCTAACTGGAATACATTTACAGAGACATCCAAACTACACCACACATCCATAGGACACCTACACGTTGAAGAAGCTACCCAACTCCTCACGGCGCACATCCTCGACGCCGCCGAAAAGTCCATTCCCCACGCCTCTGGTGCCCCGCGCAACCAGCGGAGGCCGTGGTGGAATGAGGACTGTAGGCGGGCGCGAGAGGCCCAGAACAAGGCGTGGGGTATCCTTCGTCGGTACCCTACGTCGGGAAACCTCCTCTTGTTCAAACGGGCCAAGGCATTAGAAAAACGTGTGCGCCGTGAGGCAAAACGAGAGAGTTGGCGCACATTCATAACATCAATAAACTCCTACACAGACACACGGAAAGTATGGACACGCATACGCAAACTCAAAGGGCAACAGACACACAGCCTGCCCTCGGTCAGTACAACAGGGGACACACTGGAAGACCAGGCTGACACACTCGCACAACACTTCCAACACGTGTCCAGTTCAGCACACTACACGAACACTTTCCTGAAACACAAAGCCTCTTGTGAAAAGAAGTCCCTACACGACAACAACAAATCACAGACTTCGTACAACTCCCTGTTTTCACTACATGAGCTGAGGGCTGCTCTGAGCACGTGTAAACCCTCAGCTCCAGGCCCAGACAACATTACATATACAATGATACAGAACTTACACACAGACACTCTTGTAACACTTCTTCACCTTTTCAACAAGATATGGCTTTCGGGGCACATTCCAAAGTCTTGGAGGGATGCCATAGTTGTAGCATTCTTGAAAGAAGGGAAGGACCCTTCTTCTCCCGCTAGCTATCGACCCATTGCCCTGACCAGCTGCCTGTGCAAGCTTCTCGAGAAGATGATAAACCGGAGGCTCGTGTACTTTTTGGAGTATAACGGCCTTCTCGAGAGCTGCCAGGCAGGCTTCAGGGCGGGGCGATTCACGAATGATCAACTTGTGGCACTAGAGTCGTATATTAAGGATGCCTTCGTGCATAAACAGTTCTGTTTAACTGTGTTTTTCGACCTAGAAAAGGCCTATGACACCGCTTGGCGTTATGGGATCCTTACTGACCTGAAGTCATTCGGTGTTTCTGGTAATATGTTTAACACCCTTGCTAGCTATTTGTCGGAGAGAACCTTTCGCGTCAGAGTTGGTTCTGCACTGTCAAAGGTACACGTGCAAGAAAATGGCGTGCCGCAAGGCGGAGTTCGAAGCTGCACTCTCTTCGTAGTAAAAATGAACTCCCTTGGGAAGGCACTGCCGCCTACAATTTCTACTCCATGTATGTAGATGACGTGCAGATATCTTTTAAATCATGTAATATGTCCATCTGCGAACGTCAAGTCCAGCTCGGCGTCAAGAAGCTTGCCGGCTGGGCAGACAAGAATGGTTTTAAAATTAATCCCGGAAAGAGCTCTTGTGTTGTATTCTCCAGGAAGCGTAGGGTCCACCCGGACCCAGACATTACTCTTGCGAATGTGCCAATTCCTGTGAACAAGGAGCACAAGTTTTTAGGCATTTTATTCGATGAAAAACTTACATTCATTCCTCATGTCAAACAGCTCAAATGTAAATGCCTAAAGGCAATAAATATTCTTAAGGTTCTCTCACATAAATCTTATGGGGCCGACAAACAACTCCTGCTGCGCCTGTACACAGCGTTGGTGGGGTCCCGGCTCGACTACGGCAGTGTCGTGTATGGGTCGGCGACAAAGACCGCACTGAGAATGCTCGACCCAGTGCTGCATCTTGGCCTTCGCCTCTCATGCGGCGCTTTCCGCACTAGCCCTGTCGAAAGCCTTTATGTCGAGTGCGACAAGTGGTGTCTAGGGCATCAGCGGGAGTATGTTGACCTGCTGTATGCATCTAAGATTGTGTCCCTTACCAACCATCCTTTTATTCCCATCATGAACAATACATCAAACTTGCAACTTTTTTTAAACAGGCCATCCGTTTCCTTTCCTTTCTCTCTCAGAGTTAGGGAGGAGGCTTCTGCACTCACCGTCCCTCTTTCAGACACGCACAAGACACCCATTCAAAATTTCATCGCACCATGGCATCTTCGTCCTGTATCATGCGACCTGTCATTCACTCTTGTAGAAAAAAATAGGGTACCCAAGAATGCAATTCTGCAGCACTTCCTGTTCCTGCAGGACAAGTACAGGTGCGCAGAATTCTATAGCGACGCGTCGAAAACTGGTTCTACGGTATCTTGTGAAGCGCACGGACCAAATTTTAGAGTAAGCAAAACAATGAATTTTCATAACAGTATTTACATGGCAGAAGCATATGGCATTTTACTGGTTACAAACCACATCATCAAACATAAAATTCCCAAGTCCATTGTGTACACAGACTCTTAAAGCGTTGTACAGGCACTGTCATTAGGAAGGTCATCTAAAAACTATGTCATAAATGCTCTTTTCAAGGTACTAATGTCTGCATATGCCTCAAATCTTGAAAAAGCTATATGCTGGGTACCAGGGCATTGTGGAATCCCTGGCAATGAGGCCGCCGACCAAATGGCTGGTGATGCTGGTCTCATGACTACAGTTGACGTTACAACAGTACCTTACACCGACCAAAAGACACACATCAGACGACAGCTTCGTAACACATGGCAATTACACTGGAGTCAACAAACAGACAACAAACTACACATAATAAAACCACAACTTGGACGCTACATAACTGACTCACACAACAGATACACTGAAGTCGCCCTGGCTAGGCTGCGGATAGGCCACACACATGCGACGCACTCCCACCTGCTCACTGGAACTTCGGGACCCACGTGTAGCAGGTGTGGAAAGGGCCTATTCCTAGTCCACATACTAATCGCATGCAAGGCACTTGACACAACACGACACAAACATTTCCCTGAATTATACAGACAACACATTCCTTTGCACCCATCATACTTTTTAGCCGACGAACCAATGTTTTCTAGTCAACATGTTTTTAAGTTTTTAGCTGAGGTAAACATTCTGCAGCTCTTGTCATATCATGTGTAATCACCCTGGCCCTATACACCAGCCATCTCCATTGTCTTTTATTTTGCATCACCTTTACTTTTAGTCACATGTTTTAGTATGTACGGTCTCATCATAATTCAGTAACTTCTTCTTTGGCGCTCTTTGCCCATAGTCGGCCTTGCGCCCAGAAAACCCAACTATCATCATCATAGTTGCGGGTAGCCGGTCGTTAGATCCATCAATGAGAAGTACTTCGCGTGGCAGAGGTGGTCGAGGGCGTTGTCGATTAACGGCATGGGGTACACGACCTTTTTGGTTATTTTGCTGAGTCGCCGGTATTGAACGCAAGACATTTTGTGCCGTCTTTTTACTTCACGAGTACGACCGGCGCAGCACGCGGGCCTTTCGATGGCTGTATAATGTCGGCCCTGAGCATGTCTTGCAATTGTACCCGGATGGCTTCGGGGTCGTGTGAAGACACGCGGTACGGTGACTGTCGGGAAGGTTGGGCTCCATCCGCGGTTATAATTCCGAGCTTCGCTGAAGGTGTCTGACGTATTTTGCGTTCAACACAAAACCCTTGCTGTAGTGATGCAGCAAAGCCAATGATTTGTTCTGTTGTTCTTGTTGTAGCGCCGAATTCATGTCGAAGGAAAGCGGAAGCTGAAAGGTATGTTAGGATTGCGCGTTCGTTCAAAGTCGGCGACTGCAATCAGGTCCTTTGCTTCTTCCGTGTGCTCCAAGAATGCAATGGCAGCGCCCTTTTTGAAACGCTGGTACCCCTCGGTTATATTAGGGAACAAGACGGTGGATTGTCGTTGTTTAAAGCGCGCAATGCGTCTAGTGACACAGACACCACGGTTGAGAAGCATTCTATGATAGCGCTGACGTCAGAAGCAGCATCTTTACAGTAAACGGTGATCGGCAAGCTTGCGAGGGACGGTAGGGTGAGGTGATCGTCGGCGATCCTTTCAGCAGCATGGTGTTCGGGGTTCGCTAAGGCGTCATAGAGTGATCGGAGGAAAAATCACCGATTTTGTCTGTGCATCAATTGTTGCAGCAGTGTCCGTCAGAAAGTCCATTTCAAGAATGTCATCGCGGGACCAGTTAGGCAAAATGCTGAACGCAGCAGCGTACGTGGTACCGTCTATGGTGAGGCGTGATGTCCACGTTCCACTTGGCGTTACAAGATAGCCTCTAGCTGTGGCAATGCGCGGATGGTCCCATGTGGTCGTAACATTCCTCACCTTAGAACAATACCGGATTACATTTTTCAACTTTTTGTCCGATCAAAACGTTTTCTTACTATGGGAAAAAATAGGTAGTACTGAAATTTTATCACTCAACACGCTATCGTGCAGCAAGCTTTATTCAAAGAGAGTCTCAACAGAGAGCAGTGCAGAAGCGTTTGTACCCTGTTGTTGGAGTCGGTATCTTTAAACAAAGCAGTTTGCTGAAAACTCCGCAGATTGTTTTCGGGTATACTCAGTGGTGACTGGGGCTAATCAGGGTGCAAGCACGCAGACTATGGCGCTTGAAGACGTAACAACCAAAGAAACTTACATTATTACAAAAGACCGTCCGCATAATAATAGAATACCAAAGGCTACCACATGAGTTAGACCCCACAGCCAATTACAATTCAAAGTTTGGTCAAGCGTACATAAGACAAATACCAGTTCTGAAAAATTTCCGGAAAATCTTCACTACCGTGAAACCTGAGGTGGGGCGAAGCAAGCAGTGTATCAGTGTATTCTTGGCGCTTTGGTGTTTTTCCCAATAGAGATGAAACTGCTGGGGGATAGAGGGTATGCAGGTTTGGTGTAAAAGTATCTTGTCTTTGGAGCACGAAGCTCTCTGGAGCAAACCGTAAACGTGTTTCTCTGTGTTTTAGGTGCCGGTTACGAAGCGCTCCAGCGCGAGACATGAACGAGTTTCCCGGTGTTTTTTTGTACGCGTTATGGTCTAGGGCGAGGTGTAAACGAATTTCCCGGTGTTATAGTACCATGACGTCATAAGACGATTACGACGATTACGAGGAAGACGACAGGATACGCCAAAAACTCCGCCCCTAAGGGGCTGTGCCCCGAAATATATTCCGCGCATCTGCTCAGTTCGTTGCACATGTCGTTGTGAGACGATAGCCGCGTGATGGCCCCGCAAATTAGAAGTCTCCGTTATCATTTACCGTCACTTCTTATGCTGTTTTGTCCCGTCTCGCTCCTACCAGGATAAACAAGCTGGGTGTTTGCCGAGGTCATTTAAACTTTACCGCGTTCCACTGTTCGACGCCGGGAATGTTTATGCTGGTGCCGCCATAAAATGGAGACGCGCGTGCATCTAGGATCGATGGCCCGTATTTGAACCAACCTTAATAGAACTCTATGCCTTTACTAGACGCGCACGCCACGCGCCAGTTAATGAAACATTTGGTTACTTTTGCCGTTTGAATTGTTAGAAAGCCTCCAGGAGCACCGCGGGTAACCGCTTTTTCCTGGCAGGGTTTCTGGCAGCATCCGTGTACGTATATTAGGAAACTATAAATATCAAATATGTATTGATTTTTTGACGCAGATATCCGTAATCTTTTGTTTTGGCTCAACAAAGTTAACAGGCACGAATATTGCCAGCAGACTTGGATGATAAAAATGGTAAAGGGCATATCAACGTCTCCTTCCACAGCTTCATTAACTTTGACAGGGCGGGCCAGACAGACAGACAGACAGACAGACAGACAGACAGACAGACAGACAGACAGACAGACAGACAGACAGACAGACAGACAGGCAGACAGATCAAAATCTCAGCGTTAAAGTTGCCCAAGCACGACTATCATCTTTAAAAATATAACGGGAAGTCTCCACCAAATGTCCCGGGTGACGAGGCGCTGTTGAAAGGGCATTGTGGGTGCTACCGACTATTCGAGGTGAGGCGTTTTGGGCATACGATGACGGCTGCGCGCGTGAACGAACGTCGACAAGGATGACGCGCCGTTGTCCTCGCAGAATGCGGGCTGCTTGGCACCTGGTCTCGATCGAGCGCCAGGTAACCTCAAGTAGCGGACAGGAGGCAACCGACCAGCGCCCGTCGATGACGGGGAGCCGGAAGCTGGTCGTCCAAGAACCTTCACAAATCAAAAGAAGCTCCTCTGCCGCAGGATTCCGGGGCGCCTGGAAGACCACTCTCGATTTCGGGTCACGAAAACCGGACTAGCTTCGAGCCATCCATCTGTACGGCATGCTCGTCAAACCGGCTCCTTCCACCCTACTGGCATTCTCCAATCGTTCCATTCTGGCCTGCACAGCTCCTTGCTTGTAGCCACTTTCATTTGGTTTACGTCATTCTCTCGTGTGGCTTGCTGCTTCGTTTTCAGTAGCGCAACACACTGAGGGCAATCTCGCAGCGCCGAATTCGTGCTACGAGCACTCTGTGGGTATGTTTACCCCACATTACCATCGTCGTGATCATCGTCAGAACGGGCTCCTTTACCTCACAAGTAGCTAATATCACACCACTTGTTTACACAACTACGGGTGGGGCATGACATTTCAGTTAGAATATTTATACCACAACTAGATTCAGAAGTCATAGCATATGTTTAATGTTTTAATCCCTAACGAATCCTAGTGGCACATGTCTTGAAAACTATTATAAACGAACCTTGAATATCAACCGGAGCAAACTCAATGTCCCTGTAAGTCACAACCCATCTTGAACCTCTGGCTCATATTTCAACATCGATTGCTCCCCTTCTGCAAGCGTCTCCCCAAAACCAACAATCTCGGCCCTCACCCGTCTGGTGGTCACCTAAATATAGTAAAAGCTTGGAAATGAGAAGCAATAAATATCCATACCTATGACGATCCAACACAACCGAATGTAGGAAATGGTTCACCTTCCCTAGACGATTGAACAGTTATCAAAGGCCGCCACTCCCAAAAATCCTTTTCACTTCATCCATGAACGCAAGAGAATTTACCACAGCCAATGTCCTTTACTGTGTTATTCAGGACTTTGCTCCACATATTGTTCTGAATAGATAGATGGATTGCTTATTTAAGATCACAGTAGTAGAAGGCTTTCCTTTAATTCCTAAGCACGCAGTGCTTGTGAGAAGGCAGGCAGGACAGCAGCACCCGACCACACGGGCAGTAGAGGTGATTTTGTTTATAGGGAATGAAGTAAAAGCAAAAACGTTAAAAAACGAATCGCGAATACATGCAGCCATTGACGAATAAAAAAGGAAAAGAACGTGGCAAAAATATGTTAGTGTAATAAGAGACTCCAACAAATCAATTCATAAACTTTGAAAACGTTCTTCAACACGCCGTTCCATCAACACTGGCAGGTATTTTTAATGGTCAACGACGCCAAAGACAAAGATTCAAAGATTCATGGATTCAAATATTTTTTTTATTTTCTCAGAAGTACGAGGAGGCAGGCTGGGACTAAAGGCTACAAAGCCTGACAGAGGCCCCAGGCCCCTTTGGTACAGTACAATGAAGAAGCAAAATCAAACGAGCTGGAAATTCTAAGTTGAGTTATAAAATGCAAGCAACAAGTAGAGCGCAAGATATTACATAACAATATGGGTAAGGTACCGTAAAGTATATTACAGTGCAAAGGAGTAAAGTAAAGCAAAGTAAAAGTGGACAATCTGAGTAGGACAATGATTGAGTTTTAAAGATAGACACAACTAGAAAATACTCGCATTAAACAAGATTAAACAACATCCATAGTTCTAGCCATTGAAGTTGATATTCTGATTGAAGAGGTATTCTTGCGTCTGTGCTTTAAATATGATTCTACTGCATGTGAAATCAGTGGAGTCTCCAAGTTTGTTGAGTATGTCGGTGCGTTAAAATAGAAAAGACTACCTGCCATAAATTGTTCGCAATTTCGCTGTATGTATTTTGGTACACTAAAAGAGTATACACTGGTATTGTCGTTATAATTGCCAGGGAGATTTTCTATGTGTATAACTTGTAAAAGCTTAAAATAATAAATTGGGAAGCCTTAAGCATACTGTACTGAACAAATAGTGGACCTGTTCTCAATCAGCATAGTCCCCGTAAAAATTGTCAAATAGACAAACACTTTTTATAAGACGATCAGCCGTTTGTAACTTGTTTTTTTTTTGTTGTTCCCCACGCTAATATTCGGTAACAAAGCCTAGACTAGACAAAAGGGTCATAATGCTGTGTTTTCTACCAAAGTGTTATGAAACGTCTCATTCTGAACCGAACACTATTATTTATTGAAGTTTGATTGCCTAAGTGGATATGAGGATGCCAAGATAATTCTTCATGAAACCATACTCCAACGAACTTCTGTTCTTCGACTTGGCTGATCATATTGCCCCGTTATTCAATATGAATGACTTGATCTATCTTCTTAATTACTGCACTTAAAATGGTAAAGGTAGTCTTCGATGCATTTAGCTGTAAGGTATTTTCGTGCGACCATTTTGACAACATTTCTAATTACAGTAATACCTCGTTAACTCGAACTCGCATATCTCAAAAATTCAGCTAAGTCGAAATTTTCTGCGGCCCCGAACCATTTCGTATACGTCCCATGTATTTGTTGCTCTTTATTTCGAAGTATTTTTGGGCCAAACTGCGGATATCTTGAAATCTTGACTGAGAGTGGAACGAAAATTTTGCCGCCGCGGACCGTGTCACAAGATTCGGGCGATGCTGGCGCGCCTAAATCCCTCGTTTTTTTTTCTCGTTTAGCCGGGCCTACCACAAAACCGATGATTTTCCCGAACTTGAAGTCTGAGCCTAGAGGCATATCAACTTCGTCAAGCAACCCTGTGGCACGTCATGTAATGGTAGAGACACGCGCAGAGGTGCAGTGTACTAGAACATACAGCTGTGTCGTGCGGAGAAAAACCAAATGGAGAGCACCGCCGGGGAAGATCGGCTAATGCGATGCGTCAAGCAGCTAGAGGACTCTTTACTAGGGCCGAGTGCGGCTGCAAAGCAGACCAGCATTACGCAGTTCTTTTCTGCTAAATAAAATTGAAGAGCCACGAAACCCAGCCGGTGAACTTCTCTTGTATGTTTTTTTTCAAACTTTTATGAAAAGCAAGATAGGAAGCTGATGTTGAAGAACTTATAAGTAGCAGCGCCATTTTTGCAAAGAACTCGATATTTCATGGCAATTCGCGCAACTTTGCTTATTTCGAAAATCGACTTATCTCGAAATATTTCACGGTTTTTACTACTTCGAGTTAACGAGGTATTACTGTATATATTTACTTCATACTGGAGTTCTCTTATTCTGCTACTGGAGAAAAATATGTTTGTGTCATCTGCATACATGGCTATCTGGGGTGTACGAGGTATGTTTGGAATATCATTCACATATATTAAGAATAACAACGGTCCCAGCTTTGAACCTTGCGGAACACACTGTTCTATTTCCAATAACTCCGATGAAACACCATTAAATTCAGCAAGTTGCTCCCTATGACTTAAGCAGCTCCTTAATAGGCCAGCCGCTACTCCGCTTACTGATAATTTTTTAGTTTTCTTAGCAATACTTCATGATTGATAGAGTCAAATGCTTTTTGTAGGTCCACGAATAACCGGAGTTTAAATTTCTTTCCCTCTATACTTTTTATTATACTGTCCATAGTATTAAGTAGAGCTTCCTCGTTGACTTGTTTTAAAAGCGGTACTCATACGGTGAAATGATTTTGTGTGTGTTGAAGTTTGTTAGTTTATTATGTATTACATCTTCAAATAATTTTGAAAAGACAGTCAACACATGGATTGGCCTGTAATTGCACAACTGGTCATCGCCACCACCTTTGTGAATTGGTCTAACTCGCGCTACTTTACACTTTTGAGGAAAAACTTCATTAGATAATGTCAAATTAATTGTGCAAGCTAAAACTTTGCTAATTGTAGAAGCGATGTCTTTAACAGGAAGTGGTGCAATATCATCGACGCCAGATGCGGCGTTGTTTTTGTTTAAGAATAAAAGTTTGCACCTCGCTCGCGTTTATCGGACTTAAAAAGATAGAATTTGGACGTTGTCACCGTTCCATTATAGTGCTACTTTTGTCTTCATTTACCTCCGAAATGTAAGCCTATGGTTTGGTGAAATGCGTATTTATTGCGATTGCCATTTTGGCTGAATCTACCCGTCTACCGTTCTTGCGAGCAACATGCGACTGCGTGCTCTTATTGCGGCCCGTTATCCGATTTACTGTTTCCAATACTTTTTTTAATCATTACGTATATCCCCGAAGAGGCGTTCATAGAATCTGAGATCGGCACTTATCAGGTTAGTCTGCAGTTTGTTTTTATATTTTTTTTTAATTCTAGAAGAAGGTTAGGGTTCACACATTGAAGTTCGCGGGTTCACACAAAATACATTGAGGTCACGGGTTCGCACAAAAGAGTGATACATTGAGCTTTTACTTTTATTTCGTTTAAAAGGTTGTTGATCTATCGAGGGCTTTCGCACCTTTAGGGAATTTCTTTGTTGTGCAACTGGTAGAAACGCTAAGTCGTAGCACGCTAGTATGTACCTCAAAATACGCCATAAGCTTTGTTTTCGTCGTTTTGAGCGAAAACTTCGTTCCAGTCGAAAACTCTGACAAGGTCTCTAAACTGCTCCGGTCCCGAACTGGTCATTCTACGCCGAAAATTTGTTTCACAACTACTGCCACTTACAGTACCTTTCGTGTTTGTGAAACAAAACACCTGTAAATGATCACTAAGATCAACGGAAAGCACTCCAGCCTGCATCTCGTCGATGTTGATATTAAAAAGACATATCTAGCAGGGTAGCACTACGAGAAGATACCCTAGTCGGTAGTTCTACGAGATTTGTTTATGCGTGGTATGCCAGTACGCTTTTATTTCCAGAGACCACTTATCCACTAAACTTATGTCTTTATTGATGTCCCCCACAATAATACAAGATTCGTTATTACTGCTACCAAACTGAAGGACTCGTTCAAGAAAAATACTAAAGTTTTGCCTGTCACCATTCGGAGGGCTATAGACCACAGACGCTGTGGTCTTTCCCAAACAAATTGCCAAGCACTCAATATCGTTATTACTCGTAGAAAAGTCGTCAAAGACCGTATACGCTATGGATTCTTTACGGTAAATTGCAAGTCCACCCCCTCCTGGCCTGTCTCAAAAGGTGTTTCGATCGGTTTCCGTTAAAGATTGGAATTACATAAATTTTAGTCAACCAAGTTTCCGAAAAACACACCAGATCAAGTTCAGGCCTACTTGTTCCAAAGTTACTAATGTCATCTAGCTTTTTTCTCATTCTCCTGGCATTTATATGCATCAAAGCTAGTTTACGACAACGGGTAAATGATTTGGAGAAACTGTCAATGTCATAATAAGATTTACCGCTTTCCATAGGTGTCGTAATGAGACGGAATTCGCCAAGTTGCCTCTAACACTGCAGTCGGTACTTTCCCGGCCAGAGCCCCAAATGCCACTTTCCCGACATATTTCGCGTTTTGTGCTTCTTTCGACCTTTTTTCCATTGTTCAAGGAATAGAACGTACATATATGCACAGATTGAAGATCTTGGAAAGCCTAAATTAACTGTTTTTTTTTTCAATCAGCCATGTCCGCAGTGAATAGTGGAGTGCCTGCTCTGCCCTCTTGTTGGCCGACGCCCGTACCTACGGCACCCTATTTTGTCAAATGCTGGAAAATTATTAGTCCCGCCTCTATACATCCCACTTGCATAGCTAAATAAACAAAAAAAAACCAGACACTAGAAATTGACCTTCTTCCTTAGCCATATCACAAAAAAGCGTTGAGAAGAACACAAGAAAATGTTTCGTAACGTATGATGCAGTTTCATTAACCTTGAAAGGCCTTAATCGACAATTTCTTAAAACCCACAAGCACATAAATTAATTTTGGTGCAAATTCCCTGCAAATAGTGGTATTTTGCTAGAGCAAAAACTGCACTTGGGACCCCTCCGATCCCATTTCTATCAGAAATCATCCCACGAACGCAAACATCTACGTTGGTCTTACGGTTTTACCACGAGCCTTGTCCCACAATTATAGCTCCCATGGCATACACCATTTATTGGTTTGACGGTATTGCACATTTTAACCATTTTTTGTGCATGTTTTTGTAATGCATACGCAGCCACCTTTGTTGGATGCCGAGTACGTAAGGTATTCATAGGAGCGCAAAAATACAGTGGGATACATCACGCTACGAGTAATATACAGATGGTCCGTAGAGTTGTCGTGACATGTTTGTGGTAATATTTTATTGTGCCAATTATGTGCAATAACCTATTCACAGTAAGACGGATTGTAGGCGGGCACGTTGGCACATAACTGAGTCCCCAACAGGAGAGGGACAAAATAATACCACGGAGTTTAGGCTTGCCAGTTCGGTTCTGTTCCTGCGCTGTCTGTGACTCAGTCATTCCTGCCAGCTTGAGCCAGTTAACTGGCTTTAACCAATCGTTTTTTATGGGAAAGGCAGTTTCACTTTCCTACTAATCTGTCGTTTCACCCGCCCTATAACATAAAACGTGTTCCTTGGAACTGGTGGATGCGTCACTGAATTCAAACGTGGGAGTGTCATTATCAGCAACAGCTTTATTAATGGGCTCCTGGGAAAAGCACACACCGTAGTTCGATTTCGATTTAGACATTTCTTTCCAGCTAACGAATAAACGTTTCCTATGTAAAATTTTACAAGAACGCCATTTTGATGTCGTCGCTAGACCACTGTATAATCATGCTTTTTAGGACGCACCTGCAAAATGATTATTGATTGCATGTGCTTCGTCAACGGGTTTCGCTTAAACAAGTCAATTCTTGACCGAAAAAATTGTGTTACGTTTGTTTTGCTGGTATGGGTCCTGCCAGCAGACTTACTGAAAGAATGGCACATTAGGCGGTTGATGGCAGCGTAAGTATATATTTAGACCCAACCCTGGTCGTGCTTTCCACCTCCTGTGTCACGTGTCCGGGAATTATGGAGTCAGTCCCGAAACCATGACGCCAGTACGGCCTGGGACGTTTTCATCGAAGTTAGGCAAGCAGATTTTTCTTGACTTGGCTACCGCTTGACTGTAACTTTGTAGACGCCAATTTTTGCAATGATCGCTGTATAACGATACTCCTGGGTAATATTCTGCGCGGGTTGAGTAGAATGAAGCGCATTTTTCTGGATATCCGGGATATTCTCTTCCAACACGGAGGTCACACCAGCGTGGGCTTGTTCCTTCAAAGACAAAGGACAAAAGCAATGCTGGAGATACTTTTCTTCAATAGAAACCTATGGATTATTTAAGTACACACAGAAGCGTTGTAGGGATCCGCTATTGTAGTGTTCTAGCCTTCTAAGGTCAGCTGTAATTAAGAAAAGGTAAGCGCTATCTAGCTTTTCAAGTCAATGTCTCTAACGTTTGTCTGTAGATGCAACCTAACAATAAAAACATAAAAGCACCTGTTGGTTGTGTAGCCAAAGCAAAACATATTTTACACATCGCGAAGCAGTCGAAGCTGCGTGGATATTCTCGAAGGATACCATACAAAGCGCCTTCCCCAACGAATGTTAGAAATCGGTGACGCTACTCCAGGACAGGGTGGGGAGCGAGGTATTAAAGTATTGATGCTGAGGTGTTCTCTTTTGATCGTTTTTTATTTGACTGTGAATTGTGGCGTTTATTGCGGTGAAAATACAGTGGTCTTCGAGCAGCGCCGTAGTGACTGGCTCTGGAATAATTTCACCACCACGGGATGTTTATCGCGCGCCTTATTGTCGCCACGCGATCGTTCGTGCTTTTCAGCTCCGTCAAAAATTAGCTAACGTGGCGGAATCAAACCCGCGTCATTTGGCTAAGAAGCACCATGCTATGGTCACTGAGCTACCGCTGTGAGTGAACGTTTGTTTTGCTCCCCTGCGCGTTTTCCCGCGGCTTTTTCTGGTGCTGCTGCTGCTGCAGCAGTGTTGCCAGGTGCGCCCCTGGGTCCCATCATACTCCGCATAGCGCCGGGCTTCCTGTACTGCACCCATGGAGTTAAGAAAACAACCAGAACGTACGTACAGGAGAATTCCAATTTATGTGTGTTTCATGTCCTCTGCGGTGGGAGCAGGCGGTACGTTTATGTTTGTGTTGTTTTCTGGTTCAATGGCAACAAATACGAAAAAGTTCCAGTTAGATAATGTTAAGCGAAAGTTGATGACTTTTGTGGCTACATACTGCCTAATGACTGCAATTCGAATAAACGGTTTTCACGATTGTCAAGGTACGACAATATGGAGTTATTGTATTTGTAGTGGACGATAATTGATACTAAAACATCTCACCCGCTGCTGCGCTTTTGTAAAAGTGAAGAACTTCATGGCAGGTGATCATCACAACAGTAAAGCTGAGAACCAGTTATTTGTGGCATGAAAAAGTTCAGGTGGAACAAAGGGACCGACCACAAAGGCTGCATTTAATCCGTCCGCCTTATTGGTCGAGTGTTGAGGGGCAGCAAATTTTTTTCTGTATGTATATTCGTCCTCTTGGGTGATTGTAACTGTTGATATGTAGATACTCACAAATTATTCATGAATAAAAAGCAGAGTACGTCTTAATTACCGCCCATGAGTGATTGTTTTTGTCCGAATCTCTTTTTCTAGCCTATATAAAACGCGAGGGCTGGATAAACATGCTGAACCTATTGTTTGTAAGGATCATACTTTTGCGGAAGATAATTTTTTTATTATAGTCGACTATCAACATGGCCCACGCCCTGCCTAGTATTTCCTGCTGATTAATTCACACTGTGTTTCGTTTTATGCAAAATTTTCAGAGTTGCTTTTATGTTAAGTTTAGTTCTTCTCTTCACTCAGCCCATCTGCTTGGGTACATAGGTGTTCTATGCTTTGTAAATACCACCCCTTTCCTTTAGATTTGGTGCAAAAATTCTCATGTGGGAAACAAAAAGATGTTGCACAGTTTGTACACTGTTTGGATGCTAAAGTGTGTGATTGGGACATACCCGGGAAGGGGAATGACGCCACATTGGACGCCAAAAAGCTCCCAAGACCAAGCGGTTGCAGCTGAGGTGGAGGAAGAAGAGGTGGAACGAGGCTAGGGCAGAGAGAGAGCCAGACCGACCTAGGGGACAACGCGGATCGAACGGGGCACGGCACTGTGAGAATCCACGTTAGACGTCTGGTCTACGTGCCACAGCGAGGCAAGGACGTCGCCAGTCTCCACCACGTTTCCGGGCGTTGCCGCCAAGGCCAGGGACATCGTCGCCACCACGGGTCACCGTCGACCGTGCTCCGGCGTTCCGAACAGCGCGTGACCGGGCGTGAGGCGGGAGCAAGCCCTTCAGCGGACCCGGCTAAGAGTCTTCTGGATTCGTAACCTGTGGTGCCAACGTCAACGCTACGACGGCGAAGTCGACACCCACGTCTTAATACTTCCGACCGTGAGCGGGTTCTGTTGTCGGGACATTTACGCGGGGATGGTCGCGGACATTGTAGTTGTGGGCAGTGGAGCGGGCCACTTGGGTTGTTTCCATTAGCTGAGTTTTACCTGTAACGTTTCGGGAATTCCTTTCGTCGTTGCTTACAACCTCAGTGCTGTTAAGTCTGTGAATATAATGTCTTTACCTCATCCGCACCAAGAGCGTTCCCTTCGTTTTGCGTGATCCGGCCCATTTTATTACAAAAGGTGGCCAACCTGCCAGGATCGTATCATTAAAATCTGCGGAAATTAGTTGAATGCTGTGTGCGGACGAGTGATTTGACATTTGGAAGATGGATTTGGAAAAGGCAATGGCATTAGGGTCGCAGTTAGCCTTGACCGGACCCGAACTTCGGCAGTGGATTGAAAACAAGCGTGCGGAGGAGAGCGCTCAGAGGGCAGCCGAGAGAGAAGCCCTTAGAGAAGCAGCGGAAAGGACAAATGAAGCCGACGAAAGAGAGGTGGCGTTCCTCCAACTTAGGCTGCGCATCCAGGAAGGGGCGCAAAATACTCCAGCAGTTACTGGAGAGAGTAGCGCTGGCCCCAACACGCTTGTGATCAACCCACAGAAGTTGCTACCCTTGTTCAATGAGAGGCGAGATGATGTGCACGCCTATCTTCAAAGGTTCGAGCACGTAGCAACTGGTCAGGGGTGGCCCCAAGACAAATGGGCTGTTGCCATTAGTATGTGTTTGTCTGGGGAGGCACTTGCCGTTATCGGAAGGATGACTGCAACAGAGTCGTTAGGCTACGCGGAATTCAAGAACGCTCTGCTGCAACGGGTTAAGTTTACTCCCCAAGGTTATCAGGATAAGTTCCGCAAAACACGAGCTGAGGATGGGGAAACAGGGAGGCAACTGGCGGCTAGGATATCCGGCTATTTCGATCGCCGGATTGAAATGACAGGGATACCAAGAGCCTTTGAATGCATCCGCGATCACGTTATTGCGGAGCAGTTTCGCCGCTGTTGCCATCCGAAGCTTGTATTTTTTCTAAAAGATTTACAGTGCAAAAGTGTGGATAACTTGGCAGATTATACCAAATGGTTTATGGAGGCGCAAAACCTGTAAAATCTTGGGAAAGGCCCAGATGACAGAGATCAACCGCAGAAGAATGCAAAAGACGCGCAGAAGAAGTAACCTTTCAAGTGCTTCTTGTGCGACGGGCCGGGCCACCGCGCTTCGGACTGCCACAGCACGGGGATGGATCCACCGAAATGTGTGTACGTAGAATGCCTGTGTACGTGTCGTACACAACCCAGAGGACTGCCAACCTGGGTTAAACGGTGAAGAGCAGTTTGCTGCTTGCGCACTGATCATGGCCTCTCCAAATCATCCGGTGTGTAGCCAGCGGAGTGCTTCCGGAGCAAATGCTTGTCTTTCCGGCCACGATCATGGACAAGTTACTGGAAAGGACGCGTTTTGCGTAAATGGCATGCCTGTCGTGGAAGGCCGTGTTCACGGGAAGCCTGCTACAGTCCTTCGGGATACTGGAAGCAATACCGCCATCGTTCGAAGAGATTTGGTTGAAGACGGTTGCTTAACTGGAGGAGCAACCTGTGTATTGCTTATAGACGGCCCGATGAAGCAATTAGCCCAGGCGAGTATCCACGTCGACACTCCGTACTTCGTAGGGGACATCACCGTATCCTGTATGGAGCGGCCGATCTGCGACCTTGTCCTCGGGAACCTTCCCGTTGCCGGAGCGGTGGGCAACCCGGATCGTCACTGGAAATGTCCCAATGGACGTTTACTCAACCTAGCAACGGATATCACCAAGACGCTTGGCTATCCGAGCAAGAATCGTTTGCTGTCGGCTGTCCCACAGGCGACCCCGTCGAACATCAATCACTGGAAAGCGCTTGCGGTTCTCACCACCGACACTGAAAGGGGACAGCTCGGCCAACAGCAGCAAAGCAATCGTTCGCTATGAAGCTGTTTCTGAAAGATTGGGAAAACTTTATCATCAGGGAAAGGTTATTACTACCGTTTCGCAAGAACCAGCGACGTCCTGTATTGTCACATCAACCTTTCAACTGGCAGAAGATTCTAATGGGTCGTCGTGCCTAAGTCAAAACGAGATTGAATCCTTCGTTTGCACACGAAAGCTTTGGTGCAAGTCACCAGAGCATGCGAAAAACGGCCTACCGCACCCTAGACCAGTTTTACTGGCCGTGTCTGCGCGTGGACGTCCAAGGCTTCATGAGATCACGCGACTGCTGCAAGAGAACGAATACGGGCAGGGTTGGTGTACCCCCACGACTTGCCCCTGATTTACAGCCACCCTCCCATGGGGTGGCTGTCTGCGAAAAACACATGTACGACCTCGTCGGAAAGAATGAGTCTTCTCTAGGTCATTGCTTCAGTAGCTGGGAAGTACCCCGTCCACGGTCGTTAGCGAAGATCGTGAAGTTTGAAAGACCTAAAACGAAAAGGGGACTGCAAAACTTTCTCGACTTGTCTGGATGCTACCGCAAGTTTATTCCGAGCTATGCTGCCATCGCCAGGCCTTTACATGACTTGATTGAAACAACAAAAAGGAAGAGTGTTGATTTGAGCGCATCTCAGGAGGCCGCGTTCCACACCCTAAAGTAAAAGCTCTCCCAACACCTGACAGGACTACACCATTTGTCTGGACCGGGAACCTACGCATCGGACGCCAACCTGGGTGTCTGTTGTGTAAGCCACAGGAAGGACAACCCTTTGCAACTTGTCTCCCAGACTCTTACCAAAACAAAAGAGCCGGAATAACCAATCGTCACAATACCTGCCATCGGGTAAGCATGTGCACAGTTTTTGCACTGTAGCTTGCCATTGTGCGGGAATATTTTGAGGTGATTTTGTCACGAGCCCTCTTACTATAGGAGCTTACCGTATTATTTCTTTTTTCACGTGCCGTAGCAACTTGCATGCGTCCGTGAAACACAATTTTTGCGATGACAGTGTTTTTGTGTAGGACTTTTTGGGAGTGTTTTTTTTTTGGACTATAGAATAGTTGGTACCCGAACAACTTTCTTAAGCGGGGGGTAATGTGATGGACATACCCGGTAATGGGAATGAGCCACATTCGACGCCAAAAAGCTCCCAAGACCAAGCGGTTGCGGCTGAGGTGGAGGAAGAGGAGTTGGAACGAGGCATGGCCAGAGAGAGAGCGAGACTGAGCCAGGGGACAAGGCGGATTGAACGGGGTACGGTACTGTGAGAACCCACGTAAGACGTCTGGTCTACGTGCCACAGCGAGGCAAGGCCGTCGCCACTCTCCGCCACGGTTCCGGGTGTCGCCGCCAAGGGTCGGGACATCGTCGCCAGCAGGGGTCACCATCGACCGGGTTCCGGCGTTCCGAACGGTGCGTGACCGGGCGCGACGCGGGAGCAAGCCCGTCAGCAGATCCGGCTGAGAGTCTTCTGGCTTCGTAACCTGTGGTGCCAACCTCGACGACGCGAATACCGCTACGACGGTGAAGTCGGCACCCACGTCTTCATACGACCGAGCGTGAGCGGGTTCTGTTGTCTGGACATTTACGCGGGTACGGTCGCGGACATTATAGTTGTGGGCAAGGGAGCAGGCCACTTGGGTTGTTTCCATTAGTTGAGTGTCGCTCTAACTTTTCGGGAACTCCTTTCGTCGTTGCTTACAACGTCAGTGCTGTTAAGTCTGTGAATATAATGTCTTTTCCTCATCCGCACCAAGAGCGTTCCCTTCGTTTCGCGTGGTCCGGGTCATTTCATTACAAAGTGGAGACCCGGCTTTAATTCCGGTGAAAAAAAAAACGTTTTTTCATGTGATCAAACAAAAAATGTTTTTGTGTTTCTCTTGGCCGCGGCAGACATCGTTTTGAGCGGACAAATACCAAACCTTCACTTTTTGCTGACTGGCTCATTCTGGACGTTCTGCATAAAATGACTATCTTAATTCGCACATAACACGGAGCCACAAACGATGCAAATTTTGTGAACCTAATAACCATTGTTTGAGCACCCAGAGTGTTCAAAACGGTCGTAAAGTTCAACATATTACTACACACAAGAACGTAATTTACGGCGGAGGTTTAACAAATGGAAGCTTACGTAGTTCCGTCTTTGATTACATTAGGTAGACCCGGTAGTCGGGGTGCTCTTGCTTTCTGGAACGGCGTTCTAGTATCTGGCCGTAGTTTATTAAAGCTCAATATATTCTTATTTAGGTTTTCGACCCCCGGTTGCCAAATGTCGGCAGAGAGCAAAATTCAGCCATCGGTTCAGCCACAAATTCAGCCACAAACCGATGCTATATTAAGAACTTAGAGAAGAGCGCTTCGGTTTGGTTACTTTGCGATGGGTATTCGTATATTGGTAATGCTGGCCAAGCCAAATTGCGCTGGGTAACAATGGTTATATCAGCAACGCTTGATCAGTGAATAAATTAGCGGGTGCCGATGTACCCTGCATTACCATACTTCTATGTAATCTGTCGATGATTCGGGTTCTGCGATGAATCTGTGTTTTTAGAGCTTGGCGGGCCCTCGGCGGGCACCCGACGGCTGTGGTATTGGGCGCAAATGTTTCAAGGGTTACCCATCCGGAACGCTTAAAGCAGTGATGCAGCGGAGGAAACAGTTTGGGCGTATGCCCCTGTTTAAATTCCACACGGTCTCCGATAGATTAACGTTAATTGTGGAATAAGTTGCAAACTGCAACATGTGTCGTCATGTTGTCGCTAGGTGAGCGGAAGACCCGCTGTGGTAGCTCTGTGGCTAAGGCGTTGCGCTGCTCAGCACGAGCTCACGGGTTCGATTCCCGGCCGCGACGGCCGCTTTTCTGATCGGGGCGAAAAGCAAAAATGATCGTGTGTTCGTGATTTTGGCAAACGTTAAAGATTTCCAGGTGGTCAAAATTATTATGAAGCCCTCCATACGGCGCGCCTCATCGCCTGCACTGCGTCGGCGCATTAAACGCTACAATCAATCAATTCGGTGAGCGAAAGTTTGCTAAAAAATCCAGGGTAAACTTTTGAACAGCGTGTATTTATGTCTACTAGATTTTAGGTTTCCACCCAAGTTTATGACCTGACAAATGCCATGAACTCCAACCATTAAGGGATTTCACGAAATTAGTTTTTGACGAAAAGATCAAATTGCTGTGCCCCGATTGGCCGAATGTAGCCCCTATTGTTTGAAGGCCTTTCACTCAGGTTAAATAACTTCTTCAGGTGCATTGAGCAGACAAAATAAGAGGGAAAGGGACCGAAATAAAACAGGGCGAAACTTTTTCGTTTGTTTTGCTAATAAAGCGGCCCCTGAACTCGTTTTCAGGCTGCCGGAATGGGGAGGACCATTGACATGCAGACGATGTAATCAAACTGCAAGGAAATGTACTTTTTTACTGAGTTCTTGCTGTTGTCCTCGGCATGTAGAAACTGAGAAACAAAGGTAAACATTGATTTTATTGCCTGTTTTAAGTGCTCCCGCGTAGGGGAAGAGAGACCAGAGCGGAGGAAATTTTATCTTAGGTTCCATGCGGATTCTTCTAGTCGGGCAGTTGCGGTGTATACACAAGTTTATACACCGTATTTTGTATATTGGTAATATATTAGAACATGAGAGGTGGTGTGGACAACTTTGTTGATCTCACTGCCCAATATTCAATGTTTAGAGAAGGCGCGCAACGCAGTTTTGTGGCGATCCGTCCATTTCCGCGTTCTGCGAAGAATGCTAACACTGCTCTGCGCTTTTTTTCAAGCAATTTTTGTTACTTCAACATGCTTGGGAATGCCCATCTTCACGACCTAATATTTTAAACGATGCAGAAATATTAACACAATACTAATTATTTTAGCATACTTTCAACACCAGGCGTTTCTGTTATGTTTATCTTCACTAGCTAAACTACCGTTTTTTTGGGTTTTCTTGGCACTATTCCCATGTCTAAGAAACCAGCGGGCTATGTTGCGGAAAACTGAAACGGGTTGCCGAGATTCTTATCAAACTTGAGCATCAGTATGGTCATCAAAGATTATCCTATTAGCAAGAGTAACCACAGTTAGCTAGAAATATCGTCCTTGTCTTGAAATTTTATGGATATATCTAGTTGAAAGTAAACTGTAACAGTATCATGTAGTTTCATTCTCATTTGTTGAAATGGTATGACCAATGATGCCTGTTGATTTCCATAATAACGATATGAGCACTGTAAAAATGAGGTCGAAATTTTGTACAAATTTTCATACCTAGAAGAACAGAAAGAAAACTACACGTAACTCAGAGGGTTTGGCATGTAGTAAAAAGCAAGGTTTTGTTTTATCCGGTAGCGGTACTAGCCGTTACTGATGTGCACTTAGATGTGCTCAATAGGAGGTGTGGTTATATGTAAATCACATGTTCATTTCCATAGACTAACTGACGTTTTATTAAATTGCAGGGATTTTATATGCAGATCACCTGTTAGTGTAAAAGACCTAATGACACAGAGTTGTTGTATAAAGTATTGACGCTTCGTACCCAAATCAAAAACCGCTAGGTGGGCTCACCTTAAGAAGAATTTGCACATTTTAATGACACATGTGCTCACTCACTTGCCGCACTGTTTATAAAATTTCGGTCATTTGATCTCGCGTGTTTCGTTTATCAGGTTTTTGCTGTTTCTTTCGTATTCCCCTTTGGTTGACTAAACAACGACAGCCAATGTATTTTAAGTTGAATAAATACACTAAGACGTTTTATAGGGTCCATTTGTTACCCTAATATTTTCTGTACTTACCTAACAACCTAGGTATTTTTTGAAAAGGTTGTGGACAGGTACACTCATTCTGAATGAACGTTTCATCATATTTTCCCATGAACCTCATATTTCGGTTCACTGCAGGACGAAGACGTCTCTCTTCGGCCTCCGATCTCTTCGGTTCTGTGCGGCCCGTGTACATGGGTTGCTTACATGTTTCCGATTTCATCTCTCGTTCGAGCTATTGCCGTCTTTTTATTTATATTCATCTCTCAGTTGCAACCAACAGTGTTACCGTGGCGGCCCAGCGGTTGCCATTTTGTGTCACTGCATACCCGGCCGAATTGCCTGTCGTTTTCCCAGGTTTCGTTATGCTATGTTATACTTGAGTTTGCTCTCTGATGCAGGAAGCTCGTTTCCGGTCCCTAAGCGTCAAACCTATCATCCACTGTTCCACGGCCCCTTCAGTGGAAATTGCGTTTTCTTGCCAGTTTTTCAATAAGGCTCCAAGTTTCGATTCCATATGCCTTCCTGGGCAGTACGCATTGAATATATAATAATTTGTAGGGTAGAGGTAGCCTGATTTTCATATTATGCAATGGGGAGTACTTGCCGAGCGCACCTACGACCATGTCTATGCAACGCCTGGTATATTGCTCGTGGTTTTGTGCAGTACTGACAGCCTATTGAAGGTTGTTATCCGCTTTTGCTTCTGCTGGGGTGGGGTATTCCGTTCTGAAGGCGGTATTTTCAGCAATAAAATTTATCCCTACGTATTATTTATGTATATTTTTTTAGCCCCGCAAACAGGGTGTACATTTTGGTTTTCACAGTGTTGTTTGGAGGTACCCTGCAGGCTCACTGATCAAAATTATGCTTTCGAAAAAACCTGAAATGGGGGATGTATTCGAAGCTTACCTATAATTTTGCGTTTCTACTACGAATGTTACTAACTTTCCCCTTTAGACATGCGGTGAACAGCGTTGGCGAAATGGTATCTCTGGGTAATGCCTCTGGCTGATTGGGACATTTTAGCTTTTCTTCTAAAGAATTATCCCGCCCGCACAACCCTTACAATAAGCGTCGGGAACAATTAGGTAGGCATCACATCATCTCTCGTCTTTCAATGCTTCTAGCACCATTGTTTCTGTCTACCTACTCAATCGCTTTTTGCATTCTATATATGCTCTTCTATATATGCTATTTATATATACTCCAAGGATTTTTATTTTACTTCATTGACGACAAGGATGTGATCTATTGTACAGAACGTTTTTCCAAAGCCGGCCTATTATCGGGGCTTGTGGAAATCAAGGCTTTCATTTATGCTGTTAACTATTGCCTTTATGAAGAGGTTACATACACATGGAAGTAGGCAGTTTAGTTTCTCTACTAAGATCTTTTATACCTAATTTCTTGAGAATCAAGTTTGTGAGGGTGTTTTCCTAGGCTATGTAAATTTAAATACGTTCTCACTTCGCAGCTACTACAGGCGCTTGCTCTACCGTTTTAGGAATGCGAAACACGCTGACAAGATGCATTTGAATCGAACTGCTTTTGTTAACTGTGGGCTATGATGAAAAAAAAAAGACGAGTGACAAAGTCGAACTGCCGGATACCATTCACTGACATCTCGCCGCACGGCGCAATAAGACATCAATCCTTTTTGCTGTGTGTACATGTTAGCCTGTTGAATTGGCGGTCCGCAACGTTAACAATAAAGGCTGGCACAGCGGTGTTAAAAATGCGTGACAACTCCGACAAAATAAATGCGCAAGCAATGACATTTGTCAATGAAAAGCTGTGAAGGAAAACCAGATGAGGGAGAAGTATTGAACGGATTGACCAGACATTGTCTGGTACCTGTGGGGTTGCGTTTAGGAACAATCGTTCTTGTGTGAATTTCATACTACTGCTTCGCAATGGGACATCACGTACCCTTAAGTAAAGCGTGTTCCCTCCTGTTCTAGCAATGAGCGATGACACCGACACAACAAAACACGAAACACCGAATTTATTAGCAACGGCGTGTAAACGAAACAGACAAAAAAAAGATGGAGAATGGCGGAATCGTTTCCACCAGGCAAGGACAGCGGGAGGCTACCTCTCCTCTTCCTTCTGCATTGGGAGGGAGGGGCGGACCCTCGAAGACCACTTTGCTTTGTTTCGGTGGGTCGAGAAATTTCTTTCTGCTGGGCTGCCCGTGGGGATGTCACTGAGAATGGCAACCGGATTATGCGAGGCGGCTTTCTGGTTTAAGAACACACTACGACCACACAGGGAAACATCACCTAAAACAGAGTTACAGACTCAAGCTATAGGATTTGCGGTGGCGGTTTATAAAGGCGAGGGGCAATTCTGTAATTCTACCAAAAAATTCCTCCTCGTCACTTGCGTGCAATAAGTAATGAACGAACTTGGCTGCGATTATTTGCATCACAAGCAACATTTGGACTGCCTGCTAACTAGCAACGTTAAACTCTTACAACTTGAACCCCATAGCACCCTTTGAGATTTTTTTACGCCCAACTCAAGGCACTACTCAAACGTCTGTCCGTAACACCAGCAGCAATAAGAGCCCTCGATGTATTAGAGAAAGCACCTACCCGATTTTAGCAACGGGCCGCTCCCAGTATTGCCAAAGAGACTTTGCAAAGCGCGACGGTACCTATACCCCACCTAATGTACCCGATTTTTAACACGGGCTGCGGGGGAAAATGTTTTTTTTTCATCTGACTACAAATACGCAGTAGGCCACCAAGGTCGGTACAAGGATATTGCACGGCACCCCGCCATCACCAAGAGCCACAATCTTTTTCTCTGACTCCCGCAAGTCATTTCGCCACGCAGCATGTAACTGCTGTCTATTACCCACAGAAGTGGGGGACAAATATAATTGAACGTACACAACAAAATCAACGTCAAGACCCACGTCTAACTCTCAACGAACCTAGCGACTGCATCAGAGGCACTTTTTTTCCTGCGTGACTTGGTTGAAGATCTATCAACCGTCCTCGTCACAGGAAGGGCTTGACCTCAGGCAATTGGGGCCATGCCGGTATTAAGGCATCACACGCTGCAGCCCGGGATCTTGACTTATGATTATTCTCATGCTTAAGGTAAGATGCTACGATTGAATCGGGGTCCACACACCCCACTTTAAGAAACATCTATCCTGCGTGAAATGTAATCTCATTTACTGCCTTCACTCAAAACAATCTATCTACGGCCCCACCCTATTCTCACTAACCAACACACTGATATCTGTAATTTAACCAAACTGTTCTCTCTCGCATTCCTACACCCGTCTTCCAACCCAACTGCGACATTGCGATGGTCCCTCTCACTACGTACCCATTCGTGCAGTCATTACACACAACCAGAAATCCTTGCCCAAACCATCTCATAAAGAATTGGTGTCTGCGCTGGGCTAGGTTTCCTAGCAACCGCAAGCTCTGGTCTACCTGGCCCTGGGAACAGTGGAGTTGGTGGCCCCCAAGGATTTAGAAGCCGACCACATCTCCTCTTACTACGTTTCCGTTTAAGATGAATAAACGTTTATATCTACTGCTATTGAATAGACGGCCATTTCATATCTCCTATAGGCGCTCTCCCCCCGGTTCTAGACATGTGCGAAAGCAACGCCAAAAGATTTTGTAATCTAGTGTATTAGTAAATTACGCACTGTGACTCAAAGAAAAAACTCCCGTATTATGCCTGTATAATATCCACAAGAACTGAAGGTGCAGTGGGTGGGTGTATTTAAGAATAAATTTTCTTGGCTGCATTCATTATTTTTTTTTTCAAATAGGCAGTCACTTCTCATTAACTGTAGGCCCTCGCACGCTGTGCAACAAACGGGCCACAATATCAAGAAAATAATTTTGAAAGCTACTGCATTAGTGAACCAGGAGCTGTCAGGAAAAAGAGTATGTGTGAATTGTATAAGGAGCGATAAATCGCGGGCCATCTCTACTAACGAGAAACCCTGTGAGGGACAAAGTGTGCAGTGTATAACGAGTAATCGCGGCGCCTTGGCATTTCGCCCACGCAGAATAATTCGTAATGAGAAAATGAAGGAGGGGCGAAGTACGGAGAGTATAAGTGCATTCTTGGCTCTTTGGAGTTTTCGCACACGCAGACAAAACCGCTGGGGTGGTAGAGGTATACAGCTTCTCTGTAAGCCTTGTGTCTTTGAAGCACGAAGCGTTCTAGCGGGAGCCATTGGAAAACGAGTGTCCTGGTGTGTTCTTTTATTACGCGTCGCGTTCTAGCAGGGCGCGTTAGAAAACAAATGACCCGGTGCTTTACACCGTGAATGCATAATACTGCAATGACATGAGAGGCCGACAAGCGTAGCCACTAAATGGTTTCGCCCTAAAAACTACATTCTCCCTTCTTGCTGAGCGCGCCCTTTGGAGGTTGGGGTTTTGGTTGGTGCTCTCTCCGGCATATCCCGCGGCCCATGGTTCTTGACGACGTCTTGTGCCAGCTCGACAAACTCCACTTAAGGGATTAAGCTAAGCAGCGTGTCCTCCAATTGCTCGGAATTACTCGTGTGAAAAGGGATGACTTTGGAGGCTGGGTCTTCAAATGACACGCGTAAACATTTGTGTAAATAAAGTAGCTGACAGCCCTCACCATTGGCAGGTGGTGTCCCTGTATTTATGTGAGTAAAGGGGATGGTTTAGAACGGGGTGGGGAAAAGTATGTCTCCCACCTGCTTCAGACTACTGATTTTCCTCTTGTTAGCAAGCTGCGACCTGCTGGAAGTTTTAGATGACTTGACCTATAGTGTTATGTTATTTTCTATTTAGACGAAAGCATATCCCACTCGCGTATGAGACGTCATATCTTTGGACTCGTGGTAAACCTGATTGCAGAATCCTCTGGCTGTCTCGTGAGCTACCTCATTACCAGCAGAGCTCGGTACACTAGTGTCCAAACAAAGTAAATTAGTTTTTGTCCTATTCAAAATCGCTTCTGGAGTATATACGCCACCACAGTAGATACTCTCCCTCTTGGGTAGTTGCACAGGGTGGTCTTCGTAGTCAATAAGATAATACGCGCCTGTGTGCCTGTCGTGTGGATCGCGATGGCCTATTATTCTCCCGTATCTGGGCAAGACGTCTCTACCGAACATGCGGATATCTCGTCACCTTTCTGGTCAATCATTGCTGTCATTACCATGCCTCAGCCAAGGTAGCCTGCCATGCTGTCGTTTCAAACGTCAAGGTCAGTGTGGTAGCTTTTGTGTGGCGCCATGGTTCTTGCTTGTCTGCGATCCTCGTGAATTGTTTAATAAATGTAATAGGGAATCGGTGCCGCACTCTTGTGTTCTGAAATATCCGGACGTAAGTTCTTGTTGGGTGTATATTTTTGGACGCAAGGAATCGCGTGGGATTTCACGAAGGAAGGCCCTCTTGGCTATAACCTTTTATCTGATTGTAGTTGACCGTGTGTTAGGATTCAACGAGTTTTTCTAGCCGGTCAGCGGCATCTCTGATAGGAACGATGAGGGCAGCTTTGGTAGCTTTTCAAATATTTCAATTTTTTTCTATTCCTGCTCTCTCTGCATGATATACGTGGAGGCATACATAATTCTGGTAAAAACGAAGTCTGAACAAAATGAAGAAGGATGTGTGCCTAGAAGTCTCCCTGTTTATGACGACGGTAATTATTCGCAGATGTCACGGGTATTGCGTATTGCTTGAATGATTGCTGTGTTGGCGTTTGTCATGCATGATGAGGGTTCATTGCGAGGCCATGTTTGCTTGTGCAGGACGTCTGATAATAGCAGTTTTCGTGTGTCAGGGCACCACCGTAGAGGGGATGCACCAAAACCCCCCTAAGAATGAAAGAAAAGAACAAAAGAACGGAAATTCGAAGTGCGCGCCACGAGCGCACCAATGAGCGAACGCCAGCGCCACACCACCGAGGCATCATGGGCTAATATGGAAGCGCACTGGTCATCCAATCAGACAAGGCCGCGCAGGAGACCAGTAGTGTGATGGCCATATATGGACATGGGAAAGGCAAAGAGCCAATGAGAGTGCGCCACGAAGGAGCCCAGAGGTGATAAAAGCGGGGTGCACAAAGAGAAGGGGGTGGCAAGACACCAGAAGGCAAGAAACCAGGAGGCTGCAGGAGCACGTGAGCTTCAAGGAACGAGCCAGGGGGAAGCGGCCAGGCCAGCGACCGTGCCATACCGGCCTGGGCGGGAGAGGGCGACTTTTTTTTTATTCATTTACCCTAAAGCCCTTTACGGGCGTTACATAGGGGTCGCAATGAAAAAAAAGAACACATTGCAGCATTAAAAAAAACAGCAACACCCAAAAGAAAAATGCGAATACAAATACATTCATGTCGAAATGCACAGTTTCAAAAAAAGGGTACACAAAAGGCGCACACCATTCATCCAATTCCTAAAATGCAAGGGTTAAAAATGACCCAGGTTCAAAATAACACAAACATCGAACATTGAACCAATCTAAGAGGTTCAAAAATGACACAAACACTGAAAAATGATTTATACATTGAGGAATAACTGCAACTCTTTGATAAATGAGTCGTGATTACTGAGGGTGACGATGTTACCTGGGAGCTGATTCCAGTGACGAATAGCAAGTAAGAGTGGCGAAAAAAAAATACGTTGGTACGCGCGAATATTGGTTGAACTTTGAATGCATGATCTAAACGGGAAAAAACGCGACCAGCTGGTCTTATGTGCGAGACAGCGAAAGAAGACTGGCTGTGGTATAGCCTATGAAAAACCGACAAAAGACTATAAAGCCGGCGTGGTTGTAGAGGTGGTAAGTTCAGGGATTGTTTAATTTCTGTTATACTTGATGTTCGTGAGTAGTTCCTTAGAATGAATCGGGCAGCTTTATTTTGGAGTGCCTCAAGTTTATTTGCAAGATACGACTGATGGGGGTTCCAGATTAGCCCTGCATATTCAATCTTTGATCGACCAAGTGGTTGGTAGGCCAGAAGCTTTGTGGATGTGTTAGCTGAATGCAGATTGCACCTAAATAATCCGAGTGATTTAGAAGCTTTGCTGGTTATTTTATCGATATGGTGATTCCAGGTTAGATCAGACGTTATGTGGACCCCCAAGTATTTTACCATGGTTACGGTTTGTACAGGCATAGTATTGAGAAAAGAGTGACGGGGGTCAGACGCGCTAGTTTTGGTAAATGTTATGGCGTTATTTTTGGGCACATTTACTTCCACCTGCCAATCCCTACACCATTTCGTCAGTTGATTAAGGTCTCCTTGCAAGGATAAGAAATATTGGGGGTTTTTAATTTGCTTATAAATGACGCAGTCATCCCCAAATAACCGGATAGTAGAAGAGATATTAGTGTTAATGTCATTGATATATATTAAAAATAAGATAGGACCCAAGACTGAGCCCTGTGGAACACCGGAAGTTACTTGAGCTAAAGAGGAGGAATGATCATTAATGGTTACTGACTGAAACCGATGGGTCAGGAAGTTCTAATCCACCTGTTAATCTTAGGGTTGATATTAAGAACAGAAAGGTTTTTCATTAAACGAACGTGAGGGACTTTGTCGAAGGCCTTGGCGAAATCTATGAATATAGCATCTATTTGTGAGGACGAATGCACTGCATTATGGAGATCAGTCAATAATTCGAATAACTCAGTTTCACAAGAACGGCCTCTCAAAAAACCATGTTGATTAGAAAAAAAGAAGCTCTGTTTGGTTAGGTAGCTCATTACGGCAGATGATATTATGTGTTCTAGAAGTTTGAAAACTATGCTGGTTAAGGAAATCGGTCTGTAGTTAAGAGGCACACATGGGTCGCCTGACTTGAAGATGGGGATAACACGGGCAATTCTCCAAGCAAACGGTACGCATCCTGTGTCTATCGATTGCTGAAATAAACCAGCTAAGATCGGGGATATGACTACTTTAGTCATTTTTAGTAGTTTGGTGGATATTTCATCGGGGCCTGGTGCAGAGTTGGTCGGGAGTCTATCAATGGCTGCAGCAATACCCTCCTGAGTGATAAGCAAGTCATCCATTGCTGAATCTAATGACTGTATATTAAGAGTGGCTGGTAATGGGCTTTCATTTGTAAACACAGAACAAAAACAGAATTGAATTCCTCGGCAGCCTCTGATGAGGGAAGGTCTGTACCATTTTTAGACAATGATATAGACGATGATGATGAGTACTTTGGATTTATCACTTTCCAAAATTTTCTCGTGTTGGTCTGCAGTAGGTTTGTTATATCGTTGTTGAAAAATTTTTCCTTGGCTGCCTCCATTTCTGCTTTGCACAGTTTAGAGTGTTCTTTGTAGCGCTTCCAGTCATCGGCTGAATCAGATCATCTGGCCTTGGAATAAAGTCGCTTTTCTTATTGATGCAGCGCTTAACGCCGGTCGTAAACCACGCGCTTTGCGACGATCCTAGGTGCACCACGAACCTGTGTCTTCATGGCCCCAGCGGCGGCAGTCGGGCACCTGCGGCCAACGTCCACGCTCCATCGACCTTCGTTTCGACGGCCCCGAAAAGTTACGTTCGTGATAAGTCTACCTAGGACCTCCATCGGCAGCGGCTACCAGGGGGTAGCCATCCAGGAAGCACGCCGCCCAAGGGATGGCCGCCCGCATCGAACGCCGGCATCAAGGACCTCCACCGGGAGCGGCTACCAGGGGGTAGTCACAGAGGAAAGAAGTCAGGACGCGCTGATCCCACGCCGTCCAAGGAGTGACCGCGCGCATCGAACGCCCGCACCGGAGAGACGAGGATGGCTACCACCGAGTCGCGGCCACGCAACGGGTGCGACACGTCAGCGTCGACGACAGCGGGGTAGGCCAGTCCAGTAGGGACGAGTTGTAAAGGGCACAACTAGGGAGTTGTAGTACGAGAGGAGTCAACTAGAACTTGATTAAGGAGTATATTTGAACTAATAGTGTCGGACTTTACTGCAGAGATTTAGGGTTTTGATTTGTATTGTATATGGAAATGTTAACTTAGCGGTTTATATTTCAGTTGTGCTTTGGGATTGTTAGAGGTTTGAGTGTGTATAATTTGCGTGCAGTTTATTCGTTGTGTGCTTTGCGTTGGGGCTTTTCAGTGTTCATTAAATGGGTGTTTTGTCCCACTCGTACACGGCTTTTCTGCGTCCATATCTTTGAGCTGGTTACGACAACCTCACCATGCGTTCACGTAACAGCAGTGAACAGTCGAAACTTCTAGTGTGTAACTATACAAGTGCTATGTCAGCCGGTGCTTTCAGGCGTTCCTGCACCTTCTCGTTATTCTGAAGTAGCTTTCTAAGGGATTATGATAGAGAAATTGGCTTAAAGATGACTTCTATCCTACACCTTCTTCTTGTATTCAGTGAGCGAGACTAAGCAGGAGTAGTCGGGAGTTTCCATCAGCTCATTGGGTCGACGCGCCGGTCGTATTCTGAGCCATGAGATGGCCTCCTAACCATGGCTTTAGGTTTTTCCCGGGAGTATGGTCGTTGAGGTTTTGTTAAATAACTGCTTTTTGTGCCTACAAGACCACTAAGACGTCAGCCTTTGTTCGCATTAACCCGATGTACCACGCGATTAGAACATTTTTGTAGAAATATTATGTTCCCGATATATTTAACTCTAATGCCACTGATTGATACTCAATTTTCTAGATACATGCCATCAAATTGTGTTGAAGGGAAACATTTTCTGAAGTTAAGCAACTCTGTATTTTTTACTTAGGCGTTTGCGAAACAACAAAATTTCAGCGCTTTCGCCAAGAACTGCCCCTATGTAAAACTTGGTGTAAGGAACACGATGACATCAATGCAGATAGCTATGACTATTTCTAGTACAGTAAAATGCAAAGGCAGAAAATGAAAATAAACAATTTGAAAATTTTAAAAATGCGCATTTTTGTGTTTTTCAGTGCTCACGGTTAAAAAAATCCTGCAACTTCGCTAATGGTTCAAGCCGAGCGCGACTTACTGCTAGGCTTGAATCCATCACACGTCTCCAAGAAGACGATGACCTTTTTGGTCAATATAAAGACGACTACTAGCACGGAAAGTAAGCAAGTAAGCAATGATACTGATACAAAACTATGTGTCCGACAATACTCACCTAGAGCAGCTTCACCAGACAAGACGCACTTGAGTAATCACAATCGGTGTGAGTATTCACAACACACCGGTTTACTGCTTGTGATCGTTTTCCACTTTCGTTTTTTCTCAGTTATCATTTCTTTCGTCCTTTCCTGTCTTTTTCTGTTTTCTTTTTTCCCTGCTGTAATTTATAGCGTCCTGACACTAGCTGCCGGTGCAACCCGACAAGCCTGTTTGGTTTGGGCTTACCTGTCATGTACATTGCACCTCTACGACAAATAAAAACGTTTATTTTCTAATATTTAGCAGTGTCCCTGAATCTCCTTGGGAACACCGCGAGGTCAGAATGTACGCAATTTGTTCGGTATACAGAAGGCTACGGTTTGTGTGTGCGCTTACTTATACGTCCATGCTATCACACAGGGTTCTGAATGTGATTGCTTAAACCAATGTCTTGATATTTCATGTCCTACATTGTCCTGACAAGTCATTCCAGAGACGGCAGTTTTGTTTCTATCGGCGAACGCACTTCTAGACGGTTTCTTTGTTAAACCACTGATCAGGCAGCCGCGATTATATTTCGAGGTGTACTTGTTCAGAAACGGTTTTAGTGGCCGAGTCGATGCGTACGCGTATGGGTTTTCACCGTTTCTTTACGTTTACATGTCAGCACAGTCCTTCGTTAGTCAGAATTTTTGGGCGTTTGTCCTGGCAGTTTGTCACACTGGTGTTTGTACAGCAGTTCGAGTAGGAGGTCTCCATTAGCTAGTTTTTTAACTTTGTAGCCTTTACCTAGGGTGGATTTTAGAGTCTTTGAAACTAGATACTGTGAGACGAGTTGGGCAGTTTTTTCTGCGTGATTGCTTTGCACCACGTGAAATCGAGGGAAGTTGATGACGTTTATTGCGAAAAACAAGGCTGTTGCATCGGTACCCCCTGTTTTACTAGAGGGATCAGTTGGGCGAAAAAAAGAAGCCATAAAATGAAAACTCTGTTCGGCCATGGTGCCAGCCGCCCACCATGGAGCCCAACAAGGGGACGGGACAGGAACTCGCGAGCAAGTCCTGCTCACGCCAGCTGTACACCACGGCTATAACCTAATATGGCTGAACTCAGGGTTGTCCGCCACACAAGGTTAACCATAGCCGCCAGCAATAAGGGAAACTGAAGAAGGAACGAGACGACAGGAAAGTTGTTAGAAAGAAGACAGGAAAGCGAAAGTTGAAGGGGAGGACAGGAAAAGGTGACTGTCGATTCCCCCCGGGCGGGTCAGACCGGAAGTGTCGTCTACGAGAAGCGGAGGCCAAAGTGATGCGTTGCCTTTGCCAAGGGGCCTTAAAGGTCCAAGCACTCGGCGTCGGCTCAACCACCGGGACCCTTTTTTCCCCTGTCACGGCGCTGCCACGCACGGCTAAGCGTGGGTGCTCGGGGTCCGTGGTGTCGCACGGTACACGCAAATATCTGCTTTAGCAGATGCCCCCTTCGGGGGGAGTGACATTCTGGGCTGCCCAGCCAATCTGGAGAAGCATGCGGTTACCCATCGCAGTTCTGAGTCCGAACTTCTTGTTAGAAAGATGGCCTTCTATCAGCTCTTCCACCGTGTTGTGAAGCCCGTGCTAAACAACCTCTGTGTGGGCGCACTCATGAGAAGACCAATGGCCTGCTCGACCGCCTTTCTAATCATTATCTAAAGCATCTCTATGTCTTCCTTGTCGAGAAGAAGACAGGGGGTTGACGTAAGTGACTCTCGAGAGGACAAAAGCTTCAATTAATCGAAAGGTACCGGATTCCTTTAAGCTTCGCTTCTTGGTGGCAACTCGCCTGATCATGTTATGATTTAATAATGCTGTTTTTGAGGCGCTGCAAGGAGACGTCACTCTTGGTGTTAGCCTCGAAATCTAGGAGCACGAGCTTGATGCTGTTTCTTCGAGTGATGGCCTGACCATCAAGGAGTATTTGAATGTATTCCTTGATTTGTCGTGAGGGCGGACGACAAGGAGCTGTGATTTTTTACGTGAACACCGGAGGCCACAGGCTTTAGCACATTGGCGTACTAGAAGTGAGATGCCATGCATCGGTGTGAGATTCCTTTAGTTTTTGTAACTCTTAGCACATGAGCAATGTGCGCACCAGGCCGCTAGACGGGCGTGAGTGGTCGCGTGACGCTTTCACGTGGCATTCAACAAGAACGCAGGGGGTAAACCCGTAGATTTGCTTGGTGAGCACACCACCTGTCTTCCCCGTCTTCGCGTGGGCTCGTAGATAAATCGGTAAGACAACGGGCTCTCGCTTTGTTAGTCATTAGTTCCATGTCCGATTCCCGGTGGTGCCACTAAATTATTTTATTTGCTCGCTGGAGTTTTCTGGTGACACCAACGGTAGCGAAAGAACACATGGGGGGTAGAGGTAAAAAATTTTGCTTTAATAAACTCAATGCATGGTTCGCGGCATAATCCCCCCCCCCTCTTCTAAGAGTGCATCGACCGGATGCTAACATAAGTGACAGTCAAAACAAATAAAAATGAAAGTTCGTCATCGTTCGTTAAAAGGTTTTAAGTGAACCAAGAGGACGACTTCGGACCACCTGTGTCGTCGTGGTGTGCCGGAGTAAGCATCGGGGATCACCTCGTAGGTAAGTTGGCCAACACGCCGTAGAATCTTGTAGGGTCCGAAATACCATCGGAAAAGTTTCTCACTCAGTCCGCGTCATCGGATGGGAGTCATAACCCACACACGGTCCCCTGGGTGGTACTCGGCGGCTGGGCGTCGGAGGTTGTAGGGGCCGGCATCCACCAGCTGCTGGTCCGTTATACGAACTCGAGCGAGCTGGCGGGCCTCCTCCGCACGCTGAAGGCATCCTTGGACGTCGGCGTTCAGGTTGTCGTCTGCTACGTGCGGCAGCATGGCGTCAAGCATTGTAGTCGGTAGTCTTCCGTAGACGAGGTCGAACGGTGTCATCTGCGTGGTTTCTTGGATAGCCGTGTTGTATGCAAACGTGACATACGGGAGCACTTCGTCCCAGGTTTTATGTTCAACGTCGACGTATATGGACAGCATATCCGCAATCGTCTTTTTCAAACGTTCCTTAAGTCCATTCGTTTGGGAGTGGTACGCCGTCGTTCTTCGGTGATCCGTGTTGCTGTAGCGTAAGATTCTTTGCATGAGCTCCGCAGTAAAGGACGTTCCGCGGTCCGTGATGAATAATTCAGGGGCTCCATGTCGCAGCACAACTAGTCTTATGAAAAACTTGGCGACTTCTTGTGCAGTCCCCTCGGAAGAGCGGCGGTCTCCGTGCAGCGCGTCATGTAGTCTGTTGCTACGACAATCCACTTGTTCTCGGAACGTGACATAGGGAACGGGCCCAGGAGGCCCATTATAATCTGTTGGAAGGGCCTTGATGGGACGGCGATCGGCTGCAGAAGTCCGGCGGGTCTCATCGGTGGCGTCTTTCGTCGCTGGCAGTCACGGCAGCTCCGGACGTAGTGGGTGACGTCAGAGGTAAGGCGGGGCCAGTAGTACCTCACCTTGATTTTACCAATAGTGCGGGCTGTGCCGAGATGTCCGAAAGACGGGTCGTCATGGCACGCTTCCAAAGTTTGTCCGAAGACCTGCAGGGATGACAAGGAGGTAATTCGTTCTCGTGGCTGAAATTTTTCTTCACGAGGACGGAGTTTTTGAGGCTGAATGCTGGTAAGGTTCGTTTGAAGGCTCTAGGCAAGGCGACATTGCGTCCTTCCAGGTAGTCGATCATGACGCGCAACTCGGGGTCGGCACTCTGTTGGGCGGCTAGATCGCTCTCCATTACGACTCCGAAGAACGCGCTGTCGGCATTGGAGTCTTGAGGTGGTGGATCGACGGGGGCGCGGGACAGGCAGTCGGCGTCGGAGTGTTTCCTGCCGGATTTATAAACGACTGTAACATCGAACCCCTGCAGGCGCAAGCTCCACCGCCCAAGACGGCCAGAGGGGTCCTTCAAATTGGCGAGCCAACACAGCGCATGGTGGTCTGTTACAACCTTGAATGGCCTTCCATACACGTATGGGCGAAATTTTGAAATCGCCCATATAATACCCAGGCACTCTTTCTCAGAGGCAGAATAGTTTTCTCCTCCTTCGACAGACCATGGCTGGCATAGGCGATTACCCTTTCGCAACCGCTTTGCTTTTGGACGAGGACGGCGCCCAAACCTATATCACTGGCGTCCGTGTGCATTTCTGTTTCGGTGCTTTCATCGAAATGAGCGCGCACGGGCGGGCTTTGCAGGTGTTTTTGCAGCTCGCAGAATGCCTTTTCTTGGTCGTTTTCCCAGCTAAAAGGCGTGCTATCTTTCGTCAACCGTGCGAGCGGTTCTGCAATGCGTGCGAAGTTTGCGAGAAAGCACCGGTAGTACGCGCACAGTCCGAGAAATCTTCGCACGCCCTTCTTGTATTTCGGCCTTGGGAAGTTCGCAATTGCCGAAGTTTTTGCCGGGTCAGGTATGACTTCCGCGGCGTTGACAACAAGGCCCAAGAACTTCTGCTCCTCATACGCGAAACGACAATTTTAAGGCTTCAGCGTTAACCCCGACGTACAAATTCCCTCGAGTACAGACTCCAACCTTGCAAGATGTTCGTCGAACGTCCGGGCGAATACCACAACGCCGTCGAGTTATACGAAGCTAGTGTGGCACTTTAGGTCAGCTAGCAGAGTGTCCATGACTCCTTGAAAAGTTTCTGGCGCCATGCACAGCCCAAAAGGCATTACGTTGAACTTGTATAGGACGTCCGGTGTTATAAATGCAGTCTTCTCTCGGTCTCTCTCGTCCACTTCAATTTGCCAGTATCCCGTCTTCAGATCCACCGATGAGAAGTACTTGGCATGGCAGAGGTGGTCGAGGGCGTCGTCGATTCGTGGCAGGGGATACACGTCCTTTTTGATGATTTTGTTCAGTCGCCGGTAGTCAATGCAGAACCTTAATGTGCCGCCTTTTTTCTTTGCGAGTAGGACTGGCGCAGCCCAGGGGCTTTTCGATGGCTGTATAATGTCGTCGCTGAGCATGTCTTTGACTTGAGTCCGGATGGCTTCCCGCTCGTGTGAAGAGACGCGGTACGGTGACTGTCGGGTAGGTCGGGCTCCATCGTCGGTTATAATTCGGTGTTTCGCTAGGGGTGTCTGACGTAATTTTGCACTCGACGAACACCATTCGCTGTAGCGACGCAGCAAATAAAGAAAGGTTTCCCGATGTTCTTGCGGGAGCGCCGTGTTCACGTCGAAAGGATGCGGCACCTTGGAATCATCTGCGCGCCCGCGTTCAAAGTTGGCGACCACGATCACTTGACTTTCTTCTTGCGTTTCTTGGAGGAACGCAATTGCAGCACCCTTGTTTAGATGCTGGTACTCCTCGGTGAAATTGGTGACTAAAACTTTGGATTTCCATTGTTTAAAGTGCGTAATGCCTCTGGCGACGGAGACACCGCGGTTGAGAAGCAACCTTTGGTCACTCTCTATGATAGCGTCGATGTCAGCAGCAGCATCCTCACAGTATTCGGCGATCATCAAGCTTGCACGGGGTGGCAGGGGGACGTGATCGTCGGCGATCCTTACAGCAGCACGGAGTTCGGCTGCGGCGTCGTGGAGTGATCGGAGGGAAAAGTTATAGACTTGGTCTGCAGTTCAAATATTGCGCCGTTGTCCGTCAAAAATTCCATTCCGAGAATTACGTCGCGGGAGCAGTTAGGCAAAATAACAAACTCAGCAGGGTACGTGGTGCCGCCTATGGTGACGCGTGATGGCAACGTTCCACTTGCCGTTACGAGATGGCCTCCTGCTGTGCGTATATGCGGACCGTCCCTTGTTGTCGTAACTTTCTACAGCTTCAACGCGAATGAGCCGCTCATTACCGAGTAGTCGGCTCTCGTGTCGATAAGGGCGACTACGTCAAAGCCGTCGATGGACAACTGGACGTCGGACGCCACTTTCCTCGAGTTTCGGGGGCGTCGGGGCATTGTATCTCGGTTGACGGTCGGGCACTATGCGTCGTCATTGTCGTCGTCTTCTCAGCGGCAGGCTCTGTCATTTTGGGTACACGTCGCGTAGTGTCGTCGTCGGGTTCGGGAGTCACGTCCGGGTTAGTGCGAGTCGTTGGGCTGCGGGTACGGTGTTCGGTGCGGCCATGCGTCGTTGGAGGTTTTTCGTTTTTTCGCCGTGTGCAACTTCACCTCCAGAAGTTGCTGCTTTTAATTTCCCACGCGTGGGCGGAGGGACCTTCCACGTGAGAAGTCAGCGGTGCTACGGCGGTTTGGCGACTGGTACGGGTAGGGGGACGGCGAACGGTTGAAGTGGGCTGGTCCTCGGTTGGTGTTGGACAGGTATTAGTCCATTTCAGTAGGGCGCTGGCCGGGTCGAGGGCGTGGTGCGTCGACGGAGAATCCTCGCAGACCGAGCCTCTTGTAAGGGCAGCGATGGTAGATGTGGTAGACCTCTCCGCAGTGGTAGCAAAGCGGGTGATTATCGGGCGTTCGCCAAACGTCGGTCTACGTCGGCGTCTGGTATTGGACTCCCGGGGGTCGGGCGGGCGACAGGGGACGGCGGTATGGCGCGGCCTCGTGATGACGGATTGGAGTAGGGCGGGGTCGACGATGAGCTGCGGAGTAGGTCGTCACTTGTGGCTCACGGGGTTCTTCGGATGGCGTCGAAGCCACCAGTGCCTGTTGAACCTCTTCTGGGATGACGTCAGTCAGGCAAGCCACTTCAGGTTGCTGCGTCGTTGGAAAAAGCTTCCGAAGCTCCTATTTGACCACTTCTCAGATGGTCTCACGCAATGTATCGGAGCTTACAGTTGCGGCATCGATTGTCTCCGAGAACAGCGCGTTTACAGGGCGGTTGTACTGCCTCGTTTGAATTTCGAGTCTTTTTCAATGCGGAAGGCTCAGACGTGAATTCAGCCAGCATTTTAGGAGGTTTGCGGACAAGGCAGGCAAAGAGTTCTTGCTTCACTCCCCGCATTAAAAACCTGAGCTTCTTTTCTTCAGTCAATTCGGTGTACGCGCGGCGAAATAGTTGCTTCACCTCCTCAACGAAGATCACGACCCCTTCGTTGGGGTGCTGCGTGCGCATTTTCAACAAAAGTGCGGCTAGTTCTTACCGCAGGATGGTGGTGAATGTTCTAAGGAACTCGTTTTTAAAGGGAGTCCAGTTGGTTAGCGAGCTTTCATTGTTATCGAACCACGTTCGGGCTGTATCTTCCAAATAGAAAAAAACATGGCGGAAAGTTTCTTCGTCATCGCGCCTGTTAAAGATGCGGACGCGCTCCACTTTCTCCAACCACTCCTCAGGGTCCTCTCCGCGAGATCCGCCGAACGATGGTGGTTCCGAGGGCTGTCGCAGAACGAGGGCAGGATTAGAAGCGGTGGTTATGGTGCCTGCGTTGATCATGGTGGTTTTCACGTCGTGTTCTTTCTTCACGTTGTCTGGAAGCAGTCTAGGCTCTGGTTGAATACCTTGCTGTGTGGCGGCTGATACGAGTTGGGCTGGCTTATCGGCTTTACGATGGCTTAGGGTTCATGTACCCCACACCTCTACCAGGTGTCACGATGCCAACGACGACGCAGTGGTCTTGAAGGAAAGCAAGTTTACTGGAGCGAACTTGTGCTCCCCTAACCACTCAAAGAATACACAGGCGGCGAAGTGACGTATACGCAAGCGAGCGTCGGCGATCGAATCCCCGGCGCCTGCTCTGCAGGCTTTTTATCTTTGGGAGCGCGTGGTTCTCGAACCGTCGATTCACATCTCAAACATCGTAGATCCAAGAAGATTATTCTGGGCTGTTCACGTTAGATCGGAATGCTCTCCTTGTCAGAACAGATAACACATGCGGCCCAGAAAGAAAGAATGGAACACGCGCTTCCCTTGGCACAGAGATAACACAGACCTGCGCTGCCGGGCGGTAAAAGCAAAACACAAATAAACACAATGCATGGTTCGCGGCAATATGAGTGTTCGAGACGTATCAGCCGAATGAACCATTGAAGGTGACTGCGGTTGTGCGAAACCAGAGATCAGATGAAGAAATAATGTCGGGAGTGAATGAATACGGCGATTAAGATGGTAGTGCACCTGGCGGGACATGCAGATGATTAACCACTGCAGCAATCGGTTAGGGCAGGTTACGTACTTCATTCAGTTACGTACTTCATTCAGTGACTGGAGCGGGTAGAATAAATCATACTGAGTTTTAGCACAACAGTACCGATGGTTGGTGACACCGCAAGCAACATTATACAGTCGAGTCCACTTATAACAATATTGAGGTGCCATGAAAATATTATTATTATAACCGATTATTGTTATAAGCGGGTTATGCCGAAAATAACAAAGAAAACGCGAGAAACAAGAGCATTTAATGAGGGGAACATGATAAACAAGAGCACTAGACCACAGAACAGGAACAGTGACAACAGGCAGGGAAAACGACGCTGGTAAGCACCCAGACTCGGAACAGGAGCAAACGGCGGATCTGGAGACGTGGCCAAATTAGCGAAGAATAGGGGAGGTCGGCACAGTGCACACAGCGCTGCTGCTGCGGCGGCTTAGGCGCCCCGGTGCTTTTTCTACAGGCGGCGCACCCTCAGAATGGACTGCCCCACTGCCCGTAGAGGCGCCCATCCGGTCCTCCTCCCGCTCCTCCGCGTCGCCGCGGCAGGCGAAAGCAGCGGTGGCATGCGAGCCTTTTCGGCGCGCACTCGCCGCGTGCGAGGCCAAGTGCGATATTGCCTGGCCGCCGCGCGTATGCCCTCATGCCTTTTTGCGTAATAGGCGGGGTTGGGGTGGCATTGTCGCAGCGTTTTTGCATTTTTGTTTTGTTCAGGGTTGGTTCCAGTGCCCATATTTAATTGTTATAACGAATATTGCATCACGACAGCATTGTTATAAGCGGTTTATTTTGCCACAGAATAAAATGAAAAGCTGACGGTGCCGCGGCTGTCCATTGTTATATCCGATGTATTGTTAAAACCGGTATTGTTATAAGTGGACTCGACTGTATAAGGAGTTAAATGCCGCGTTTTTGTGCGGTTGCGTTGCGGCTGCAGAAGGGTTCCACAGATTTTCTAGCAGAGCTTCACTAATTTCGTTGACCGGTTTTCCCGTCGCGTTAAATTTGACGTTCATTTCACCCTAGATGAGGCGTATCATTGCCAACGCATCACGTGACTCGCTATGCCAAGCACCGCAGACGGCGACTTTCGCCACTGAATTCGGCGGTGCTGCCTTTGCGCATGCGCTGCCCGCGGTCGTTCGATCCTGACCACGAGACTTGGCGCTTGCGTTGGAGCTAGGTCATGAATTATTACGAGCACGGGGAGTTTTTTCTGGGTGTTTCGTGGGAGCCGGAGGCGGTGAGTCGTCTTCGGCAAGCAGCTTCTGACCGCTACGCGGATATCGTTCGACGAGCCATGCAGCTCAGAAAATCCCTGAAGGGGGACAGAAGCCACCAACAAAGGCAGGCTCTGGACAAAACCTTTGATATGTGAAACGTTACCAAGTGAAATTAGGATTTACCGAGGCTACGCCAAGCATTGGCTCTGAATATCTAGGGTTATCTGGGCTAAGCAGCAGCCATTTGTTACTCCCGGTGAAGGATGCAGGAAGGAGTTAGAAGTATCAGAGCAACTCCCAGTCTAAACTTATCTCATGGGTGCGGCGTTTTACTATTACTACAAGTTAAACCTTGCAGGTTTATGAAAGCAGTTGTTGAGAAATTGAGCTGTGATGCCGAATCTTGTACAAACAGCGTCGGAAATATCCCTCATGAACGAATGGTCTGGGGGTTTGGGTTGATAAAAAAACAGCGGTTAACTCCATGTGGAACTTTTAGAATAAATTGTGTGAGTGCATGGGATACAGAGAATAATAACTGCCAAATTCTTAATATCTCAGTTCATCTTCCTCAGGAGGATACCTCGAAATGGTTTTGTTGACAGTACCCGCCACTCCAAGAAATTCCGCGCGGACTGCAGTTAGAACTCTTCAGCGGTATCCACGTTACAAGCCGTGAGTTTGTTAATAGCGTAAGAAAGTGGTTTCCAGAAATACAGCAAAATCTTGAAATACAGCAGAACACTGGTACAATATACACATGGTCAGTCACAGTAATTGATATGTCCTATACAGGATGATAGGGCAAGTCATAGGTGTAGATCGAAACCATGAACATGAAATTACCCGCTAAATGAGAATGGAGTGGGCTGCGTAAGGTAAGAACTCCGACCTCCTCACTGGTAAGCTTCCCCTGTCACGCAAAAAGCTTTTATTTAATCAATCCATTCTTCCGGTAATGACTTATAACGCAGAAACGTGGGCTCTCAGCAAACGACTTGAAAACAAACTTACATCGGCACAACAGGCCATGGAACACCGAATGATAGGGGTCACGTTCAGAGATAGGAAAAGACACGCACGGATTAGGGCACAGACCAAGGTGGAGGTCATTCTAGTTCAAATTGAGCGAAGGATATAGGGAGGGGCTGGTCACGTAATGCAGATGAGGGACAACAGGTGGACCATCCGTTAGACACACTGGATGCCAATAGAACGCCAACGAAATAGGCGTCGTCCGAGAACTCGTTGCCGAGATGAGCAACGAAAACTTGGGAGAAAACAGACTCATTTGGCACTCCGTAAGAGTGGCGGGAAAGCTTTAGGAGAGGATTTCGTCCTGCAGTGGACACAAACAGGCTCATCATGATAAGGATGACGATGATACAGGTTGATGCACACAGCTTCAGAAGGAGACGGGCGACAGAGGAAATGCTCAAGATTTTCAAGAGGCAGTAGAGAATGGCATTTTACACCAAGAGCCAGATCCAACTAAACAGCGACTGTGGTAAGAATCTGAGGAAAAATAATTCTTTCAGACACAGTCGCATGTAAAGTGGAAATTAAAGAGGTCAGTTTTAGGGTCATCAATAAGTATTTTCACGATGTAGTATCGAAGTCAGCTAGGAACGACCACAACTCATGTTGCTCTAATAGCGTAATAAATGTGGTGTCAGGGGTTACAGCGCGTAAGAGGTAAGCTTCGCCTATTTCGCAGCGCTAGAGGATACTATGTGGTGCAAAGACAGCGCCTGGTTGGTGTAGTACTGTCGGAACAGCAGGTCGACTTTGTTGGGACGCAGTAACTACGCATGGTGTGCACCGCGCGTGGTAATTACAGGACACCTATTGATCGGCAAACACGGACAGGGACGTCAGACCTTATATGTCATGTGCCCTTTGCGTGTTTGTGTATTAAACAGTGAGCGGACAAAAACACGTGTATGGTGCGTATGAAGCCGGGAACATGCACACAACTCCCCGTGCATGTACAAACTGGCCTTACGATTGTTGAAGGGGGAGTTCGACAGAACAACCCTGCAGCAGCGTAGGGCATGGTTGAGAGCAGCCATGGTTATCCATGGTCATGGTTATCAGGCAGACAGCCTGAACCATAACAATAGTCCAGCTCGGACCAACCCGCACATGTGGGGGGCAAACACATGTGGTAAGCTTGGAAAAAAGACACGAACGTTATCGGGAGTTTCGAAGGAGCGCGGTATTACTTTTCTGTGCAATCAGTGCGGTGCGTTATTCAATGTCGTGTTGTTCCCATGACCGTTATGTGTTTGAAGCGACTGTTTCTGTGCTTATCATTTTTGTTTAGTTGTGGCGGATGAACCGGTGGTTTCTTCTTCTTTCGTGTCTGTGTCACTTCATCGGGCGGGAACATACTCGCGTCCATTTGCACACGAAGGAGTCTCTTTAAACTTTTTGAAAGAAAACAATATGTAAGTGATTATCTTGTCCAGTAGTATGCAGACGGGCCAGTTGCAATGCAGCTGACGACATAGAATGCGGTGCGGTATGAGTAAAGAATGGCTTTTGGAAGGGAAAAAACCTCCACAGGATTGCCTTCACCGAAACTGTACGTCACTTTGAAGTGGTAATTTTAATACAAAGAACCCGGCGACTAAAACGACTCATTAATTTTTGTGCGGCGATATCCTGGAATAGATAGTGTTCCGTCAAAGAGAACAAAAGGGCCTGGAGAACAGGCGTGAACATTTTTGCATGGAGACACAATGGCAAGGCAAACGTCTTTTGTGGTTTTGCAATTGTGCATTGCGAGTAATTCTGCATTGCGAGCAGTCGGTGACAGGCGTGACGCGGGGCCTGACCGAATTTTTTGCTACAGGTGAAAATTGGCCGATGAAAGTTTCCCTGTCGACACCGAGAAGGACAAATGAAGCAAGCCGACAACCAGACCCTGCATACGCATGCGTCCTGCTGACTCATCACATAACAGGTCCCCGCCTCTTGGAGGCACTGCTGTATGCGCTGCCATATCGTTGCATGGATAAAAGATGGAGCATCGCCGCTTCGTTTTTGTAGTCAGTGACAAGCGCGACGCTGTGCCTGACTTAATTCTTTGCTACAGGTGCCAGTCGTACACTTTCTTCTTTTGCTTTATTTTTGATGCAGCATCAAAAATAATTCTTCCTGTCACCGACTGCCATCTTGTGATATTGTTGCCATGTCCTCCGAAACAAGCTGTAGGAAGTGCCAGGAGGCGTTGCCTCTTGAGGGAAGGTTTGACTTTTTCAGAGTGTAAACGCGGGTACCATTAGGGTAAACACTGTGCTGGTGTTTCTGAGAAAGCAATGCCCGTAAGGGAACTTAAAATCGAGTTAGCTGGCGCTGGAGTCGGTGCGTGTCGGAATCGAGGGGGTCCAGCGGAGACAATTCTTTGCCGAGTCTAAATCGTTTTCAGAGTTGCTTAAGAAGGTAGAAATGCTGTTTACCATAAAGGATGCAATTATATCGCTTACTGCTAAGGTTGACGAGCTGTTAGGTTTGAAAGTGACCGTTGATGCCCTACTGAAGACGGTGGGAGCTGTGGTGGGCTCGGTATCTTTCTTGTCAATAAGATATGATGAGGTCCTCACTTCTGCAGCTGCCAGCCAGGCCACGAATAAATTGTTAGAGTCTAAAGTACACATTCTGAAGACCACGGTCTCACAGCAAGCTGAAGAGCTTCAGTTTCTTCATGCTACGTTAAATGACAACGAGTAATACAGCAGACTGTGCAACCTTGAGATTCAAGGTTTGCCCATGCGTCCTGCCGAGGACCTGTCTGTGGTCATTTGTGACTTGGCTGGTAAGCTGGGAATCGAACACAGCGACGATGATGTCGAAGCTATCCACCGGCTTTCGGTGAAGCGTGACGTCATTCCGACTGTTCTTGTTCGTTTCGCATCGTTAGCGATTAAGAAAAAAATGGATGTCTTCCCACAAAATGACCCGATCACTTCCGGAACAAGAGGTTATTTCCATGATTTTTTTGAACGACAACTTGACCAGCCGGGACAAGAAGCTTTTTTGGGAAGCTCGGCAAAGAGGAAAGGAAAAAAAAACTACAAGTATGTCTGGTTGAAGCAAAGAAAAAGTTTTGTGAAGAAATCCGAAACCTCCTTCGCCTTTCGTATCTACTGTAGCCTCGATCTAGATCGCCTTATTTAAATATGAATAGCTCTTTCTTTCAGTGCACTAACGTTGACGAGTTTTGCAGTTTGTCAACCAAAACCGGTACACACCCATTTTCAGTTTCGCATGTAAACATTCGTAGTATCAGGCAGCCCTGGGATGAATTTTACAATTGCGGAAAATTCACGTTGTGTCCTAGATTTAACAGCGCTAACAGAAATAAATATACACTCAGAGCTTCTTTCACTCTTCGAAATGAATAATTTTTCTTCATATTCTGTTACACGTCCACTAGCTAGGGGTGGAGGGGTACTCGTTTATGTACGCAAAGGCAGGCCGGTGGTCTCTTTGCAGCCTATGTTTTGCGAAGCGGAATGCATTGGGTTAAACATTTCTTCGGCTGCGCTCAACATTACGCTTTTAGCCGTGTACAGACCTCCAGCACAAAATGCCAAGGTTTTTTTATCTGAACTTGAAAGCTTTATCCAATCAGTTTCTGTGAATTCCATTCTTTCTTTAGTCGGAGATTTTAATCTCGACACTTTGTCACCCTCGAGGCCGATTGTGTGCGATTATCTTAATACTTTGGCAAAGTGGAGTATTCAACCTACCACATCTGCATCCACAAGGGAAGAGTACCTCAGTGACAAATTTGTAACATCATGTCTTGACCATGCGAACATTAGAGCGCCCATATCTGAAGTCATCGCCGCTGTTATCAAGCAGAAACTGGCGGACCATTATTTCATCGCTTGTCATCTTTTCTTTCCGGAGTCGAACAGGACACATCTTACTGCGCAGAAGCTGGTTATCCTTGACATAGTGAAGTTTCACAAATCCGTAGCTGATTTTGATTCGGAAGATTTTTAAAGAGGGTTACTTTTCAAGACGTGTATCAAGAATTCTTAGAAATATGGAAACAACTTAAACAAAAGGCACAAAAAACCGTGCTAATGAAGAAACGCAGTATGAACAGACCTTGGATAACAAATGAAATTTTGCAAGCTTTAAAAGAAAAGGACGCGCTTGAGGATGTTGTTTAGATCTATGCGAAATAAAGTTACAGATCTGTTGAGATCGGCGAAATGTTCGTATTTTAACAAATCCTTCTACGAGAATCGATTCTTCCCCAGGTAAACTTGGACACCCATTACCAGTAACTGGGCCCGAAAACACAACTGTCGATTGATGTAACAATTTCAAAACACTTCCGTAATCTTGGTCCCTCTGTGCATGACTTTAATAGCCACTTTCTAAACCTTCAAATCGGTCACAGGTTTCCCCCGGTGCAGTGCTGCGTACATTGAATAGCAACGTCACTTCGGCATACTTGCCTCCCTTGACTTGCGCTGACTTCCATGACATAATATTTAGTTTCAAGCGTAAAAAAGCACCAGGAATAGACGGTGTTTGCGTGATTGAACTTCAGCGAAACTTCAGCGTATTATGCGACATAATAATATTTATGCTCAATTCTTTTATGGAACGTGGTTTCATCCCTGACGAGCTTAAGATGGCCCCGGTCAAGCCGCTCCATAAAGGAGGAAGCTTTAAAACGATTGAGAATTACAGACCGCTATCTATCCTACCTTGTATCGCACAAATATTAGACAAGCATCTTTTTCATACAATGTGTCCTTTTCTCGAAAATAATAACCTTCTTTCAGATTCTCAGTTTGGATTCACTGCAGGAAAGTGTACTACAACGCTTTTGTCTGTTACCTGTTATCATATTTATTCCGCCTTGGATAATAATGAGGTCTCCTGTGCTCTTTCCTGGATGCCAGCAAAGCATTTCACTCTGTTTCTCATTCATTATTGCTTCAAAAGCTTGAACTTGTAGGTTTTCGGGGTCCCTTTCTGAAACTTTTAATAAAATACTTCCACAACCGGGCTCAAATTGTGCGGATAAAGGGTTTCTCGAGTTCCAAACTTTTTTTTTTGCAATCAGGAGTGCCACAGGGGTCTATTTTAGCGCCATTGTAGTTTAACGTGTACGTCAATAGTTTGGGTTTTGTCACACCAAGGAGTCGCGTGTATCAGTATGCAGACGACACTGTTATTCTGTCTACTCACTCTCTTTACAGTTCAGCGATTCACTCCCTTCAAACAGGTGCAATGGCGGTTATGAATTGGTATTCCTACAACGGTATTTGTATTAACACAAAAAAAAACAAAATGTTTGTGTTTTCGTAATCCTCACAAAAAAAATTGACTGCACGCCGATTCTACTCAATAACTCAAAGTGTAAGGATTGCCATTCTATTGCTCTTCCCTTCTCGACAAGCGGTCGCGGGATCGATTCCCGGCCGCGGCGGCCGCTTTTCTGATGGAAGCGAATAGCAAAAACGCCCGTATGTACGAGATTTCGGCGCACGATAAAGATCCCCACGTGGTCAAAATTAATCCGGAGCCCTCCACTACGGCGCGCCTCATCGCCTGCGTTGCGTTGGCGCGTTAAACCCCACAATCAATCAAATCACCTTTTCGACAAGCGTGAAGTACGTAGGTGTATATTTTGATAGCGACATGACGTGGCGTGATAGCGACATGACATGACGATTACGACACGACCCAGATGAACTACGTTTGTAACAAGATTCGGGGGGTATCTTGCGTTTTATAAAATGTTCGTTCCTTCATGCCAGTCCTAACGCGCAAACTTATTGCGCACTCGCTCGCTTACAGCATTCTCAGATATCGGATATCTTTGTTTTATCATTGCTCTTTCACTTGGCGTTCCGAAGTAAACTGTATATTAAAAAAACATTGTCCTCAGCGTTGCCTACAACGTAGATATCCCCGTTAACGTTGATTTCTTCACCTTTTTTAGTCTGCCTAAATTTGATGTCATGTTTTTTCAAACGGTTATTTTAAAAAACTTCAGGTGCAGCTCTTTTTTTCCCCTCATGTGCCGGTGCGAGGGTTAAGACATAGTCCTCGATTTGTTATACCGCGGTGCTACACACGTTTTGGATCCTATGTTAGACCTCACCATGTCTCAAAAATTTTAAACTCCTTACCTGATGAGATATTTTCTAGTTCTTCTCTGCGTGGCCTAAGAACATATCTGCGCAAACATTTTTCTGTTTGGTCTACCTCTAATACCATTTATTGCCTGTGCTGACTGCCGTGTAGGGCCGGACAAACCTTGCATGGCTTGGGATGGCCCGATGTTGATGTTATATTTCAAAAGATGAAAATAAATGATGTTCATGTTCATGTTCATGTTCTTGTAAACTCTCCGAGACAAGCAATGGCAGCACATTAGAAGGAAAAAACCTAGAATGCCGACGGGCACCAGTATGCATAAATGTATGTGTCGACTATTCGAAAAAGCAAACAATTGTTCAGCAGAGATAGCTTCCAAAACGGTATAGGCCTTATGCAAAATCTGCTGCCCTCTCGCGGCCACCGCGAGGGCGACCGCCATTTTCAAGGGCTCAACTGGAAAGCGGAGCATCGAACTGCAGCGAGTTCCCGGCGATCTATCGTTTCCTGTCGTCCAGGATGCCTACATGCTGTTGTGTGCCGTGTTGCACACAAAGTGGGAACAAGGATGCTCAAGGGGCAAAGGTAAGAATGCTCGAAGTCAAAGTATTAATGTTTATTGCGTGTCGCGTGCGCGTGTCGCGCGCGCAGCGAATCGTATCCGTGTAAAATTCGTTCATGTAACAATGACAACAACAAAGTATGTCCGTGTGATATGAAAGGGGTTACCAAAGAACTGCCTGCTTGTCTCAATATGCCAGAATTACCTCGCGCTAACGCAGCGGCGATTGCGGACTATACTACTTCGGTGATCGGCGCGAACGCGACCTCGCGCTAACGCAGCGGCGATTGCGGATTACTACTTCGGTGATCGGCGCGAACGCGATCGAAGGTATAAAAAGAATTACAGCGAATGCTGAATGGAACGGCCAGCGCTCGTGCGTGTAATACTGATAAATTAGCGTTCGTGCTTGCTGGTCCCGTGTTTGAAATTATTTGATCCCTCGGAAGGCAGGAGTGTCAACTGGCTTGAACATAGAGGGTGCAACCGCTGTGTTTAAATGCTTTGCGAGTTCAAGGCAAACGTCGCTGCTACAGTTCATGTCCGGACGTACTTTATGTACTGTTTGAAAGATTCCGTTTTTTTACACTCTTACAACGAAGAGAAGTTCGCACGCAATGTACGTATTCTGCGTTCACACCAAATGCAGGGCAAAATGAGTTCGAGTGGTCGCGTGAACGAAGTCCGTGCCGAACACGAACCATCGCTTGATCCGCGATTTTTCTTGCCATGAATGATGATTATCTGGCCAAAAGCACAAGCAAAAAAAAACGCTGCGCATAAAAAGATGCCCTTCTAACGAAAAAAGATACATGGAAAAAGTCGCAGTTTAGGTACATTTATTGTATGCCTTAGTTCTGCAATTAGCGCAATAAATGATTATTGAGCATTTTCAGTGCATAATTCAGGAGGTATAACGAAGGGGAGGAGGGGGTAGCTGTGTCGTAGACATTGTTCTCTGGGTGTACCACCGTTGTACCCTCTCATTTTATCAAGTATTTCTTTGCTACCTTCCTTAGGTGAACCTACCGTATCGTACTTGCGAGCGACCCAGGATTGATGTTACAAAAACAAGCGCAAAGTTGAATCGCGGAAGAGCGAGCATTCGTCAATGTTTTTTCGCTTTCATAAGGACAATTTACCGCACTGTTTGTTGCAAAACACGATACCCCAGCGCTACTTGAACAAACAAGAGCCGTGAGCCAAATATTTATTGCATAAAATAATAAACGCACAAGAAGTGAAACTGAACACGCGTGTTGCGGCTGCCCGAGCGACTGATTTTTCAAAACTTCGATTTGTGTGCGGCTCGGTAAGCTTTAGAATGTAATTCAGGCACCATTAAATAACTTCTGCGCAAACTAAAAAGCACATACAAATAACAACAAACCAAGAGTACTTACCCGGCGCACGATTTCGTCTTCATCGTCGGCAGGCAAACGTACGATTCGGTGGCGAACTTGTAACTGCGCTCCTGGTGCCGTTGCGTTGCGATTGCGTTTTGGACGCGTAATATGTCTCCGCGAAGCCGGACGGGAACCGGGGCAACGCAGACAAGTCCACACACCATTCATCAGTCATTACGTGCGACAACACAGCACGAGACGTGCAGCGAGTCACCAAGAAGCGATAACTTGCACGCGCAGCACCTTGTAGCGCACGTATTCCCGACCGGAGTTATCCTTAAACATGGCGTCGAAGCGAAGGTTCGATTCGGCGGCGACAGAGGGCAGCACTTTTCCATAAGGCCTATTGGAAGTTATTTTCACTTGTGCGTTACCAGGAGCTTCAGCTCTCTATCTGAGTTCCAAATCCGGGCGGCGCATTTGATCGCTTGGACTCATTTTCTTCGAAAAAAAGCTGGCCTAGGAAACTCGGGCGTTACATCTTAAGCTGTGACTTATCTTGGAGGTGTAAATGCAGAGGGGGGAATAGACAACAGGCGAAACCTCGTATATTGAGCAAACCGGTTCATTGGTATGCAGCAGCATTGCTTTCCCCCCATATCGCCCTATTTGGGATTCTCGCATTGCATTAGAAAAGAGCAGCATAGCAATTAATACGTTTTGTGCGTACGGCCTTTTTTTCAACTACAAGTGTTTCATGGTATATATACACTTTTGCTTTACTACGAACCACTGCTGAGGTTGGGTGGACCACTCCTCGTCATCTCCGAAATCAACGCCCCTGCCGTTGGTGCAATATAAGCCCTGGCTTTCCTGAGGACCGTCCATTTTGCACAATACCGCCGTCTTGTATGCGAGTCTTTCTCCGCCTCTATGACACGGATGCAGAAAAGGCATTGAAAGTGGAATGGTTCAGGGCTTCTATGCAAAAGCAATGCTCCTCGTCCTCGACGTTCGTCCTTGCAGCAAGTGTCACGCCAAGGCTGCGACCTTACTTACAGCCCGTTTTACCCGACGGTGGCTCTGTTTGGTTTACCGTCTTCCTCTTCATCAACAACGCTCCTAAACTGTTGAAATGCTTGTTCTCGCTTACCATCAACCAGCCTTGCCCTGTTTTTTTTACTTTTTGCCCCTCTCTTTTATGCTTGCTTGGCTTCTTGCGTTCTTCATTTTCCTTCCCCCCTAGATTTTACCCTTTCTCTGTCAGGGCCATGCATTTCGACCGCTGTGGACTAGGTACTTTTCTCTTTCGCCAGCTTTCATTATAGATCGTTCTTTGTATCTGCTTTCCTGGGCAAAAAGGCAATGACTTACATGTTTTCGTCACAGCCTCCGAAGTAGGTAGGGTAGTGTTGAACGAGAGACTGATCTCCCGGTGGGAGCATGTTTTAGAGGTGCTATTTTGTGTTTCTTTCCTTGCACCACAGGAGTGTGTACATGATTGTTTTGCGGTTCTAGGCTGGGGACGCTGGGTTGGCAGGACTTCTACAAGGTTCAAGGGAGAAACGCTGTTGAAGCGCAGTAAAGTAGCCCTGAGGTCCGCCTGCAGGCCTCGAAAATGGGAACTGCATATGGGGCGGCCGCTATGTCTGGCATACCTATATTGCGACAGATACCTCTTGAGGTCAACCATGGTGCACCACCAGTACACCCTCTTTTTCGGATACTGGGGCTTTTGTCGTCATTACCTTTGTTGCATTATATGTGTAAATATTGCCACATGTGCATCTGTGACACGTCGAGCCAAAACGTCCGCAATGTCTATGACCACGCTATGAGGACGCCCTTGCTCCCCTTATGTGGGTACATGCCATGTGATGTGACAGCGAAGTAATGACCAATGAGCGTCTGGGTTGGTTTCTGTTGGGCTGCCTTCTGGTTCACCATAGTACGGGCTACAAACACCCGGGTATTGGTTTCTAAAACCTCGCCACTAAGACACATCATTGAAAAAAGTCGTCCAAGTAGTAGCACCGTTTCATCCCGGTTTTTACAAGACACAACACTGGTGAAAAAACATGTTCTGCCGAAGCCGCAAGAACGCGAAGACACATTCCAGAAAATAAATTGGTCTGTGTACATGATGTAGATATTTATTTACATTTAGGAAATTAGACCACCACCAACTTCTCGTTATACTTCCCCTCGTAGAAAGTGACCAGCCGGCGTCGTGATGTCACCCATACTGGACCAATGGGGGAACATGAAAAGACTATAAAGAGTGAATAAACTGTTGTGAGGGTCACGATAATAAACAATGAAGAAGGGCCCCAGTATAGCGATGCCCGTCTGCGATAAAAATGAATGTTCAGAGCCCCTGAAAGGTGTCGTCGAGTGATACGGTTCAACTGGTCATTTACGTTGGTCTCGACGGGACATTCACTGTAGACACTAGTCCGGGATATCATCGCGTTTACCGATCGCTGTGGCTGCAGATGGCTCACGGAATCTAAGCGACTTGGATCGATGTTTACTAACCGAGGCGGAGGTGAAGCTGGGGAAAGGGTGGTGATGAACAACGCAACTTTTAGCAAAATGGGTTGCATACGGGAGGCGAAATAAAACGAAGAATGGCTGAAGGTGCACCGATGTATTTACTTGATATTGCAATATTTTTATTCGTTAATCACACTTCAAAGAGTTCCTCTGCGCCACCCGTTTTCGTTTTCGTAGGTATAGCAATCTAATGGCAGTACGTCCATCTGGTCGACCTTTCTCCTTACAATATAAATTCCAGAACTAAAAACAATCAACACAAGTTTGAGAAAAATATTCCATTACTTTTTGTTTTCAAGCACTAATTTTAGTTGAACTACCCAAAAGGCTTAGAAAAAGATCCAGCATAAAAATAGATCTAACCGACGACTTTTAGAGATGCATAAAATGCACAAAACCGTTTTGTGATGTGTTATCCCGCTCTTTGCTGGTCATTCACGACAATGTGTGGCGTTGTAAGCTTAGAGGAGAGTTGCAGGGTCGCTCAAACGACTTGGTATAACAAATACTTTTTAAACCTCTAGGACGGCGTTAAGCCTCAGGGACATAACCAACGCGTTTAGAACTAATCCAAATACATGACTGCTAAAAAGCCTCCTTGTTAAACTTTTACAGCCGAGATCACGCTGCTTGACTACAACCGAATGAAAACCCGGAAGTAAAAACAATTAGAAGCGTATAACAAAACACCCATTTATTTTTTGTTGAGAAATATGAGGGCTTAATATTTTAAAACCAAAAGATGAAGAAACTCTACAAAAGCAGTTTTTTTCCTGCTTAACGCGTGTAAACCAAGATACTATAGAAAATGCCAGGTTTTTACACCAAGAAGCTCACCGTCAATGACTAGACAATCACAGCCCAACATGCAACAGAGTTTCTGTTTGACGTGCCCGTCTCTTTGGGCGAATGTGCTTTGAACAAGGGTGCAGCGAGTGCCCCCTACAATCATCTTTAGATTGAAGACAACCTTACCCTTTTTGTCACCCCTCTTTGCACGTTTTGCTTAAAACAAACTAGTTAACGAATATAAACATTTGCTGTTGTGTTCATATTTTCACTTGAAACGTTATTATCTACTTTTGTAACACATGGTCAAACCTTTCGAACACACAAATACAAATTTCAAGCGATCAGAAGGGGAGGCTTACCTGTACCCCAAACAGACATGATTCTTTCAGTATTGAGAACTGCAGTCTTGTTGTACGTATACTTCCTGAGAAAATATAATATAAGTTTTAATACAACGTTTGCGAGAAATTTCGTGATACAATCTACAAACTATCTGATAACGCGGTTTTGACTAAGGGTGCCTAAGGAACTTTGTTTCGTTCAAATTAAAAAGGCTGCTTTTGCCTCGTTTTAAATGAATCCACTGAACTCTGCAAATATACGCACTTTGTTCCGCTATGTTACACATCCAAAAATATGAAAGTTTGTTTTCCTCAGTAAATATGTCGTGAGGAATGATGTATTTTTTGGCTAATATTTATTTCTAAACTTTCCATTAAGGTTAGGGCCTTGGTCTGCTACCATTGGCAAAGAGTGAAATGCTACAGGTATTTTGCCTACATCTTTTCGATCTTTTGATTTTGTTTCCAAGCAGTAATCAAAGTGTACTTACACGTATTAAAATTTGCAGGAGTAAGGCCGATTCTCTTTTGTGCGGTTTTCTGAGCCCTAATCAGGAATATAACAAATACCCTTGATATCTAAATGAGTAGTTTGATGGGTACTTGTTGCCGAAGGCTAGAACTGCTTACGCTCACTACTGTGTTTACCTAAGTTGTTTCATTTATTTTGCTTGTGTGGTATTGATTTGTTTTCGTCTTGGAATTTTGCAATATAGAAATACATCAGTTCAGAAAAAAGCCGCACCGGTAAACCCAATTGTCTCCATAACCTCTCATAAACAGCGTAGCAATACACGTGGGGGAAGAGCACAAAAAATGGAATGTAACTGTGCAAACAATATTCAAAGATGGAAAATACGAAAGCCGCCGTATTACAACGTGATGTCTAATAGCCTCACAATACACACAACAAGATCAGAAACGATAGAACGTAGACCACGAGGTTCTGTAGTTGAACAAATGAAGAGCAACCAAGTTAATTTACAGGTAATATAAAATACCCAAAATTAAGACGTGGTCATTACATAAACCAGTAAGGTGAACTTTTATGAAAGGGCGGTTATTTACACATGTTAGGGCATTGAACGTGGACGCAGTGCACAAAAGCGTCAGATAAATACAACAATATTCGAACCATAGAAAAAGTGGGCCAAAGCGGCTTCATTAGCTCTTCATGGAACAACCTGCTTCATGGAACATTGTCAATGAATATTTCTCATGCGTATCGGCGTACATGTGCTTTTGTTTACGGGAGGAGGAAAATACCCGGTAATGTATTAAGTACCATAGCGGCCGGCTTTGTAAGGAAATTCAGGAAACCGCGAGCAATCGAAGCAGCCTGGGCGTGGGCAATGATGCGCGTCTAGTGTTCACCTCGTGAGAAGACAGCTTTTGCTCCCACTGCTCTGTAGAGGGGGTAGAGAGAAAGGGCCTGACACGTAGGGGCATACTCAAACTAGGTGGCAAGTGGTTTTCGGCAACAAGCAAGAACACTTTATTTTTTTAAAAGTCGTGGTATTCTTAGCAATATGAGTCTCACAAAAGATTGAGGCAACTACATGATGACAGGAACGAGAACGGGAGGAGCGTTGGCTGGCATGCCTTTGTACAGGCAAACGCGCGGGAACAGTCAACAGCACTGCTTGTGTTCGTGCTTTTATTATAAATTTGAGCATACAGCGTGTGGCCGATTCATCCACTGGTGGAAATAAAGAAGGGCAACCGTTAAAGTTATTTTATTAAATTCGTCATTACAACGAAGCCGCTGTGGTGGCTTGACTTTGTGACCCTACCTCCTCACGACAGTGTGGGTCTTGGAGAAGTTGCCAAAACCGGCTGCGCTGTTGTAGGTTCGTCGCCCTAGGTGGACGATGGTTATTTATGCTACTGTGAATGATGGCGTTCTCTAACTCCAATAACACTGCTCAATGGAGGTTCAGTTGAGCTAAGGAACGTACTGTCGGTCAAACGACAGCAGTCAACTTCACACACGATGGCTGCAACCAATTTGCGAGTGTGAAGGCGGAGACGTCTGTTGCGTCTAAAAACGAAGTCGTCTTTTGAATAAAGTTCAGCAGAGTATTGAGTTACGCGCGTTGGTACATAGATAAGTATCGAAGCGCAGCACAAGACGAGGAAAAGAAACGCAGAAGACCACACAGAGAGAGCTACATAGTGTCCTGTGTGCGGTCTTTTGTGTTTCTGTCCCTCGTCTTGAGCTGCGCTTCGATACTTCGCCATTTATTGCTTCCACCTCGTAGGAACTCGAAGAAGTTCTAAGCATTGTTTCCTTAGGAAACCACGTTGCGTTTATAAGCCTTACGACCGACCCTTTATCGAAGGCTAAGTAAGTTTTCTTACTTCTCCTCTGGCAATGAGTCTTTACGTCCGTAGATTGCACGTCGCGGACGTCTAGCACATTACAACTGTTTCACTAAGTCTTCCCGGGAATATGCCGTTCTCAAACTATGTTGAATGTAGGCCAGCAGGTCAAGTAAAAAGTCTTCTCCTGGGTCTTCACGTTTTATCAGGAGGCGCAGCAGTATCTGTACACCTTTCAGTGCCACACCATTGGAATATGAGAATAGCTGTCTTGGCATGACATGAGTGAAGTCGTCCTGTCTTGTGAATTTATAAAACTCGTCGTTTGAAAACGCCGGTTTGTTGTCGGAGCACCCCTCTAAACTGCGCCGTAACTGACAAACACTGAGCTGGCTGGCTCAATAGATAGGCTTGCAAGGGTCTCTCGGTGTTTTTAGAGGTCCCTGAATTTTAAAAGCACGTCATACGCTTAGATGTGCGAACTTCCGCGAAACAATAAAATGTACACAACAACGCACAACCGAGCGCAGAATAAACTGGGTGCATCATTATAGGTTTTTTGATTTGCTTGTACAAAAAATTCCGGCAAGTGGAGCACCTCTGAATCAGCAGCAAAATATCGTTGTTTTGCCCAGTTCAGAACACCAGATGCCAGGCTCTCATGTTCCCAACATAAAATAATCCTGGAGATTTCTATGCTGCGTTTGTATGTATGGCCACTTTTGTTTCCTTAGGAGTATGCCATTCAAGGTGGAAAGCGCAGACAAAACTCGTTTTGTTCACACTGCAGGCTCCTTCCCCTTGCGAGGTTGGATATGAGAAACCGTGCTTAGGTAGCACTCACTCGTAGTTTCTGTGACACAATAGCCTGGGATTTGCGGAGCGCGCCCCTCCGCCTCATCCGCTGCGCCGGCGCTGTCGTCCTGACTAGCCAGCGATGACCTGGACAGCATGTCAGTGAAAATGAGCTATTTTCCTGGTATGTACTGCAATATGATTAGTACTTCAGAAGTCTTAGGAAGAAGCTCTGAAGGCTGGGCGACATGCCAGAGGTTTCCTACACATTAATGCATATCAGCGGCGTATGGTAAGTGTGAACTAAACTTTTGAGCCCGTACACGCATTGATGAAACCTATCTTAGCCGAATGAAGTGCTGAGCGTTTTCTTTTTAAAGTGGGCGTAACGCTCATCAGTTTGCGTTGGCGGTATACACTGTCGCATACACTGGCTGCCACTCGCCACCATTTTAATGCCGCAAAACTCGACGATAGGTCATTGTTTGTGCATCACAGGTTATTTGGTAGCGCACTCGAGGATCAAAAACAGCAACCATGGGTTTCTTCCATAGAATTTGCGCGACACTTTTCTAAAATATTTCGTGTGGTTTTCACTCCAGCGGAAAACAACGTGTTTCGATGAGCGCTGGCAGCAGATCAGCTCACACATAAGAGCATGGTACGTACTTGGAAATGTAATTGAGTACACAGACCGTTCGCTAAACATCGCATTTATTTTTATACTCTGGAATTTGAAGCAAGCTTTATACAAACTTTGGTTTTGGTGATATGCCTTTAACGGCCAATGATGTCGCCAAAAAAACTGTAGTTTCGTAACGCCGCCGCTAATTTTCACTTTTTTTGCGTTTAATGTTCAGCCTTTTTTATTCGGCTGTCGTGAAGGCCACCGCCATTCCCTGATAATGTTTCTCATTGTTTGCATCCCACACCAGAATTTCATACATGTACACATGGACACCCGTAAGAAAGAGAAATACTTGACTCGCTCTTTTTTGGTGAAATTTCAGGTGCTGAACCGATGCTGAACAGTAACCGCACGTAACGGTACCTACTAAATAACGTAGCAAAATTGCACATTTTGGACGACTTCAAGTTTCGTGCAATCTGGTGAAATCCCGATTGTACGTTCAACTATCTGAATACCGTGGCACCGACCAATTTTCTTTTAATATACTTCGTCTTGGAAGATGATAGTTCTCTCTTATGTGCTGAATAATGTTTCTCGGGTCTATGCAAAACTTAAATTCGCCATCCTTTTTCTTGATGATCACAACAGTGCTTACCCAGTTCGCAGGCTTGTTCTACTTTAAGATGATGATGTCGTGCTCGAGTCTTCGCAGTCCGTCCTGAAGATTCTCCCGCGTGGAAAGGGGTACATGCCGCGGTGGTTTGAGCTAAGAAAGCGGTGATGGTTGGAAGACAATGCCCTAGGGTTGCATCGGACAGCTTAAACCCTAGAGGAAGTGTTTGGCCTTTTTTTCTGTCACATACTCTGAAGCGCATTTGGTCGCCATGACGCGTTGAAAAGTGCCCAGGGTTTTCCTCGCATCATATTCGTAGTATGCTTGACTGCCATGTTTGACGAAGAAAAACTGCACTGCTGGTGGCCTTGTCGATAGTTACTTTCTGCTACGTTGCTCAGAAGTGCGCTATCACGCCTTCCTTATATGGCCGTAGCCCCAAGATGGTGGCCATCAAGTTTTCCACTGCACGTATACTCCTGCACGACGAAAATAGAAGAAGGCTGTCATCTGACCAGGTGTGTGCTTTGAAACATTTTTGAACACAACCTCTCCTTTCAGTTCAGGCTTGGCTACTGTTCTTCAAAACGCGGAACACAAGAAAAGCAAAGTTATCACAGAAGCGCTTTTTTGTGGCTTCAGCAATTTTAAACCTTATTAAGCAGCACACTGCAATAAGGGAAATCAAGTGTACACGTTGTATTGTTTATCTTGTGCCCGGAAATGCCGCCGTCTGTGCCACCGGTCGCACTTTTTCCGTCGGGCCCTAGAAAAATGCTACCTTTTGCGCACTGCTTGCCAAAAACGGCACGCCGTTTTCTAAATTTATGAATACCAATTCTGTTGTGTTTTAAGAAGTAATACAAATAGCGGAAAGAGCAACTGGATCTGATCAATAGCGGTTATAAAAGTACCCTCAGATTTATCGCAATTCTCATACTTACTAAAGTAACTAGTTTAGATCAGTATAAATGGGAATCACTAAGCTGTTTTGGTTCGGAGAGCTGCTCTGTCGCCTCCACGGGTACTGCTACGGAAGATCCAGCGCCTCCGCTGGATTAACTTGGAAGCAACGACGTCGGAGCGACATGGCAAGCAACACCGGATCTACCGGACCATCAGCCGTACTGTAAAGAGCCGACGGAAACCCCGCATCGACACTTTGCAGCATTTGAGCCTGTGCTAAGCGGTTTCTTTTTCTGCCACACGTAGGCATTCATTTCATGATCTGACTGTACTTTTCAGTTTTTTTGCGACGACTGCTGCTGCACTGCTGTTGTTGCTTGTGTTGTCTTGTACCATGGCTACGAACGTCGAGCTTGCCAAGCGGGTTGACTCCTTTGAAAGTTTGTTAAGCGAGAAAAGCATCAAAACTAAGCTAGAATGAAACCCTGGTCTCGCTGTAGAAGGCGTCAAGACTAGCCTACCGTTTTTCTACGACACGTTCGAAAGCTTGAAGGACGAGCAAGTGAGGCTCAAAGCGGAGAACAAAGCCTAGGAAGCACGCAACGAAGCTCTGGAAGAAAGCGTTGCGGGACTTCAGCTATATATAGGAAAAAACAACGTGGAGATCTAAGAAATGTTGTGCACCAAAGGGGAAGATTGCATCAGCCTAAAGGAAACAATCGTCGAAAAAATAGAGCGTCCTGTGACAAAGGACTACCTTGGTGTTGTACATGGAGGGCCGTCTCAATCCACCTAAAAACACATCATTGCTCACTTTACTTCCCACGCAAAGAAAGCGGAAATTATTGCTAAAGAGCGAAAAGACCGCCTGCAAACAAAGGACATCGGATTTCGTGTGGTATAGGCCGTATAGGTTAATGATCACCTCACCCAAGGAAACAAACAGCTGTTTGTCAAAGCTCTTGCTTTGAAGAAACAAAATGTGTGGAAATTACTCTGGAGAGATGATTGTGCCATCAAGGCTCGTCCGACAACAGAAAGCCGATTGCCTGAACAAAGCTGATCTCGAAATTTTCCTCCGCTTGACGCCCGCCGTGAGTCTGATGCCAAATCAACAGGCACCTTCGTAGAACGATGACCGGTTATCAGTTGTGACTTCAAAACAATAATAATGGCATACATCGATGCAAAGCAGCTGCCGTCCTTATCAACTAAAAACTCTCACTTTTTACTCCACTTTAATGCCCGCAGCCTCAGGAAGCACCACGACGAATTTCAAGCACTGTTATCTTCCGTCTCCTATTATTTTTCGGGTGTCGGCGTATCAGAAACGTGGCTCAATGACTCTGATAAGAATATTTAGTTTCCAATCGTATACTCCTGGATTTTGTCACCTTCAAACTTCAACTTATGGTGGTTCTGATGTTTTGGTGTTATCAAGCGTTAGATATAAGCCTTGACATGACTTTCAGCTCAAAGTACAAGACTGCGAATCAGTGTGGGTAGAAACAGAGAATTCATGCTTCGTCGTTGACAGTGAAAACATAATATTTGGCAGCATATATAGGTGACCTAGCTGCTCCCTCCCAGACCTTTGCACAGCATTAGACAACCTGTTTCATACGCTCTCCCACGAAAATAAAATGTCGTGATAATAATCACTGAGACAACAACTCATCTCACGACGCGTTCACCAACTGCTTTTAAGGTTATGGCTGTCAGTCATTACTCAATATACCAACCCGCTGTCCTCACAATTATTCCGGAACTGCCATTGACCATGCTTTAACAACCTTATTTTGCACTCCTGAAGCTTATGTCATATATACGAGCAATACTGATAACTGTTCAGTTTTACTTTGTTTTAACTGTCCTAATTACAGAGAAATACTGAATTTTCTAAATCGATATTTGACAGAAAACTAACTCTCGAAGAAATAAAAAAATGCGGACTAGAAACGGGTACACGTTTTGAAGACGCACAAAGTTTCTATATTGACTTTAGTTCAAATATTACCACTTGAATAGAATGCTACACATCAACTGTACTTTGTCGAAAAAATTATTCGTGGCCGAAAAATCCATAAATTCCCCCGTCTTTATTAACGCGCTTGCGCAAAAAGACAACCTTTATCGTAAAGTTAAGAAACGACCATACAGTACCCACCTAAAGCAGCGCTACAAAATATATTGCAACCAACTCATCTATTTGTTGAAACAAAACGAAAAGCCCTACTATAAATATGAGATTCTAGAGACGGGTAGCAATGCTTCCAAGCAGTGGCGCGTAAACAATTTGCTGAAAAGCACCTCTGCAAAAAGTGCTCCCCCACAAAATAAAGCTTTGGAAAGAAGCCCTTACAATGCCCAAAGAATTTGGGAATGCTTTAGCACTTACTTCAGCTTTTCACCAAGCGCACCAACCACGAGTTATGACGATAGTTTGCATCATGCATCACACCCATTCCTTGTTTTTCCTACTAAACCGAGTGAAATGCGGACGACGATAGCTAATCTCAAAACCACAAGCCCAGGCCTCGATAATATTCACGTGTCTTGTATTAAAAGAATTGCTCATTTTATTTGACATACATTTGCCTACATCTTCAACCTTATGTTCACAAATGCCGCATTTCTTCATGAACTCAAGCAAAGTAAAATTACTCCGGTGTTTCAGAAAGGAAATAAGGCAATTATGAGTAATCATTGACCAATTTCGATTCTTCCATTCCTAAGCAAAGTGGTCGAAAAGCTAATCGAACAGTGGCTTTTGAACTACCACCAGAAAATTCGCCTCTTTACACCAAGACAATTCGGTTTCCGCCATGGTCTGCTGACTTACCTTGCCCTAATAGCACTCAGAGAGAAACGAAAAACCGAAATAGATAAAGGAAAATATGTTGGGTTCATTTTTATTGAATGTACTAACGCCTTTAACTGTAATAACCACGACATACGTTTCTGTACACTGGCATCATTAGGCATAAAAGATCCGGCCTTACAGCTCCTCTACAGTTATATAATCATATGGAAACAATAAACATATCAGGGGTTCTTTCTGACACAGAAACCGTAAACAAAGGTGTGCCCGAAGGATTCATCCTTGGCCCCTTAATATTTGTGATTTATATTAGCGACCTGCCGAATCGTGTGACACGCGTAACCAAGTGCATTTTGTACGCCGACGCCACCATTTTCACATACAAAGAAAAAAATTCCAGTTTAATTTCACATCTCAACCATGACCTTGCATACATTGCTGATTGGTGTCACAATAATCAGTTGTTAAGTAACCCATATAAGACAAAATTTGTGGTTTTCAGCCTGCCGACAAAGCCTAGTGACGATCTCAAACCGGCGTACGTAAATAATCACGCCGTCATACCGACTGATGAATGCACATTCTTAGGGATTGAACTTGACCGTTTTCTGAAGTTTGATGCACACATTAACCTAACCAGGAAGAAAGTCACATATGGCGTTCGGCTACTAATAAAAGCACGCCTTAATTTTGAGAAACGGATCCTAATTACCTTGTTCTATGTTTTTTTCCAAAGTCACATAAGCTATTGTATCGGGTTATGGGGTGCAAACTATCGTCATAACTCGTGGTTGGTGCGCCTGGTGAAAAGCTGGAGTTAGTGCTAAGCATTCCCAAATTTTTTTGGCATTGTAAGTGCTCCTTTTCTACATAGCACCATAACTGCAAATTCGAATCTGGGTACTGCGTATATTCACCTGCAGTCGTTTTGATGCTCCCTTTCTTAACGTTTTTCTTAATCTTGAACTTTTTCCTATTACTGACCCCATAGCATTTAACGTGGCCACAACTGCCCTTCGCCTTTTCAATGAACTCGACCTTCTCAACATTATTGGTTGAACTAAACTACAAAACACAAACCAAATTTGTTTTTCGTTGCAAAATAACTTTTTTCTTTCAAAGGTACGCCCAAACTACGGTAAACAGACCTTCGGTTTTACTTCAATCAAAATATGAAACGAGCTGCCTTATGCGGTTAAAACACAAGCACGTCCGTCAACGAGTAAACGTTCCCTTCAATCATTTTTGTCGAACCATCACATAAACGTTTGACGTGAACGTCCACATTTTGCCTAGTGTAGTCTTTTTTTATACACCTACCAAGTGATGATGATGATGTTTGGAGTTTACTGGCTCAAGGCCAACTAAGGGCAAAGACCGCCAAGCAATAATGACTACATGAGAGTTACATGGAAGTAAAAGTACAACATTTCAGTGAAAAATAAAGTAAAACGCAACCTGATGAAGGTAACTGGTGTAAAGGGCCAGGTTGTCAAGATGCGTGATAAGAAATGAGGGGCAAAACTTTTCTGTAGGCAAGAAACTGAAAAACACGTTTGAGTGAAAACATGGGCTCGTCTCTTAAGAAGTGTGAAGGGTGTTGTGGAATATGTCGTATGTACAACTGTGGGAAGTGTTTGCGTCGTGTTATGTCAAGTACCCTACATTGAATGAGTATGTGTATTACGGATAGGCCTTCTCCACACCCGCTGCACATGGGTCTTCGGGATCCAGTGAGCAGGTGGGAGTGTGTTACAAGTGTGTGGCCTATCCATAACCTTGCCAAGGTGACTTCTGTATGTCTGTTGTGTGATTCGATTGTGTATCTTCCCAAGTGTGGTTTTACAATGTGGAGTTTTTTGTGCGTCTGTTCATTCCAATGTTTTTGCCATGTTTTACGTAGTTGTTGTTTTATGTGTGGCTTCAAGTCGGTGTAGGGTACTGTTGTTATGTGCACCGTGTTTGTGAGTGCAGCAGCAGCCATTTCATCTGCCGTCTCATTTCCAGTGATCCCCGAGTGAGCTGGGACCAAACAAACAGGTACCTCAAGGTACACCTTCAAAGTGCCTTTATATAACTGTTATGTATGTATATCGATTGACTGCACTCAATGTTGTGTCAGTTATATGATGCTTTAATGTGTTTAAATATTTATTAGTTGAAAGAGAAAGAAACAGAAAGAGAAAGTTTATTACAAAAAAGGATAACAAACATATTAGTATGCAGACGAGGGTCCAAGAGTCAACTGACTGAAAGGGGACCCTCGATTACAAATACATCAAACTAATTGTGTAGAAGCAGCAAATGGGTGAAAGAGCCCACCAAATCAATAGGCAGTACAAAACACAAAAGAAATTATCATTTTATGTACATACATTCGAAAGGTAGCTCTAATTGTAGATATCTTATATAAAAAGTAAAAAAATCAGTTCGTAAATGACACAAAGGAAGCAAAGGCACATGAGGACATTTGGTATAACGTAAGAATAAAACAGAGAACAAGATCCTAATTACAGCAAAATAAATCCTCCAAGGTTTTTTTTAAAGCAACCAAGTGATGAGGATGATTTGACAGCAGTAGGAAAATTCTTTCAAAATTTCACAGATGGAAAACAAGTAGTTTTCTTACCGTAATTAGTATGAACAGGTGGTAGTAACAAATTGTTATTACTTGAAAACCTGGTTACGCTTTTACTGCGTAAAACACTTACATCAAAGAGATCAAAAGAGAGGTTACAGTACAATAATTTGTAAAAAAGAATACATAAGTTATATTGAAACAGCCCATTATTTGATAGTATATTATTCTGATGTAAAAGTCGTGAGGCGGAGGAATGCCATGGACTGAATGTATAATGTGAATATACTGGTTTTGTATATGTTGAACAGAGGAAACGTGAGAGGAGTAAGTGTTGCCCCATGAAACAATACCATAGGGAAAATGACTGGGAGCAAAAGCAAAATATAAAGACAACACGGCTAAATGAGGGAAAAAGCGCCGAGCCTTGATTGAAGCTCGAATCCCAAAAGATGTTTTCTGCTTTAAATGGGAAAAGTGAGAACTAAATGTAAGGTGCGGGTCGAGGTGTATGCCAAGAAATGTAACGTGGTCGCAAGGTGTGATTAAATGACACCCAAGATGTAATTCGGGAAGAAAACCGATGGTTTTCTGATGAGATCTAAACACCACAAATTAAGTTTTTTTCCCGGGTAATAACTAAATAGTTGACGCGGCACCATTTTAAAACGTTGTTAAGTACTGCATTCAAGTTAGCGGTAAGGCAAATTATTGATTTATTAGATAAAAAAATGGTTGTATCGTCCGCATACAAGACATAGTGAGAAGAATTAAGACAATACGGAAGTAAATTAAAATACAATATTAAAAGTAAAGGGCCAAGGATAGATCCCTGAGGTACACCTTGGTTAAATGTTCTTGTTTCAGAAAAAGTGTCAGCCACGTGTACGGTATATTGTCTCTAGTTGCTTCAATGCTGTGTGTTTTATTTGTTCAATATGTTCCTGATTTATAGCTAAAATATACAATCTTAACAAATCACTACTTAAGCGCAATCTTGTTATTTTTTTTGTAAATTATAGGTAATACAATATTAGGAATCATTCCTGCTAGCAGCTGTGATTAAGCTATTTCTTTGTATACGCTATCAGTCACAAGCGGTCCCACTACAGTTTAATACTCTGGGCCCTCTTTCTGCATTGACTATATTCTAATGGTGTAGCATTCTGCGACAACAACAACAATAAAGATATATTCTATTCTATTTTAATTAAAACGGACACGTAGTACTCCTGTGCAAATGCGTGAAGGCTGCTGGATGCCAAAATGTCAATACATCCTTGTATCGATAAACAGCCTTCTTTGGCATGAAACGAAATAGGTTTTTCTGTAAGCACATAATAACATTCTATATAAGGAAGTGCTCCTTTTTATTTAAACCTGTCTGAAGTGTCTTTGCGCAATTTATTCAAGTGTGTCAGCATATCTTCGTTCAACAGGTAGAAACTGATGACCAGTTCGGAGAATAAAGTACACTCTTAGATGTCGTTCATTTCTTTGGACACCGCACCATGCCATTCGGTTCTCTTGTGTAATGAGGTGGTCCGATTTCAAGGCACACCTTCTTCGCCATGCCAAACAATCTTACTCGTAATGTGACAAGGCACCGTCATTGCCATTTTTATGTTCGGAACATCAGCAGGTGGGGCATGTTTTAACGAAACCTTTTCGTCAGTTAGGCGGTACGACCTAGTTGAAGGTTACAGAAGGCAGTGAGCGGTCCGCCCTCGAGAAAATGACACCAATATTTTTTTACTTGTATTTGTCCTTGTGCTACCGCTCAGTGCAGCGGCTGAGTGAACAAGGCTACCGTATGGAAGCCGAAGGATCTTTTTAACTTTTTAATATAAACAATTTGTCGGTGATCACCAGTATCTTCAACTATGAATCTTCTACCCGACCAGACGAGATTTCGTTAAACCTTGGAGTTCACTTCTTTTGCCACCCTGGGGGAAATCTCGAATTGCGATTGATGATTTGAACAAAGCAGTGTTCTATATATATTTCCTAGACAACAGGAAAAACGTTTCCACACTTGCGTGAACGTCTTGTTGAATATTGAATAGGTCCGGTTAAAAAAAAAGTGTGCGGTTTCTAAGAATATATTCACCAACTCCGTCATGCATACAGAGAAGCCGTGGGAATTGCGGACGGGAGCTCAAAAGCGTCTATACTACCGAATGGTTTTGGTATAACTGCAAAGAAAAATACCCAAAAAGTATTTTTTGTCTGATTCAGCAAAAGGCAGGATTGTTTGCAATAACACAAATATACCGAAATTTTTGTTTTATTTATCGGCCAAGTCGTTCTCGATTGCATGAATTGTACTTTTTTATTTCGCGGGAAAATAAAAATTTTCTGTCGGGCCCCCAAGTTTTCACGCTTGTACCAAGGGTTGTTTTGAATTAAAAAGAATGAGAGGATGAATGAATGAATGAATGAATGAATGAATGAATGAATGAATGAATGAATGAAGTTTGATATGTTTGAGTTTTTTGACCCAGTGCCGGCAATTAGTTCCTCTGGGTGTGTAGTTATTGTATAATATTGGTTCATATTACCTATCCCGGCTAGCCCTAAATTATTTCAAAATTAAGCAGACTTTCTTATCATCTACGGGTACTTTACAAATACCATATTTTCTCACGTAATGATCGCACTTTTTGCCAAAAAGTTCGATGCAAACTTAGGAATGCGTTCTACACGGGGTAAATTTTTTGCCATACATGGTTGAGCACAGAAAATTAAAGGAAGTTGTGGGTCAATATTTTTACGACAGATATCATGTACATAAAAAAAACATTAAGCAAAAACATTATAAAATTTCCGCACACCGCCCCCAGTCGCTTTGAAAAGGGACGTGAAATGCACTGATGTCATGAACAACGTTACGTACGAGAACGAGTTTTTTGAGAAATGACAACAGTTCGACCAATAAGTGGTTGCCACTGTCACAGTGCGGATACCCAAACAGGCATGGGTGCCAACGCAGCAACCTGAGCACGTTTTTTTTTTCGTCTTGTGAGTACATTATGTCCATTTAGTGAGAGTTTCGTCTTCATCAATATTGAATCAATGCTTGCCGGTATCGCTGATATCGGCGAGTCTGTTGCAATAACGTAGTCATTGCCTATTTGAAAGGGAACGAGTGAGACGTACGCACGAACGTCAGCAGCTAAATTTCGCACAAATACGACATATTGGTGCGGCTAGTTCATGGTGCGTTCATTGCGCGGGAAATAAGAAAATCGAACTATGATGGCAAACTGCAGGGGTGCGATAATTTCGCGAGTGCGATCACTATACGAGGCAATGCGGTACAATGTAATTGTAACAAAGACTCCGGCTCGTGCTTTATTTTTATGTAAGTATTTTTACATGTTAATAGTAATCGTGTAAAAAGAAAGAAGTCACAGAGTGCATTTTACTTTTTGATGTCGCTAACTCATGTAACGATGATACCTTGTTCCGGGCAAAAAGTTACTTAGGGGCTCTTGAAAGCAAATAAATGCACCAATGCTTCCGACTCAGTGATGGTGGTCATGACGTAATAACGACAGTAGAAAAAGAAGTATTTCTTTGGTCTGGTAAAATGGCGGATCGGAAAACATATTTGCGTAGTGCTTGTATTATCTACAGAAGAAGAAACTGCAATGAAAAAATTCGCCTTTTAGAAATCATTAATTTTTGGGTTAATGTGAAGCAAACCATTTGCGCACCACCCAGTTCTCTGACCATATACCCCGCCCTCGCCCCACCCCCCCCCCCTTTTTTTGTGTCGGTTACTTTTTCTGCAACAAACGTTTCATCACCCGTAAACTTGAAACGCAAAAATAGTGCCCTTCCACTCTGTGAGGAAGGATGACCTGCGAAGCTGCACGCCGTACACGAAATGCATGAAACGAAACAGGTTTATTCGTACTATTTGCTATCGGGCAAATTGCTCTTAGCCCAAGTACAGTTTGAAGGAATGGAGATTTATTTTAGTGGGCAAACATGTAGCTGTCTGTTTTCCTCCCGCGTCGTAAGCGTCTTGCTCTCTGCGTAACACGCCAACCCAATCCACTCGATCACTGGGGACACGAGAAAGTTGGAATGGGGGGGGGGGGGGTGGAGGGGTTCACGTGCTTGTTATACCTCCTGACAACACAACAGACATGTCATCAGTGAGAGCATCAAACGTACATATGTGTTTGCACGCCCCCACCGCCCACTCTTCCCTTCGCTCCTATTTCGTGCCCGATAAAGCGGCACCCAGTTATGTGCGTGTGCTTAGAAGTGAAAGGCACCGGCAAAATTGTCGCTCTGAAAGCCCTTCAACCGGAACAACAAGTATTGGCTCACGTTGACGCTGCTGTTCATACGGGAGAAATTCCCAGTTACTTTGCGAGCTGAACTTGCATTGAAACGGAGGCAGCAACGCATTTGCATAGTTTTCGCACCAATTCGCGCTTCTGTACCGGGAGGTGCTCCGTCGATTCCCGATGTACTTTTTGCGAGTGATTTAGAGGCGTCTGCGTTAGAGAGTTAAAACCCTGCAGGTGTCGAGCTTTATCCTAGTGGGCAAACATGTGTCTGTCCGTTTTCATCCAAGGTCATAGGCATCCCGATTGATTTATTGCAGGGTTTAACGCGCCGACGCAACGCAGGCAATGAGGTGTGCCGTAGTGGAGGGCTCCGGATTAATTTTGACCACCTGGGGATCTTTAACGTGCGTCGAAATCTCGTACACACGGGCATTTTTGCTTTTCGCCTCCATCAGAAAAGCGACCGCAACGGCCTGGAATTGAACCCGCTACCTCGTGCTCAGCAGCGCAACGCCTTAGCCATTGAGCCACCGCGGCGGGTGTCATAGGCATCCCACTGCCAGCGTAGTACAACAGACCCATCCGAAACCGCTCGACCATTGCGAACCCATGAGAGGCCGGATTGAGCCGCGAGTTTCCCATGCTTATATTTCCCGCAAGAACAACGCGCATGTGATCAGTAGCGGAACGAAGACTAGTTGCGCATGCACGCCCCCCTTCTTCGATCCCTAACCAGTGCATGCATAAACCAGCAACGGGTGATGGGCGCGGGCTTAGGCGTGAAATACGCCGGTAAAAATATAGCGGCGAAAGCCTTTCATGCTGAAAAGAATTGCAGCCTCACGTTGGCCTTCAAATCGGAGAAGCTGCTCCAGTACCGCAGCTTGTGAAAGAGGCATGGGTGGCATCGAGGGGAATAACAGTTGTGAAAGCTGCGTCGCCTGTGGTGACGCATATACGGTTTTGTGGTGGTGCATGCCACCACCAACCTGATATGACGTCAACTACGGTGCTTACCATCGCAGACAGAAATAGCGTAGAATACTTACAGCCATTGTTTAGGTTGCAGAAATCATCCGCGAAATCGTCACCGCAGAAAATGATTGCCTCACACCAGTGGACGCACTCTGTGGTAACCGAAGGCTCTGCAGGAACGTCACGTATTCCGTTATCGTCAGTTAATTGGTGTTAAATAGCAATTGGTCAGTGACCATATTACGTAATTGCCAAGTGATATGTTTAAAAATATGAAAAGTGCTAAGATTTTTTTTCCTCCTTACATTCGAGTCTTCAGATTATCTGCCGCATTTTTTATATGGACGTGACACAGAGATTGGTGGCTCCTTGCCTTCTTTAGGCGGATGCTGCCACAGTAATGTTTTGAGAGGAGAAAGAAGCGGTTCCAGTCTTTTGGGTCTGACCACGATGACAAAGAAGCTCTGTGTAGGCACAGCCTAAACGGGCTTTATTATAGTCCCTTTGTAAACAATGTAAGTAAATCGCTCATGATTCTTAAACGTAGTTTTCCTCACCTGCTCGGTGCCACGTAGCATGGAACCATGAATTTGGGGACTGCATCCCCATGCGGGACACCAGATTCAACCCACCTCGGCTACTGAATCGATTATGTAAAGTTTGATGGATCTTGGCGGACATGCCCAGTTCCGGCGAATCATGAACGTTGCTATTCCTAAGCCCCGTGTCTTCTCGCTATCCCCCGTCGAGACCAGAGGAGTTGAAAAGTTGCGAACTGCTTGTGGCTTCAATGTCCAACGAGACAAAAGGTACAACGAGTCGAAAGGTCCAGTTCGTCACATCATCTCGCGATACGAAAGATCAAACGAGACGAAATGTCCAACCGAGCCTGAATGTCCAACTAGGCCAAAGATCCAACGAGGCGAAAGGTTTGACGGAGCCTGAATGTCCAACGAGACGATAGATCCACCGAGTATGAAGGTCCAATCGAGCCTAAATGTCCAACGAGCTGAAAGGTTTACTGAGATTAAGGGTCTAGCAATACTATAGCGAAGTAGAATACTTGAAGTATTCTAGTTTACTGTAGAAAAACTAAGGCCCACTCCTCCGTAGAAAGATTTCTAGGCTCAGTTTCAAAGAGTGCGGCCTTCTAGTACCGAGACGCAGGTCGGTGCAAGCCCCCCATGGAGCTGCGAGCTGCGAGCCCCCCATGAAGCTGCGAGCGAGGCCATGGGGCTGCGGTAGCGCTGAGGTCGGTTTCGGCGCATCGCCTGCTACTCCTTGCTTGGAAAGGCGCCTGTGAACGACCACCACACATCGTTAAAATTCCTCTGAAATTCAAAATCCAACTTCGCTCTATTGTTACGCTGCAGTGACAGGAGCTTTACATTTTTGCCGACATTATGACGAGAAACAAGCTGTACTTAGGACGGGAAAAAGGCAAGGCAAACGCTGCACACTGCGCTTGCCTTCAGCCGCTTCCCGATCCAACTGCCGTTTGTTTTTCCTTAGTAGGGGATCCCTTACAACTCCGTAATTTCTAAAGCATACCCCAACCTGTCTTACGTGACTGAAAATGCAGGAAAGTCAACCACCTGCTCGGAATCAAGAAAAGATGCCTTGTCATTTTTCTTTCTGCTGTGGAAGGAAATGCAGTAGATATGGTATTACGGGTACATACCTACAATCCCAACAAAACTGATCAAGCGAACCATTCGGAAACGAAGCCCTGCAACTGTAGTTGGCTTTATTAATAACAAAGACAACGAATTATTAAAGCAATGTTTATCAAACGTTTTCGAATTGCAAGTATATATTTCTTTATAAAAGGTTTCAGGTATAAATGTGGTTTCTTAAAACAAATAAACGGTTTTCTCGGATGAGAATGTTTGTTGGTTTGTAAATCTGATGGACTATCTATTACGGTCACAGAAACATTCATTTATCATCAGGTAGCCCGGATATGCCCATTACTTTAGGCGCTTAGCCGTATATTCTCTTCGCAGTCTTCATATAAACACTTCCCAGTTTTGACTAGTCAGAATGATTCTTTTATTGATTAAGATGTTTAGCGCATCGACACTACACTGGCAATGCGACGCGCATTAGTGGAGGGCTCCGGATTAATGTTGACCACGTAGGGGATCTTCCAAAGTGCGCCGAAATGCCGAACGCATGGGCATTTCGCTTTCCACCTCTACAAAAAAATCGGCCGCAGCGGCCGGGAATCGAACCCGCGTCCGTGTGACCAGCAGCACGACGGCTTGGCCACCGTGCCGGGTAGGGAAAAGTTTTGATCTGATGCGCCGTTCATTTGTCCTTGCGCCGCATACACTGTCATATCATAGCTGTTGTTGCGGATCAAATGCCTGAAAATAGGTAACATTTGATCCAAGGGCTCATCTTTAAGGAAACAATGCCGCGAAAAAATTTCGCTACATTCTCCTGGCTTGTCAGCTGACGGCGAATGTCCTCATTTTCATCGCTGTAGCTGCACAGCAGAACAAGGACGTACACCTCTTGAAATAACTTCAACCGACACGTTTTGCCCGATTACTACACCCTTCTCAACTAGAACAATGCCCCCAGAATCTTCCAGCTTAAAGAGGGATAATCTGGGTGGGCGAAGGCATCACATAATGTGACTGAAATTTTGAGCTTAATTCCTTAAAAACGGGAAACTAAAAACGTTGGTTCCCGATCAATTCAGTGCAGGTACCACCACTGCCGTACTGGTCGTGCACTTTTGTCGTCTGGTTGTGCACATGCTCTCTTCGTGAACTCATCCTGCACTCACTCTACCGTCTTTACTATGTGTCATCTCTGTCAGCAGTTCGGGATATTTGTCGCCGCACGAAAAAGATTTAAGCTCAAACTAACGCGCAAGGCTTGAAGGTAATGAAGCGGTACGCAACCATCCAAACCATCACGAATGTTTAAGTCCGTGATTGCGTCAGGTTTGCATCTTCGCAGTCGCAGCGACCTTTACTCTGCCATTTTTGCTATACAAGTGTGAGCTTTTCTCATTTTTTTAAAGTGATAATTATTGAAGATTACCCTGGAGGGGCTTGCGCTATGATGTGCCGATCTTGTCCCGAGCAAGTATTGTCACAATTACGTCGAACGCTGCAGTCCTTGTCGTTCCGAGCAAATGTTGCCTCGACCATGGCGAATTTTTTGGTATTCTTGGCCAAACTCCCTAATTCGGCATGCTTGGCTTGATGACCGTGCGGAAGGGTAGCTGGGTGGTCATCGCGAGGCATGCACACATGAGCGCTAGGCATGTTATTGGTTTTGTTAACTGCCGTGCGGTCGCCGCGAGGGCCGTGCTCACTTGGACGCGCTAGGCAATTACTTGGTATTTTCAAACGGGAACACAAAAAATGAAAAAAAACGCCCTTTCGCCTAAACGTTTCGAGATAGACGGTGGCAAATGCATAGCACCTATTGCAAGAAAATGCAGGACGAGAAAAATCTCGATATCACCAATATTTCCAGATATGTGATTGGGAGTTAACAAGGAATTACTCTGCGTGTCTAATTATCTTGCGCTAATTTGTGCAGAAACAAATGAGTTGCTCCATCACCCAGCCACCCGTCGCAATTAGGCAACCAGCTGATTCTTCTTTACATGAAAAAACTATAGTTGTGAGGATCTACTTAGAATCGAGGTTAGCATTAGTCCCTAGCGTAAGCTAAGCGCAAATCGCGGCCACATTCGCTTGCATGGATAGAAATTGCAATAAATGGTTCGCAAGTTGCAATGAGTCTGTCGCGTTGTGCCCAGAACTGCGCTTTCTGCATTTCAATACACATTTTCTATGGACAATTGCGTCTGGCGGCACACTAGCGTATTCAGCTCATTGGCTACTGTTGCAGGAGTTTGAGTTTAGATCCCTGCTGGTGCTAGGTTCATTTCTTTTTTTTGCAACTTTTTTTTACCACTTTGTCCTTTAGGGAGTATCGAAACTGACCAACCGGATGGCGGAATAACCGTTCGTCCGCTCATATTTAGTCCTTAAAGGGTGCAATGATTGAGGCAAAGTGAGGTCGTTCCCCAGAAGACGAACTTTAGGTCCTTTTTGGAGTAAGCATGCCTGCAGTCTTTTTAGGCCGACTATGCGGAAATAATGTTAGAGGAGGTAGAAATGTTGAGTGCAGTTGGCCTTTGAGCCTACTCGGACTCACCACCCCCAGGACGGATCAGGCTCCCATGCAGTACTACAACTCCAACGCACATGATTCAGCTAACGAAATTCATTCCCTGCATCAAGCACAAACGCGCAGGAGGGAAGGAACGAGACGTCATTCGACTTAAGCTTTTCTTATTAGGCACGTTATCTTCTGCACACCTTACCTGTCAGCCGAACGGTGAACAATCTCTGCTTTTGACATGACGCCATCATATCATTCACTGCAGATGAAAAGAACATGCCCTTTTGTATGCTGTGAATGATCTCATGACACCATGTCACAAGCACAGACAAGCACGCACAAAATAATAATAGAAGTAAAACGTGAACAAAGCAACAAACGCGAATAAGAGAACGCAGCCTTATTTCGGAAAGTGGGCTAACCTAGTAGAGCAGACCACAGCTGATCTCAACCCAGATGACTGGTATCGACAACCAAGAACTGCAGGAATGCAGTATTATGATTTGTACTAGCTGCTGTTTATTTGTGTCCATTTTAAGCTATCGACAAAAGAGGTTTTCTGATCGTCTGCTATAGCATTCGGCTCCTTCCCACCGTGAATCGTCATAGCTCGTTTCGTTTTGCATATCCCAGGAGGCACCACCGATCCAAGAGGAGCTTGCCCGTCCAAAGTGGCCACCAGTTTTCAATAGCAGAAGATCGATAATATGTATTAGCAGAATAAACAAGTGTATACTATCGTTGCCAGTGCCAAAAAAAATAGACCACAAGATGTGACCTCGGTGTGAAGGTTGACCGCGAACGGAGCAGCGATACGCTCAGGACCATTTTTAAAGTGTTATATTTATCAATGAACACCCTGTATGTCGCGGTGCTGAGTCTGTGTTCCTGAGAGAATCGCCAAACTTCGAGTGCTGCGGACCGATGGGTAAAGGAGACCGATGAAAAGATGACTGTTTTTTAAAAGTTTACAGCTTTTAAAAGTGAATACTATGATTGTTTCAAGACTTCAACTTTGTAGTTGGGCTTGCTCTTGTGACAGTGTACAGCAGAATAGCGTCGTTTGTATGAGTTGGCGCGCAGTTTAAGTGAAATATCAAAAGGGAAGATGTTCGAGTTGGATGTTTTATCGCAACAACTGATTATTATGTGAAATCCTGGATGACAAATGACCAAACAAACTGACGCCCTGGTGAGATCAAACTGAAAATAAACAACCCTCATCCTAAACGACCGCTTCTTACCGGCGTCGAGCACGGTTTTTGGATGGACGAGCCCATGAAAGCTTGTTTGCTTTGCGCTCACGTGCCTGCCATGCGCATGAAGCTCGGGAAAATGATATTTTCGCCGATATTAGTCCACACCAAAAAACTATAAAAACCCTTACAGTTTGCCAGAATGACAAAACAGGTCCGAATGAAAAAACTGAAGTCCTATTGAGGCACTCTCAGCAACGTACTCGCGACCAAGCTTGCTTTCGTCAATAGCCTTGCCGGCAGACTCAAAGTTTACGACGGAAATGAGAGGTGCCAGGCGCACATTTAACTTAAAATTATTGAGTAAATGTTATTGTACGTGAAAATGCAGAAAGTCCCAAGACTATATTCCGGTAGAGGGCATTCAAGGTATCTTTAGAGAGCTATGGACATTACTTTGATAGTAAGAGCCTAAATGTCCAACGAGACGAAAGATCCCCCGAGACGGAAGTTTCAATCGAGCGTTAATATCCGATGGCACGAAAGTTCCACCGAGTCGAAAGGTCAAATCGACCCTGAATGTCCAACGAGATGAAAGGTCCATCGGAGACGGAATATCCACTCTTGGACCTTTCATCTCGTTAGATCTTTCGTCTGGTCGGCGCTTTACACGCTCAATCCTGCGGCCTGACCCGATGTCACCGATACTCACGTGGCCACTTTTCTAGCGCAGATGTCAAGGCTTTGGGCATTGCTTTATCGCGTCGGTAGGCGTTTGTGTTCCGTAGCGTGTGCTCACGAAGACCGTCGTCCTCATCCGGGCGGCAAGCACTTCTTTGTTCTCGTCCAATCTCGAATCAACCCCTCCCCTGTACATTTTGTGCGACCTAGACGAGACGGTCGGCTTTGACGAGGAAGAAATGTTAGGAGAGGCCGAAAGAGGAAGCAATATAAAACGGCCCTGTTGTACGAGCCCCGACGAAGAAGCTGTACGTGTATGCAGCATGCATGGTCTAACTTGTGGCGGCTTTGTAAATAATGTAAATATATGGCTCGTAATCCTAAAACATTATACATCTCGTCGGTTATAACACCACGTACCCTTGTTATCGAACCGGAGAATTTGTTTTAAACCATCCACCAATGTTTCTATTTCTATTTTTCGTTTGCTGAAAAGTTGTCCAGGTGGCAGTCGTAAACATTTTTTCTCGTATTAGCTGGTTTTTATGACCTACTTTCTGTGCAATACGGACTATGTGCAGGGTGAAAAATTTGGGTCTTGGTAATCGTTCGTTGGATGTACTGCTTAATTCTGTAGTAATTAGTATTCTTATCCTTCTGTTTATTTACCTGAAAAGTTGTCAAGGCGCCAGCCGTAATGTTTTTTTACGGAAGAGCTTTCCTTCTGACTCATTCACGATGGAGGGCTGAATATCTACGCAGGAAAAGGGTTGTCTAGTTTATTGTTCGTTGGAGAAAGATAGTGTTTTCCTATTTATTATCTCCGTCCTCGAGGTAACTGTGTTCACAATGAGCTAAAGTCTGGTTCTGATTGTTCTTACTAATGTCTTTTGAAAAGTGGTAGTTGCTTTACCAAACTCCACGTATTTGAACAAAATCAGGCACTTTACGATCATTAAAGGGACTTTCAAATAGCGTCTGTTTGTTATATAACTGGTAAATGTGTAGCCGATACTGCGTATGTTGCTGTAATTGGTATGCGCTACAAAAAGTGTGTAATTGTTTCCTGATGGTGATATCAGAAAGGTCATTGGTAATCAACTTGCCATCAACGTATGAAACTTTTAGTACTAATTCTTGCTTTTGCATGCGTGGTAAAATGCAATATTATCAAAACTCACACACACTGAAAACACGGGAACGGAAAAAAACGCAGTATTTTCTGTTGAATAGATGCGGCATTCTTTTATACGAACGAACATTCGCATATTAGGTCAACCTTTACAACAAACGAGAGGTTGCAGCCTAAAGCACACACTGATTCATGCTATATTATTGACAAGGTGGTACCCATTAGGCTATGGACAGACTACCAATGCAAGAGCCGTATCGTGATCTACAGACCAACAAAAACGGGGTGTAACGCAGTTCGGGTGCCTTAGACGTGAAATGACAGTATTCTTTAAAGTTATTACGACAGTGGCGGCAAAAGTCTGAACCGGGCATTATGCAGAGCGATCCACTGTTTAAGCACTGTTCCTTTATGTATTGATGTTGGCGATCGGTTTCTATGATTTCTGTGATCGCCCCGTAAGCGTTACCTACCATCGTACATGGTTAGCCTATTCCTCCAAGATTATGGTGTTAAAACTGTGTATGAAAGTGCTCGAGTGGCTGACTCCATCAGCCGTTCTTGCAAATGGCATCCCTTCTGCCCGCCATTCTACTTTAAGTGCCGCGCCTAACTAAAATGTGCATCATCGTACCGCCGACTACGCCTGGTGACTGTGCGTACGCAACAGTAATATTTCAATAACCCAAAGCGGCAAAACCACATGATTTGTAGCAAACTAACGAGAAAAATAAAACAAGGTCCGTGCAGCAGACAAAGATATTTCAGCCTGTATACAGGACTGATATTTTTGGAGTTGGAAACATCTGGGCTCTAAAAAAAAGTTTTCCATTCCCATAACACCACCATAAAATGAACGATAGAGCAAAAGTGCACTGCGATGCGCAATTTACTACCGGAATCTTTTCCTACATTGTTCAAATACAATCTGGAAATAAACGAATTTCACATAATTGGAAAAGATCAGCTGAAAGGAAACTCTGAATTTCAACTTTAGTTATTCCTGATAAAATCACTGCCTATTTCGTGCAAAACTGTAATTATCCTTCTGAGATGAGGCAAAACTACTCTTGTATTAGGCTTGCTTTCCTTTGAAGTGACAGTCGCGCAAAGATGTTTACTGTCCCCTAAATTGAGCCTCTACCCAATGCACGTCGTTCTCAGCAGTGCTGTCATGCTTGTCGCAAGGCAATAAGTAGGTAAGCGGAGCCCCGATTTTTCACAATGTAAAAAACCGGCAGTCATCACTACTGTAAAAAAATGTTCGCTTGATTTCCAACAAAAGCCAGCTGTATCATGCACATTCTTTATCCATGTCCGCCATTCAGGTTACTGCACAGAATAACAATTGGAAAATGTTTTTGAGCCAAACGTAAGCCTGTGCACTAGCTCTCTTATATTCAATTGAAAAATTCCGTGTTGAGAAACAATTCGGTATAAACGCTTCAAAGGTGCAATTATGCTAGATCACGATAATACGACTAGTAGAAAGAACATTGTACTTCCCAAAACAACCACAGCAACCCTAAGAGCACTCAAAGGAAGAAAATTATATGCCCTGATTTTATATCAAAGAAAAGTCTAAAAAACAATGCTTACGTCTATGATGCGTGGCCAGTATATTTTTTCATTCTCATCTTCATCTGAAAAAGCATAAGGACGACACATCTCCTCTATAAAGATTGTACTAATGGCTGTCACAACGAGCACAGGTGCTCCAGCGTGCATTTTAAAAAAGCACCTAATATGCTTTTCATAGATAGCCAAAACAAAATTTTTATCTGTAAATCTTTTTTTGGGAACAAGAAACGATAAGTTTGTATACACCAAACAAGAAAATTATTAACAGAATATCGCTGATACCGGGGCGTTGGCTTTGCGTATTGAACGCTGGGTGAAAATGTGCCTTAGAGCCGGAGGCAAGAACTTCGTCCCTGCTACCTGATATATTCGTAAATAAAAACTACAGCGTTAAAAATTCAAAAAATGCTTTGCGTGCTTTTTCACTTAAACGAAAAATAAATGTAGGTGTTGTCCCCATTGTGAGAAAATTTGAATAAAAAAAAAAATAGGAAGCCGGCTTTCCTCTGTCAATTTCCCGCGAGCGCAACTGCTGCTATTGTCGAAATAAAAACAGCTTGCTCGGGCCATTTTTCTGCCTAGGTATATAGCAACAATGAACCACCGAAACAGAGGTCATCAAGAAATATATTTGAAAGTTTTCATCGAAGAATCGTTCGAACGTTTCTGTAAACTGACAATATCGCTTTGGAACTACATTTGTTATATCCCAATAGAGTTTTGCACCATCTTGGGAAGAATGGGAGAGGGAGAGACAAGCTTGTTGGTCGATAATGCCCTTCAGTGCCCCAATGAAATTGATGAACTAGGAATAGGATGGAGGAATGAAAGCCATCCTGGGCACCTATTGAAAGTAATTGCTCAAGCAACACAGCTTTTCGTAAATTCTTGGCAGTTTATAGATTCTGTGAGAATCAAAGGTACCATAATAATAATAAACAAAGTTGGTTCTTTCTTCGCATACGCTTGTGCAGATGAATGGTTATTGTAAATGTTTTAAGGGTACCTGCTAAAAATTGTGTGTGCCAGTGCTCTGCGCATTCACTTTGTCGTCTCTTGCTGTTGGAGCGAGGTACCGTAGTCTGCCGTGACCACTGCGGGAGTGAATACCTCTGCGAACCTTTCCTTGTTATTATTGCACTTTTGTTTTTGTCTCACCAGCGGGAAGCGTATGGCTATAACCTATCTTGTGCTTTAAGCGAAGCGCAAGTTTTTCCATTTTTTTGTCTTCCAGAACGGAGGTCTTGTTTCTATACGGAAAGGCATTGTTTTTCGATTATTAGCTGCTACATTTCTTGTTTATGCAAAAATGTTCTCGATCTCGATTAAAATGTCCTTTCTATAGAACCCCCCGCGATTTGTATTCACGGATCAAGGTCTCTGCATGTCAGTTGGTTGAGTACTGCTCTGAGGCTTGTGTATGGTTTAGAAGCATTGAGAAGAACATGATAGGTCCAACATCTATTATTCCTTAAAAACTTTCTGCGTTGTCCTTGTTCTGGATGAAATGATACAAATTAGGTGTACGTATACTGTCAGAACACCTTTCCTGATGGCTATGGGAGCTAGTTTTTTGTTCCACACGTGGTCTCAGTACCGTGCTGGGTAGACCTCCACTGCTATTTCCCCAAACCAGCGTGTGCACGTCTGCATCGCCTCTCAGACATTCACCAAGTGCCACCTGAATGCCTTCCTTCTTTGTCCTTCATATTCTCTTTTGGAAGTGGATTAGCATGACCTTGTTAAATTTATCGATGAGGCACTCTCCACCAGCGGTAGCGCTACAAAGCCCTCTAAACATTGGCATTTACCTGTAGTAGCTATGTCACCTAATCTTGTGTGTCGGAGTTTATACCTTGCGTACCGTAATGCCATTATTTAAAAAAGTTGAGATGATATCAAGTGCACATGTGGGCGTTTACACAGTAGAAAGGTTCTTCTCAGTTCCCCCCGGCCATGTGAAAGCTCGTAAAGAGTGTTTTTTAAATTTGGGCAGTGCCGTAAAGATAGCAGATGTATAGAATTCATGCGGTGGGTTGGTACATGCTGTACAAACGCATCTACAATCAGCCGAAAACAGAGTATCTAGAGGCTTGGAGAGACGTCTATCCGTTTGCCACCTTATTGCCCCGCAATGCGGCGACGCTGATGACGCCGAACATTTATCTTTACACTGTTGATGCTATGAACGTGTCGACTACGGTGAGTCGTCCGTCATCCAAAGAAAATGAGATAAAAAGGACGGCACTCGTTATGACAAAAATTTACCTTTGTAAAAAGAACAAAACGTGAATACATATTGGATTGGACTTTCTATTCTTGTGGTCATGGAAAGCAACAGTCATGTCTAGAAAGCTTGCTGTTCTCTAGGGCCCAAAAGTAGACCGCTTAACCAGTTTCAATTGATATGTCTAATTCTGTGAATTGAGGACCACCACTGAGTGCATCCCCACGGAGCCCAGAATGTAGTTTGAATGACATTAGGAAAGATTGGCTGAGATGATATACGATAAATGAGCATCCAAGTGGTGCGTTCGCAGTCGAAACAGAATAGGGTGCCAGACGTCTTGAAGGAGCCACCAAACTTGTATGAGTGGGCAACGATGGTGTCAATTGTGTTGCGTCAAGTAGTTGTAAGATTAAAGATACGTATACGCCTACGTTTTCGCGTGTAAAGGGTTGTCAGAGAACACGAATAAGTTCATTGTGTGAATCTGCTGCAAATCTGTTATGTGAGTAGAAATACACTTGCGCGAATTTGTACTAATCTTCTCCACGACGCTAAAAAATCCATTTCACTTCGTTGTGGTGGCAACTGCAACTGGGGAAATGATAGTTCCGGCCAAACAACAGCGCTTTGGATTTTTTTCGCCATAGGAGGTTACCAAAGATATAAAGAGGACGAAGTCCAAAGAACAATGTCGTCTACGTGAAAGTAAAACCTAGACGCTGTATACTGTAAACAGTACGTGCAACCAGATTTACGCCTTAACAAAAAGGTATTTAAGATGAAGCATTGGTAAATGGCGTGATCTGCAAAGAAAGGAGTCGGCTGATGGGTGAGAGAAATTATTTTAAGTGGTGGGTGCTTAGGAACATTTCGTACGCAGTTTCCACCTTTCTGGCATGACAACACAGTAGATAATTTCTTGTATGTCCGTGAATACAGTAGCGGGAGTATTTGTGAGCATAGTTTAAAAGCACATAACCTATCAATTCTGCACGAGCAGTTGTGTTTAAAGGGGCACTGACACAAAATTTTGAAGGCGAGATAACTTCGGAGATAGATTGGTGGGAACACATATGTATCATCTGCAAAATATCAGCGGCAAATATAGCCTAGAATATATTCAAAATCAATGTTAATGTGTGCGAAACGCAACCGAGCAGCCAGCAGAGGACCACGCGCGATCGACATCCCGAGGATATTGTGTAAATAAAAAAACATCCAAACACGTCACGAGCTTGCGTTTGCCGCTTCCGCACTGCCGGCGTTTTCAGCCGGCTCGCCCGGCTCACCGCTCCAATCGGAGGGCCGGAGGGCGGAGCTTCTGCTCTCGAGAACGAACGACCCGATCGTTGGCGGCGGAGGCGCCGTGATTTCGTCAGCTCATCGGGCAGCTGGCCGCGACCAAACGTCTACAGCGATTCCAGGCACTCTGTTTCTATTACTGTTTATTACCATTGGATGCGAAAACGCGCCGGAGGCACGAAAAGCCCACTGAGCTAGCCGCACGGTCGCTGTGCAGGCGGCGGCCACGACCGAGAAGTGGCCCAGGCCGGCGCAGGTAGCTCGAGTGATAGCTGGTTACTGCTGCACGAAATTGTCCCCAAGTCCCAACCAAGGTGGCTTACATGAGAAAGGAGTTATTGATGCGATGGCGGGTTGCATTAAAAATTGCCACCTGCACCACTTACGAGAGCGGCACTCGAATATCCGCCGCAGTGCTAAGCCGAACACAACTGTAGGCGGACCTGTAGGCAGACCGGCCGGCTGCTCCCAGCGCGCGTCTTGCCTCCCACCGTCTCGAGCGTCGCGCGTCGTTCTTTAGCCGCGGTAGCATTTGCACTCGCAGCGCCCTCGTCACATCCACGGTCGCTTTTTAATTAAGCGCCTCACGAGATCAGTAGGTGGGGGCATTCGCAGAAACTGCCGTCGATGCGGATTCGACAGTGCTACGGCGGCTCTGCTCTGTGATATCCCTCCGACGGTCACGTGGTCAGCTTTGTTCACACAAAATCCACAAAATCCATCGTTTCGCGCTAGTCGCTGAAACCGAAACTGCGTGGCCGCATTGAAAATGCCTCTAATTAAACAACCGTCGCACGCTGAAGCAAATGAGGTTTCTACAGGTTATAAGTAGGTCACTAGCTACTTATCGCAACACCAAAAACAAGATGCAAAATGTTTGTGTCAGTGCCCCTTTAAGTTAGCGCAGGGGCCCTAAACCTCATGCTGAGCAACCTGGGTTGGAAGTAAGTGATAATGATTTGCAGCTGCTCGAGCAATCAAGGCGGTGCACTATCCAGATTGTAATTCATTGAGAATGCTTACGTAAACACGGAACAATTTTTGGGGAGCAAGTCGTAGAGGTCACTGAGGATGCGTCACATTGATGAGTTTTTACTTATAAGTGTATCAATTCGAGCGCTTAGCCAGAACGAACATTTTGTGCGTTGTATTTGCTCTGTTTAGTAATAATCCGTACACGAACAGCTGTTTTGAAGGTAGCTGGCTAAATATTTTAGGTATTTTTTGCACAAAAATAATCATTGTAAACGTATTCCTTTCCCTAGAATGAATTGTGAGTACTGATACTGATATCAGAATGTTGTGTAATGATATCTGGGAGTAATTACGATACCTCGCGTTTATTATCGTTACAGAGTACGGCACATTTATCTTGATGACAGCGAAGCCGACATTTTGTTAATATTGGCGAACGCCTCCATATTCTCTGGTACGCGCCAAAAGATCAAAAGTTTCGCCGGCCACATTTAACAGCATTGCTGTTTAGGCTTGAGCTTGGTTCGTTGGTGTCAGCAAAAAAATACCAAGGGAAAACTCCCATGGCGCGAGGCGTCCGACCCGACCTTTGTGCAGTGGCTTTAGGAAGAATATTCTGAGATCAATTGATCGAGATCCTTGTGAAGATCGCCTGCTGTTGTCCAGGATTCTCTGTTGTCATGCGCCACCTGGGCAGATCCCGTTTCCGCCGTCGTCGTCGGCAGAGAATCGGACCCATGCGAGCCTGTCGCTACAGAGCTGTTCTCCCCGTAGATCCTGAGGCCATTTTCTTGTCCACGTGACGTTTTTGGCCGTTTGTGCATGGGAATTCCGGCGCAGGGTGGCTGAGACAAGTGAGCCCTAGGCGGATTGGTGGAAAGCGACGAAAGCGGGCTTGATTCAGCTCCCGGCGACGACGTCCTGGCGGCCGTGAATGACGAGGCCGACCTTGTTTTGTTGGCCCTCCGCGTACGAGGAACACGCGTAGACGAGTTGTTTCTGCTCCCTCTTTCTCCAGATCCGTTTTCAGGGTGGAAATAAGCTAGGTCGATCCCCATCTCCGCTCTTTTTTAGCCTTGTACCAATGTGCCAGCTCCGCAAAAGTTTCTCTTTTGTTTTCGTCTGTGATATCATGCAATGTTACACTTAACATCTTGAAACCTTGTTCCTTTGTTGCATCCGCGTTTTTAAAGCAAAGCGTACTATGCGTTACTGACAACATCGTTCCTCCTGGGGAAACGCGCCGCAGAAAAGACAATTTCAACATTTGGTTTCACAAAATGATCATGATCTTGATCCCCACCGCCACACCACCACCACCACCACCATCATCATCATCATCATCAAGGCGCAGCGCAATGAGCAGGGCCTACCCATTACCCAGCTGGCCCTGAACTGGCCAAACATTGCGCTCGGAGAGCCAACGTACTTTTCTATATCCCAGTAGGAAGCAGCGCCTGTGATGGGCCGGAGTATGGAGTCATGCGGTGGGCCACCTGTAGGGGCGGCCACCATACGCTGGCGCGGAAACAAAGTAGGGGTGCCCGGTGTTTGCATACAGCACCAGCAACACCAACGGTAACACACGTCAGCCAAAGGAAGCTTCGCTTCAGAAGAATGGAAAAAAAGAGAGGCACTGTTACAGTTGCCCCCCAAATGAAATCACAAAAGGATGTAGTGTAAAGATGCAGCTGCAGCACTGACTACAAAGCAGGGAACCCTCCTTTCAAATAGCCAATCTTGTTCTGTGATCAAGCCGCGGAAGGTTTTGTTTGGCGTAAGGCCCTGAGGAGGTCGATTTCAGCAGCTCAATCACTTCTGTTGTCGTCTGTTTTGCGAGCCCAGGAACTACCGCACAGCCATCAAAGGGGTGGCGGAAACGCCATTATTGAAATAAAAGCTCAATTGTCCATGAACCACTTTATGCATGTTGTATTTGTGCTTGCGCAGCCGGTCGTTGAAATAACGACATGTTTTGCCGGCATATGTCTTGTCACAACTCACAAGAATAGTCTAAAGTTTGCCCACCAAGAGAGGTATGTTTTTCTTTTGTTTTAGAGTACAATTCAGAACACTGAATGTATGTTTAGATATAGATACAGTAGAATCTCGATAAACGGAAATCGCTTAAACGGAATTGCCGCCTAAAAGAAACGCTTGCCTCGAATTTCGTTGGTTTTGTATTCAGATAACTTAAAAAACTATCGGTAATCGAAACTAAAATTTCCGCATCACCGTGTAAACGGAACCAGAAATGGAACTTGTTGTGAAATCCACTGGCATGAGAATCAGCTTTTAAATGCAGAGCATGTCTTTAACTAACGATGTCACCCGGCTTTGTCGGCGTGCCTCGGCGTCCGCAACAGCCGTTCCAGGTGCGCCCTCTTCCCCACTCCTCCTCTCCCGCATCACGCTACCGTCCTCGCTCTCAACAACAGGTCCGCACCCCTCCCCCTACACTATATAAAAAGAAATAATACTTACGGGTGGCTGGTTTCGATCCCACGACCCTGCGGGCGGAACGCAAGTTACATGGTGCTCTACCCACTGCGCCACAAATCCGACACAGAATGGAAAGCTACGAACGCGCCTTATATCCTTTACTCATTCAAACTACGTCAAGAAGCTGCTGATACAACGCATTCACTACCTGTGGGCGGAACGCGAGGTACATGGTGCTCTTCCCACTGCGCCACAAAACCGACACAGAATGAAAAGCTACGAACGTGCCTTATATCCTTGAATCATTCAAACTACGTCATCAAGCTGCTGATACAACGCATTCGCTACCACCGACTCTCCAAAAACTAAACGTTAACGCAATACACCCACCCCCTATGCGACGCATTTACTCGAGTCCCCCTCGCGGGGAGATGGGCCCTTTTTACGGTTCCGGCTGTTTCGTTCTTGTTTTTTTCTTCCTTCATGCTGTTTTAGCCTTGTTGGCCTCGTAAGCCTCGTCTCGTAAGTGGTTAGCCGTGTTAGCGCAACGAATGCAACAACGCAGTTCTTGTTCCAGTCGTTCGGTCTCGATTCTAGATGCCGAGGCTACAGGGCTCACCTCCTGTCACCTCGTTCGTGTCATCGTTGCGCTATTCGTCTTTCATTACCACGTTGCCATCTTCTAAATTTCATGGCTCGTAAGCACTTGCAAAGTTGAGGCCTCTAGCCTGCGTGAAGACGCAGTTGCAAGGACGGAAACAAAAAGTAATTGACGCAGTTTGTAGTGCACAGCGACTCATTCTTGACAACTTTGTCGGTGCTGTGCCTACGGTTCTTGCAGTTTCGTTGCTTTCTGAAAACTGTCAGCTACAGTCACTTTCTATAGTTAGAGATCCATGAAATGCCCTTAGAAATGTGTACGCACATAGGTTTGCACCTTAGAAAATCTCTCTCAGTAAACGTAGCTCCTGTTAAACGGAACTAATTTTTCCGGTCCCTTGAAGTTCCGTTTATCGAGAGTCTACTGTATATATATATTCATTCTATCGTTTATTTGCATTTTCGTAACAACGACAACAGAAAATGCAGGAAGGAGGGAAAAAAGCTGGACGCAGCCAGCTTGACAGGGACCCAACTCTCTTTACAAAGCAGTGGGGCACATAGCGAACAATTCCAGAGTTTCTTATTTGCAGGTAAAAAATACAACACCAGGCAAAAAGAATGAAACTGAAAAAAAAAAGTTTTTTTCATCATGCTTTTCACGTTCACAAACAAAATCATGACACTGGACATTTGCAGTGCAATGTAAAGAAGGATAAAAAAAAAGAAAGACTCATTTAGTACATAGTTACAACTTTGTAGGATTTAGCTTCGGTGGAAAAAAGTACAGGATTCTTCAGCACAAATATATGCAACTAGAAGGAGTAATATTCCGGGTTGTGGCACAATTTAAATAAAACCAATTTGAAAAACGTAGCAGTTGTTGAGACGTTTCGACACTCAACTTGATTCTTCATTTACGACGAATAAAGTTTCAGAATTTCTTACCTCTCAGGTGATTTCTATGAATATTTTATGTATATGCATCTGTGTGACTGCGTGTGCGTGCGTGCGTTTTACTGGTCCTTGATGAATGCATATTCGGGTGTTTAGAAGAAACTAGGAAATAGGAAAATAGACAATCAGAAAAACATACCCCCAGTGCTATCACAACTTAACCTAGAACAAAACTACAAATGAGATAGAGCCTCTTGTTTTCCCGTTAGAAGATTTCGATCGTGGCCAAGTGCAATACATGAAAAAATAACATACTTACGATAGTATTTTCATTTTTCTATTTATGATCTAAACCATACTTTCTGGCAAACTGAAGAAGCACCAATAACAAATACAATTCACAGAACTTGGATTGCTGAGGCACAATTTCTGTATTGGGTCACCCACATTTGTGCGTCATTTCTGTATTAGGGTTGAGATCCACGGCAGCGCAGCATTTTTTAGATGGACGAATTTAGCGCTAGATTTTATGTGATATGTGAGGAAAGTGTTTTCTACGCTCCTTGTTCTTGGTTGTTCTCTTATTTAAAAATTTGTTCATCTCTACCCAGTGCTGTGTTTCCTTCACTGTGCAAAATATTTAGGGGTGAGTGCTAGAAACCGCACCACAAAAATAGAGTGTGCCGTGAAACATATCTTTTTGTGTCAGTCTAATACCCCTGTCGGAAACAGTGTAATGTTAACAGCACGAGTGATGCGCTGACAATTTTTCCTGGTATATCAATGTTTTGTGGTTATAAAAATTTTTAAGGAACAAAAATTTTGCATTTTTTTATTAGACTCTCGCGCATGTTGAAAACCAGGCCTAATACGTATATGATCAAAACACACTATATAAAACAATAATCGACTTAAAAAAAACCAATGGCACCACACTGAAAATATCTTAATTTATTTTGGGTAGAAATAATAAATGCTTTTACTTTTATACGGCTAAGGTTTCGCGAAATTTACGAGATGTCTCGTCTTTAGACAACTTAATATTGTGGTGGTCCATTTGATGACAGAAGGATTCGTAATGTTGGTTCTTCTCCGTGTATTATTTCTAGAAAAATGTGAGGGTTCAAGTATTGCAAAATACGCAACCGAATATTCTCAGATTTAACATGACAAGTAGGAGTCATACACTTATAACAAATCCTATTATTAACAATAAATACTGACGAATATAATATATATTCACCTTCGTACTTTGCATTTCTTCACAAAAATAGCATACGATGTAATTGAAAATAGTCTTCTGGGCACATCTGTTAGAATATATCAGAAGGACTCCACATTGTTTTTGCGTATTAGTAACGGGCTCTGGTAGAGGATATGGATGTTGGAAGAGCTTGACACACGACGGTGTGGTAATCAATCAACGTCAGATTTCTATCATTGTTTAGTTTGTCTGAACAGGAAACAAATGCATGAATGCCTTGCGTGTTTGGTGGAGTTCTAGGAAATTGTGCAGCACGTTATGGAGGTCGATTCGCGGTATCGGAAACGAAGTTTTATGTACGTGTAACAAGTTGACGTGTACTAGAGGTTTTTGACGATCATGATGGTTGGTGTTTAATGCCGCAAGGCCAAAAAGGGCAAACAGCGCCAGAGAAGAAGTTATTTAATGTTTGATGAGACTGTAAAAACTAAAGCCTGGGAATAAAAGTAGCTGTGACGCAATACAAAATACAACGAAGATGGCTGGTGTATAGTGATACGATGATTACACATAATATAGCAAAAGCTGCAGAAATTTTATGTCAGCTAGAAACTTAGGAACACGTTGACTAGAAAGCGTTGGTTCCTCAGCTAAAAAGTATGACGGGTGCAGTGGAATGCGTCGTCTGTAAAATTCAGGGAAATGTTTGTGTCATGTTGTGTCAAAAGCCTTGCATGTGATTAGTATCTGTACTACGGATAGGTCCCTTCAACACGTGCTACACTGGGTAAGGAAGATGCAGTTAGCAGGAGGTAGTGCGTTACGTGTGTGTGGCCAATCCGCAGCCTAGTCAGGGCGACTTCATTGTATCTGTTATGTGAATCAGTTGTGTAACGTCCAATTTGTGGTTTTATCACGTGTACTGTGTTTTCTGTTTGTTGACTCAAGTGTAATTGCCATTTTTTACGAAGCTGTCGTCTGATGTGTGTGTTTAGGTCGGTGTAAGGTACTGTTGGTATGTAAACTGTAGTCATGAGAGCAGCAGCACCAGCTATTTGATCATGGGTCTAATTGCCCGAGATTCCACAGGGACATGGTACCCAGCATATAGTTATTTCAACGTTTGAGCATTATGCCATCATTTGAATCTTTGAACGAACATTGATCACATAGGTTTTAGCCGACCTTCCTGATGACAGTGCCTGCACAACGCTTAGGGAATGTGTGTACACGATGAACTTGGGTTTTTATGTTTAATGATGTGATTTGGAACGAGTAAGATGCCAAAAGCTTCTGCCATGTAAATACTGCAATGAGAATTCAGTGTGTTGCTAACGCTAAAGTTTGGTTCGTGCGCTGCACAAGAGAGAGTAGAAGCAGTTTCCGTCCCATCGCTGAAGAATTCTGCGTACCTATACTTGCAGGAACAGGAAGGTCGGCAGAATCCCACTTCTCGGCACCATATTTTTTTTACATGCGTTAATGACAAGTCGCATAATATGGGACGAAGATGCCATTGCAGAATAAAATTATGGATGGGTGTCTGATGCGTATCTGAAAGGGGGACAATGAGTGCAGAAGCCTCCTTCCCCACTTTGAGAGAGAAAAGTAAGAAGATTGATGGCCCCTATAAAAAGAGTTGTAAGTTTGATGTATCGTTCATGATAGGATTAAAAGAGTGGTTGGTGTAAGACACGATGTTAGATGCGTACAGAAACCTACATACTCCCGCTAATGCCCTAGGCATCATTTGTTGTACTCGACATACAGACTCTCGACAGGGCTAGTGCGAAAAGCGCAGCATGAGCAGCGGAGGCCAAGATGCAGCACTGGGCCGAGCATTTTCGGTGCTGTTTTTGTAGCCGACCCATACACAACACTGGCGTTTTATACCCAGACCCCTAAAGGCTGTGTAAAAGCGCAGCAGGAGTTGTTTGTCGGCCCCATAAGATTGATGTGATAGGTCCTTAAGAATGTTCATTGTTTTTAAGCATTTGCATTTAGGCTGTTTCATATGCATAACGAATGTAAGCTTTTCGTCAAATAAAATGTCTAAAAACCTGTGCTCCTTGTTCATAGGAATCGACACGTCATTAAGTGTAATGTCTGGGTGTGGTTTTGGGATCTTCCTGCAGAATACAACAGAAGAGCTCTTTTCGGGAATATTTTAAACCATTCTTGTCCCTCCCAGCCGGCAAGGTTGTTCATGCCAAGCTGAACGTGAGGTTGGCATATTGACAAATTACATGATTTGAAGGATATCTGGACGACATCTACGTAATTTGAATATGAGATTGTAGGCGGCAATGCTTTTCAAGTGAGTTCATCTTAACTATGAAAAGAGCCCAGTTCAACACTCCAACTTGTGGAACGCCATTTTCTTGCACAAGAACATTCGACAGTACCGAACCAACTCTGACGCGAAAGGTTCACTTTGACAAGTAAGTAGCAACGGTGTTAAACATGTTCTCTGAAACACCGGATGCCTTAAGGACACTTAGGATCCCCTTTTGCCATGTGGTGTCATACGCCTTTTCGAGGTCGTAAAACTCAGTTAAACCGAACTGTTTGGGAACGAAGGCCTGCCTAATGTATCACTGTAGTGCCACAAGTTGATCGTCTATGGATGTCCCCGCCCTGAAGCGTGGCTGGCAGCACTGGAGAAGGCCATTGTACTCCAAAAAGTACACAAGCTCTAGTTCATCATCTTCTCGAAGAGCTTGCATAGGCCGGTCGTCGCAGCTATGGGACCGTAACTGAAAGGGGATGAAGGATCCTTTTCCTCCTTAAAGAAAGCAACTACAATGGCCTCCCTCCAAAACCGCGGAATGTTACCCGGAAGCCATATTCTATTCTATAGATGTAGGAGTGTTTCAAGTATGTCTGGGTGCATGTGTGATATCAATGTATATATGATGCGGTCTGTGCCTGGGTTTACACGTGCTCAGAGTAAGCCTCAGCTCATGAAGCAAAAATTTGGAGTGTTAGGAAGTCGTAGATGTGTCACTGTCATGTCAAGGCTTCTTTTCAGTCTAGGGTTTTCGTTTCATGAAGGTGTTTTGTGTAGTGCTCTGAACAGCGAATGCGGAGTACGGCGCTGGAACCAGGCGTACTGGGTGGGCTGTGCATGCATGTGGCCTTGCAGTTTGACTGAGTCGAAGATATATGCATGTGCTGCCAACTTCTGTGGTCTTCCTACCCCGAATATTTTCTTTGCCATTCCTTTCCCGCTGACCATTTTTAGATCACTTACTAAGCTCGCAGTTATTGTTCTTGATTTTATTTTTGTTTTGCTTGTGTGCTTCTACTACGTGTTTTCCTGCTGTCGTTTCTTGGTGCTTTACCTGCTGTATTTCCGTGCTGACTTTTCATGCCTCGCGTTCTTTCCTCTTCCGCCACTTTCCATCTTTCTACCCAATGAGAATGCCTGAATTGCTCTAACCTCCTGCAACACCCCTCACCCGTGACCTCTCTTTTAGGGATGAGGTGCATGAATCTCCGTCGCAAACTTTTGTAGCAAATCAAGATGTCAGCAATTAAAAAAAATTATGGGAACTCCTGAAGAAGGTGTTTCTCACTCCGAAACTGTTAGCAATAAAAACAGACGGCATTACAGTTTCTTTCACTATACATATATATATATATATATATATATATATATATATATATATATATATATATATATATATATATATATATATATATATATATATATATATATATATATATATATATATATATATATATATATATATATATAAGAATTGGCGGTAGAGGAAACCACGGAAAGCCCAGGGGAGAATGTGGTAGGCCATTGAAACAGACAAAAAATAAAAAAAAATAATGTGGAGAAAAATGGCCCGCCGGGTGGGATCCGAACACACAACCTCCAGAATACCGGTCTGGTTCTATACCCACTAGGCTACAGGGGAGGGGGGGCTATTTTACCCTCCACTTTTTGGTGTATTTATGTTAAGGTATATTTTTGTCCTGCACTAGGGGCGGTAGCCAGCGCCACTCAGACTACTCGGGGTGAAGAGGACCTAATTTTTAACCACCGGGCAGTGACTCGAGTGTTTACGACATGTCGAGAGTGGTCGACCAGCGTTGAACCCTCTTAAGCTCCCTATGGCACCAAGACGGACAGAACAGAGGCCCTCGCTATGCATGTAGCGAATCAGAGTAGGAAATTGGGGACTGGTTGAAATAAGACAGAAATAGGCATTGGCAGAGACGAAAACCTTGGAAAGCAAACGGGAGAATGTGGTAGGGCATTCAAACATGTAAAGAACTTGGAAAGAAAGAAAGTGGAGAGAAAAGGGCCGCCTTCTTTCTTTGCAAATTCTTTATCGGTGTCAATGATCTACCACATTCTCTCCTTTTCTTTCCGAGGTTTTCTTGACTGCAAATCCTTATTTTTGCCTTGTTTCAACGAGTCGCTCATTTCATATTCTCATTCGCTCTATATATATATATAAATAAGTATATATAGATATATTTATATACGTAAAAGATAAGAACAACTTTGCGAGAAACTTCTTTATTATAAATTAGTCAAACAGTTTCGGAAGTGGAACTTCCTTTCTCAGGGACAATCCCACAATGAACACAGAACCCTTATGCACACTGCATGCGAGGGAGTCTCTCTTCCTCTCCTTCGTCAAGGAGGGGAATACGCCAGAGAACGTAACAAATCCGGTAACAACACGGCACTTGCGAGGCTTGGTGCGGAGGAGGAGAGGGTAAAACTACGGCCGAAAAAAAACAAGGAAAGGCAGTGGTTTTAGTGAGAAAACGGCACGGGTGGGGGAAGGGAGTGGGAGCAAAGTTTTCTATGGGCCCATTGCGGCTGGGATGAAAGAGAACTGACAAACAAAATACAGACAACGCATGTGCACAGATCGGAAAAGCGGGGCGTTGGTGTAGTAACTAAGGACGCGGGCATGGTCCGGCATTTGTTTGGTGGGTTAACCCAGGACAGACCATTAAACGGAGAGGCATTGCTTTTACCAAGAAACCGGTGATTATTTTACTTTGTTTTCCCTTTGAACGGCCGCAACATTGCGACAGAGAAAGGCACTAGCAGCAGCCAGCGGCGAGCTGCACAGCGGTCGTACCGCGTGGATGACAGAGATCATGTTACACAGGGGCGCAGCGAGTTCGCAGAAGGCGACGAGTGCCCTATCCATCCTCGGCGGCAGGCAGAGCAATGTAAAGGAACACATACGGCGCGATAAGCAAGAAGTTCAATAGAGGCCAGAGACAGAAAACCACTGAATTACGCCACCGCTATGTCTTAACACAAAGCGACAATTTCAAGGTACGGCGAGACTGGCACTGCCGTCCAACGTCACCTCCCTCTCTCTTCTTACTCTTCTTAGTTGTCCCAACGTGGACAGCATTTATCTCGCAACAAGTCAAGTGCGGAGCTTAGGCGGCTTTTTTGGGCGGTGCTCCCCCTCGGTATGCGCCCGTTGTCTGACCTATTGGTGCGTGGTCCTGAATAAATAAAAAAAACTTATATGATGAGGGAAGGGGGCGGAACAATGTGCATCCACGTCCTCTTATCAATCAACGTCCGTGATCCTCCGGAGGCACGACATGCTGCCTGCGCTCTCGTTGATACCATGAGTCAGCGTTTTGAACTTATAAATAATGTACGATTCTTTCTGTTCGCGGTCCCGTTTAGTGGGAAAACCGGTCTCTAGCAGAGTGACTTTATATTGGTCGAACTAATGTCCTGGGAGGCGGACATGTCTGGAAATGGGCAAGTTCGGTTGTGTTTTAGCGTGCGAACGGTGGTTGTTAAAGCGTTTACGGAAGCCGGTTTCTGTTTTTACGATGTACTGCATGCCAAAGATGTCACAGTGAAGCATGTAGACAACATTATGGCTGCAACAGTTTAGATGCGCATTTATTTTGAATACGTAATCTGAGGAGCTGGCTTTAGCGGTACTGGTGGTTGTCACGTGTGAACCGACCTTACAGAGCGTTTTCCTGCATGGCTAGCATCCCCGTTGAGTGTCCTCAATGGTAGTCGTCTTGGCTCTGACAAACATATCTTTCAGGTTTTTTCCGCGAAGATAAACAACTCGGGAGGGCTTTTGGAAAATGGTAGGTAGCCGGCTACTTTGTTGCAGTATATTAAAATGTCTCGAAAGAATGTTATTAAGTTTAGGCAACGCAGATTTGTGGGTGAGGACAAGATTTCTATGTTTATCTTCATTCCTGAGATTCTCTCCATGTAAATTTCCTCGCGATTTAGGTTAACAGCTCTGTTGATGGAGTCATCGACCACTGCTGCTTGGTACTTTTGACGAATGAGGACATTTTTTAGTTGTTGGGAATTGTGGTCAAGGTCGGCGTTGTCAGAGCAAATTTTGCGGTATCTGTCAGCCTGGGAAAAGGGAATGCTCATCTTGCAATGCCGTGGATGGTCCTTTTCAAAGTGCAGATACTGCTGGCAATGTGTGGCTTTTCTATATAGGGCTGTGATCGTGGTCGTGCCCTCGACCTGAATGGTGACGTCGAGAAAGTGTACCGATGTCCTTGAGATATTATGCGTAAAATATATAGAAGCTTGGACCGCGTTCAAATCCGAAATCAACGTATGCAAGCTTGTCTCGTCATGCGGCCAGACAAAAAAGATGTCATCCCGGAATCACTTGTATATGAGCGGGCGAACGGGTTGAGCTTCCAAAAAGGGTCCCTCGAGTGCCGCCATGATGCCATTTTTGTACCCATACCTGTGCCGCTAATTTGAAGGTAATGTTTGTTTTCGAACTTGAAATAATTGTAACGAAGCACCAGGTCGAGTAGGGTAGTAAGGGTGTGCTCATTAATCTCTAGTGCCATATCAGCGTTTTGACCTGCCTCCACGGCATACCTGATTCCGTCTGAATGTGGGATACTGGTGTACAGTGATGAGACATCTATTGTAACCAGAAAGCTGCCAGGGGGGATTACCAGTGCAGTCATCTCTCCCAAAAAATGGTTTGGGCCCTTGATATAGGCCGGAATTGTGGGAACTGCGTTTTTCAAAATAAAATCAAGAAAGCTGGAAATTGATTTTGTTGGAGTACTGTTGCAAGAGACAATAGGGAGGCCTGGATTGCCAGTTTTGTGAATTTTGGGGAGTAGGTAAAAGTGTCCAGGTGCTGATGAGTGGGCGTCATTGCTTTAAATGTGTCCTTAGTTATATCGCCATTTTCAAGAAGCCTTGTGAGTTCACGGGTGATTTTCGATACGAACTCTTGTATTGGGTCCGCAGGAAGTTCCTTTTAAAAACTCTCATTACTCATGTTCGGAGTTCTTATTTAATGTAGTCGGTTTTGTAATTACGGCTATTTCTCCGCCTTTGTCCACCGGCTTTATAACAATGTCATCCCGATGGCGGAGGGAGAAAAGGGCCTTGCGCTCATCAGTTGATAGGTTGTTCCGGACAGGGTTTGTTATCTTTATTGCGTTCAACGAGTCTTTTTGAACGGACTAAATATACATATCGAAATGTTTGTCCCGACAATCGCTCGTTGTTCAACATTTGTCTGAAGCTCCCGGAACTTTTTTGTCTGGGTTCGTTTCCCGGTCGTAGTAGTCTACGACCGGGAGTAGACTACGAAAATGGCGATATAAATAAAGACATGTTTAAAGCAATGACGCTCACCCATTGAGCGCCTGGACGCTTTTACCTACTCCACAAAATTAAAAAAACTGGCAATCCAAGCCGGCCTATTGTCTCTTGCAATGGTACTCCAACAGAATCAATTTCCAGCTTGATTTTATTTTGAAAAACCCAGTTCCGACAATTCCAGCCTAAATCAAGTACACAAACCATTTTTTGAGAGAGATGACTGGACTGGTAATCCCCCCTGGCAGCTTCCTGGTTACAATGAATGTCTCATCGCTTTACACCAATATCCCCCATTCAGACAGCATCAGGTATACCGTGGAGGCATGTCAAAACGCTGACATGGCACTAGAGTATAATGAGCACGCCCTTACTACCTTACTCGACCTGGGCTTCGTTACAATTATTTCAAATTCGAAAACAAACATTACCTTCCAATTAGCGGCACAGCTATGGGTACAAAAATGGCACCAAATTACGCGAACTTGTTCATGGCGGCACTCGAGGGACCCTTCTTGGAAGCTCAACCCATTCATCCGCTCACATACAAGCGATTCGTGGATGACATCTTTTTTGCCTGGCCGCATGACGAGGCAAGCTTGCATAAGTTCATTTCGGATTTCAACGCGGTCCACCCTTTTATATCTTTTACGCATAATGTCTCAAGGACATCGGTGAACTTTCTCGACGTCACCATTCAGGTAGAGGGCATGACCACGATCAAAGCCCTATATACAAAACCCACAGATCGCCAGCAGTATCTGCACTTTGAAAGTGACCATCCATGGCAGAGCAAAATGAGCATTCCTATTCCCAGGCCCACAGATATTGCAGAATGTGCTCTGACAACAACGACTTGAACCACAATTACCAACAACTAAAAAGTGCCCTCATTCGTCAAAAGTACCCAGCAGCAGTGGTCGATGACTGCATCAACAGAGCTCGTAACATAAATCGAGAGGAAATTCTACATGGAGGAAATCCCAGGAATAAAGGAAGCCAGAAAACACATTTCCTCATCCACTCATCTGCTTTGCCTTAACCTAATAACATTCTTTCGAGACATTTTAATATACTGCAACAAAGCAGCCTTCTATCTACAATTTTCCAAAAGCCCCCAGGAGTTGTTTCTCGTGGCGGAAAAAACCTGAACGATATGTTATTGAGAGCCAAGACTACTACAATTGAGGGCACTCAACGTGGATGCCAGCCATGCAAGAAAACTGGCTTTAAGGTCTGTTCACACATGACAACCGCCACTACTGCTAAAGCCAGCTCCTCAGATTACGTATAAAAATAAATGCGCATCCTAACTGTGACAGCCATAATGTCATCTACATGCTTCACTATGACCTCTGTGGCATTCAGTACATCGAAAAAACAGAACAGCTTTCCGTTCTTACAACCATGGTTCTTACGCTAAAACACAACCGAACTTGCCCATTTTAAGACATTTCAGCCTCCCAGGACATTCATTCGACAAAATAAAGTCACTCTGCAAGAGACCGGTTTTCACACTAAACGGGACTGCGAACAGAAGGAATCGTACATTATTTATAAGTTCAAAACGCTGACTCATGGTATCAACGAGAGCGCAGGCAGCATGTCGTGCCTCCGGAGGATCACGGACGTTGATTGATAAGAGGACGTGGATGCACATTGTTCCGCCCCCTTCCCTCATCATATAAGTTTTTTTTATTTATTCAGGACCACGCACCAATAGGTCAGACAACGGGCGCATACCGAGGGGGAGCACCGCCCAAAAAAGCCGCCTAAGCCCCATACTGGACGTGGTGTGCGATAAATGCTGTCCATGTTGGAACAACTAAGAAGAGTAAGAAGAGAGAGGCAGGTGACGTTGTACGGCAGTGCAAGTCTGGCCGTACCTTGAAATTGTAGCGTTCTGTTAAGACACAGCGGTGGCATAATTCAGTGGTTTTCTGTCTCGGCCCTCCATTGAACTTCACGCTTGTCGCGCCGTATGTGTTCCTTTACATTGCTCTACGCTGCCGCTGAGGACGGACGACGCACTCGTCGCCTTCTCCGAACTCGCCGCGTCCCTGTGTAAAATGATCCCTGTCATCCGCGCGGTGCGACCGCTGTGCGGCTCGGCGCTGGCTGACGCTACTGCCTTTCTCTGTCGCCATGTTGCGGCCCTTCAAAGGGCAAACAAAGTAGAATTATCACCGGTTTATTGGTAAAAGCAATGCCTCTCCGTTTAATGGTCTGTCCTAGGTTAACCCACAAAACAAATGCCGCGCCAAGCCCACATCCTTATTTACTACACCACCGCCCCGCTCTTCCCATCTGTGCACATGCGCTGTCTGTATATTGTTTGTAAGTTCTCTTTCATCCCAGCCGCAGTGGGCCTATAGAAAACTTTGATCCCACTCCCTTCCCCCACCCGTGCCGTTTTCTCACTAAACCACTGCCTTTCCTCGTTTTTTTTTCTCCCTTAGTTTTTACCCCCTCCCACTCAGGACCAAGCTCCGCAAGTGCCGTGTTGTTACGGGATTTGTTAAGTTCTCTGGCGTATTCCCCTCCTTGAAGAAGGAGAGGAAGAGAGACTCTCTCGCAGTGTGCAGAACCCTATTGCAGTGTGCAATACGGTTCTGTGTTCATTGTGGGATTGTCCCTTACGATGGAAGTTCCATTTGCGAAACTGGTCGACTAATTGGTAATAAACAAGCTAACCGCAAAGTTGTTCCTATCTTTTACCGGAACATTTCTTCTGGCCCGGTGGAAAACTCAACGAAATCTCTCTCTCTCTCTCTCCTTCTCTCTCTCTCTCTCTATATATATATATATATATATATTTATATATATATATATATTTATATCTATATATATATTTATTTATTTATATCTATATATATACATATATATATATCGAATCAGGATAGGAATAGAGGGTCTCGTTGAAAATAAGACAGAAATAAGAATTGGCAGTCAAGAAGACCTCGGAAAGCAAAGGGGAGGATGTAGTAGCTCAAGATAAAGAATTTGGAAAATAGGAAAGTGGAGAAAAATTGCCCGCCAGGTGGGATCCGAACCCACGACCTCCAGAATACTGGTCTGGTGCGATGACCACTACGCTACCGGCGGGGCTACTCTAGCCTCCACTTTCTGGGGTATTTATGTTCAGGCGTTTTTGTTTCCTGCGCTTGGGGTGGTAGCCAGCGCCGCTCGGACTACGCGGGGTGAAGGGGACCTTCTTTTTAACCCCCGGGCCGTGACTCGAGCGTCTACGACATGTCGAGAGTGGTCGACCAGCGTTGAACCCTCTTAAGCTCCCTATGGCACCAAGACTGCCAGAACAGAGGCCCTCGCTATGCATGTAGCGAATCAGAATAGGAAATGATTGGTCTCGTTAAAAATAAGACAGAAATAAGAATTGGCAGTCAAGAAGACCTCGGAAAGCAAAGGGGAAGATGTAGTAGCTCAAGATAAACAATTTGGAAAATAAGAAAGTGGAGAAAAAATGCCCGCCAGGTGGGTTCCGAACCCACGACCTCCAGAATACCGGTCTGGTGCGATAACCACTACGCTACCGGCGGGGTGATTTTCCACTCCACTTTATGGGGTATTAAGGTTTTAGGTATTTTTGTTTCCTGTGCATGCGGGTGGTAGCCATAGACACTCGGACTACCGAAAGGGGCCTTCTTTTTAACCCCCGGGCCGTGACTTGAGTGTCTACAACATGTCGAGAGTGGTCGACCAGCGTTGAACCCTCTTAAGGTTCCTATGGCACCAAGACTGCCAGAACATAGGCCCTCGCTATGCATGTAGCGAATCAGATTCGGAATCCTCCCCTTTGCTTTCCAAGATTTTCTTGGCTGCCAACTCTTATTTCTGTGTCATTTTCAACGAGCTCCTCATTTCCTATTCTGATTCGACACATACATAGCGAGGGCCTCTGTTCTGGCAGTCTTGGTGCCATAGGAAGCTTAAGAGGGTTAAACGGTGGTCGACCACTCTCGACATGTCGTAGACACTCGAGTCACGGCCAGGGGGTTAAAAAGAAGGTCCCCTTTACCCTGAGTTGTACGATTGGTGCTGGCTACCACACCCAAGTACAGGAAACAAAAATACCTAAAACCTAAATACCCCAGAAAGTGGATTGGAAAATCGCCCCGCCGGTAGCGTAGTGGTTATTGCACCACATCGGTATTCTGGAGGTCGTGGGTTCGGATCCCACCTGGCGGGCATTTCTTCTCCACTTTCTTTCTTTCCAAATTCTTGATCTGTTTCAATGACCTATAACACCCTCCCCTTTGCTTTCCCATGTTTTCTTGGCTGCCAACTTTTATTTCTGTGTCATTTTCAACGAGCCCCTCATTTCCTATTCTGATTCGCCACATATATATATAATACCCGGCGGGCATTTTTTCACCAATTTCTTTCTAACTCAAAAAAATCTTCGTCTGTTTCTATGACCCACCACAACTTCCCCTTTGCTTTCCCAGGTTTGCTTGACTGCCAACCTTTAGTAACTGTCTTATTTCACCGAGCCCCTCATGTCCCACTTTCTGATTCGCTACATGCTTAGCGAGGGCCTCTGTCTTAGCAGTCTCGGTGCCAAAGGTAGCTTAAGACGATTTAACGCTGGTCGATCACTCTGGACATGTCGTAGGCACTCGATTAACCACCCGGGGATTAAAAAGAAGGTCCCCATCACCCCGTGTAGTCCGAGTGGCGCTAACTACCACACCCAAGAACAGGAAAAAAATATCTTAACATGAATACCCGAGAAACTGGTGGGGCAACAGCCTTCGCCGGTAGCGTAATGGTTATCGCACCAGGCCGGAATAACGGAGGTTGTGGGTTCAGATCCCACTCGGCGGGCATTTTTTAACCACTTCCTTTCTGACTAAAAAAAATCTTCATCTGTTTCTGTGACCCACCACAACAACCCCTTTGCTTTCCGAGGTTTTCTTGACTGCCAACCCTTATTAACTGTCCTATTTCACCGAGACCCTCATTTCCCATTTTCTTATTCGCTATTTATATATTTTTATATATTTATATATTGAAAGGGGAAGAAGGGGGCAGCATTTTATTCTGCGATCGGGTGCCGAAGAACACAAAATTACACGATGATGATGATAATCTAGACAATAAGGTATTGGCTGAGGCCAGTGCGTGCTTCTGGCGATTTACAGGTAATGCATAGAAATGCGCTGTTGTGGTGGGATTAGCCCTAACACTAGTTCGTCCCTCCAAGTGAGGCAGCCGCGTGTCTGAATGAGTCCTCACACAATTTCGTCCGGCTTGGTAAAGGGAGGCGCCCGGCTATCCTCTGTGGCCTTACACGGCGAACGAAAGGTTTCAAACGAGAAACGTGCATTATTTCACTGCGATGGCTGTGGCTGTACGTGGAGGCGGAGTAACGGGAGAGGTTTCTTCTAGAATGGTGTACGGTCCGAGGAAGTGATGAAGAAATTTTTCGCAGCGTCCGGGAACGCGGGAACGAGTTCATAGCGAGATCTCGTCACCGGTGTGTAACCCAACTTCTCAATGGGAAGCGTCATAGCGGTGCTTTTGGTCTTGTTGGCCAGCTTGAGTTCGCAAATGGGCTTGGTGACGGCAGTGGTCCACACGGGCGACAACCTCTTTAAGTAACAAGTTTGAAGCACGGGGGACGCAGCAAGAAACTCGAGTAGGGAATGAGTGACGTTTGGCGGCCTATTACAAGGAAGAAGGGACAGTAACCGTTGATGCTTTGAATGGTATTATCATTGGCGAACATTGCGAATGGCAAAATGGTATCTCAATTGCTGTGCTCAGGTTGAACCTACATAGACAGCATGACAGATAGGGTGGAAAGAAAGCACTCGGTGATACCGTTTGTCTCTTGATTATACCTTGAGTTCTTCTTGCGGACAGTACTCGTGGCCTTTCGGACGCCTGCGATAATTTTCGACAGAAATGTCTTTTCTGATCACTTAAAACAACGCGAGGGGCGCCTGCATAAAGAATTAAGCGATCTCTGAAGCAGAGCCGGTACGGACAAGTGCCATTTCCGCATATCGCGTTAGGTGAGCCACGGCAGTTACAATCCAACGGTATCCTCGGGAGGTAGCAGGTCGGGGTCTAAAAAATCGATTCCGACTGTATAAAAAGGGGCATCAAGGCAGGCAAGCGGGGTCATAGGTCCAGAAGATGGTTACGTAGAGTGTTTTTGCAGCCGACAAACGAAGCACAATTGACGTATCAAGCGACAGTAGAAGACAGGGCAGGGTAGAAGAAACGCGTGTGGACACTACCTTAAGTGTTCTAGGAGCCCAAGTGTCCGGCGTTAGCGTCATCGTGCAGAGTAGCCGGAATGTCGAGCGAAGTGATTGGAGCGGTAAGAGAATCAATTTTGGACCATAAGATTGATGACTTGACTGGTATAATGCGCCATCGATCAGCTTGAAGTGGCTCAGCTGGCGGCGTGAGCGACGGTTGGAAGGTAGTGTGGTTGCGGTGGTGCGGTTCATTTCTGTGCGGAAATAGGTGTCTCATCGCTGACGGTCCACAAAATGGGAGCTTCTCTGGACATCTACGAAGTCGATGGGTGCCATGGTTTGGTATGCTCGTAGCGAACACACGCTTCCGGGAGATTGAAACGATGGACAGCGTGAAAAGACCTCAGCGGTGGGGTGTTTCTTTCAGGACTTGTATGTGATGGCAAAGACATACTCTTGTAAGTGAATAATCCAGCGGCCGACACGGCCGAAGATGTTCTTCCGTCACAATACTGAAAGGGCGGCCGTATTGGTGAGGGCAAAATTTCTGTAGTGACCAAATTTCAGCAAGACGCTCATGCTGAGTAATTGAATATTTATCAGCAGGCGTGAGTGGGCGACTGGCATATGCGACCACCCTATTTTGTTTTTGGGCATCGGGTTACAAAAGCACAGCCCCTATCGTGTGCTCACTGGCGTCTGTATGAAGAATGCAGGGTTTTCGCTCGTTGAAGTGGCTGAGGGCAGGTTCAGAAGCGACAGTACCTTTGAGCCATTCAATACCCTCTTCGCATTTGTCAGACCATTTAAAAGGGGTTCCAGATTTTAAAATTTTGTTGAAGGAAAAGGCGATGTTCGGGAATTCGCTAACAAAGCAACAAAAATATGAAGCCAGTTCAAAAAAACTCCGGAGTGCCTTCTGGTGTAAAGTAAAGGGCGGGGAAGTTAACGACGAGAACAGTCTTGTCCGGGTCGGGCCAAATACCACTCCTGTCGACCACGTGCCCCAAAACCTTGACAATCTTGCGAGCAAAATTACATTTTTTGTGTCCAGCTGTACACCCACCGTAGCAAGGTATGCAAGGTCTTGGTCCAGGCGCTTAAGATGTTAATAAAAACTTGTGGAAAAATAAGGCTATCGTCGAGATAGCACAATATGTCTTCCACTTTGAACAAGGGAGCAGGTTGTCTATCATTCTCTTGAATGTGGCAGCAGAGTTACACACTTCAAGGGGCATCACGTTGAACTCACAAAGGCCATGCGGACTTGCAAATGCTATGTATTGTTTGTCGTCGTCATGCATGGGAATCCGCTAATACCCAGATCGGAGATAAAAGATAAAGAAAAACTCCGTTCCTTGCAAACAGTCCAACGCGTCGTCGATTCGGGGCATCGGATAGACGTCTATGCGGCTGATCTCGTTCAGGGCGCTATAGTCTACGGAAAAACGCACCCATTTATCTTTTTTGCCCACCAAACGACTGAGGAAGACCAGGGACAAGATGAAGGGCGCATTATATTGCAATTAAGCATGTCCCAATCTTGTCCACTAATGCCCTGCCGATCAAAAGACGCCACACGGTAGGTTCGACTGCGAAAAATGCTTTTGCGCCTGTTCAGATCTGGTGAGTGGCTGCTGAAGTATTTCCATGTGAGGTATCGTGGCAATGAAGTGACGATTTTTGTTTGTTCAATACATGCAGTAGAGTTCTTTTCAGTTAGTTGGAGATCGGGGCTGATTGTGGCTTCAAGAAAATAAAGAAACGCTATTGTACTGAAAGAACAGGAACCTGATGGCAGGCAGGAGAATGGGACAACAGAGAGCAGCCGTATGCACAATAGTCGCTACAGTTGCGCCTTCGGGAATGATGATTGATTCGCAAGAGGTATTGGTTAGAGCTAGTAGTGCGATCCCGTGTGAGAGTCGGACCAGACAAGTAGGAATGAGGACACCCTTGGGAAGGAACCTTGCGATTGGACTGCTCAGGATGTGGCCTTCACAGATGGTGTCTGAATGGACCGAACAATTTTTTTCCAAGGGCGATGTCAATCGCAACACTAGCAACAAGATGACGCGGCGCCATCTCTGAACGCTGGAGTACCCTGTCTCTGAAATATGTATTTCCGCTCGGTGATACGATATTACGGCGCCTCCTGAGCTGAGAAATTCCCACCCTAGAATAAGTTCATGTGCCTTGGAAGGATAACTGCACACTGAATGCGATCCCAAGTACTATCAATAAAAACATGCAAGCTGCAAGTACTGGATGGCTGAATCACAACGTCACTGGCCCACACAATAAATGTGCGCTGTAAAGATTTTGAACTTTTCGGAGGCGTGCACACAAATCTTTGTTTATGGCTAATAGAGCAGCTCCGGTATCATTTAGGGCCGAGACAATAATACCTTCTACAACCGCTGACAACACGTTCGATGAACGTGGCGGGGAATTTGCGGAATTTCTGTGTCAAGTAGTCTTGCACCGATAAACCGCAGGAGTTAGTTTTTCGGCGGGTGATCGGGATCAGGGGAAACATGTCGACGTGGTTAGACGGCCGTGCGGAATGGTGATGGGGAACGGAGCTGCTGGTGTTGAGAGTTGCGAGGAGGAATAGCTATGACAAGTGAAGAAGGAGGATGACGTGTTGGCTGCGAATAATCGCGTTGGTGGTATCCATAACTGAAACTCATTTTGGAACGCTCGTACGTTTCATATTCACGTCATTCATCCTGTTGCTGCAGATACGGCCGCGGATGCCGTAGTAATAGCTAACGCGGCGACAAAAGGTGCGCTTGGCGGGGTGATCACCACATGGGGTAGGGAGTACATGGTCCGAGAGCAGGAGGAAGAGCTGCGATGCAGCCGGTAGCATGTTAAGACATGACTGGTGCCAGACGCAGGGGTGGCCCTGCCGCTACGTCAGAATACGATGGTATCATTAAGAAAGCAGGAGCAGGAGTTGGAGAGGGAGTAGGCATTGCCAAGACTTCCTCTCCAACGCAGTTCTGTGATTTCTTCGCGCAGTCGGAGCGAGTGGCGACATGGCCGAATATCCCGCACAGCTGTGGAGTGAAGTCAGCACAGTCGGTGATTGAGGCTTTGTTGTTAAAAAAACACGTTTTCGCTACATTACAAAGATAGAAATTTCCATTTGCCAGCTTGTCGTTGTAGACCCACCTGTTAAATGTGATTAACTTAGTTGTAGGTGTCGAGCGAAGCCCTGCAAAGAAGGGGGTCGATCTAGCGGCTGGGCACGAAGCAGGGTGGGGCAGCCCTACCCGGATGGTTGACTGGTTCCGCTGCTATTGGCATTGCCTCCTCCAATAGGCGACGACCCGAATGGAGCTCTAGGGGTGCACGTATAGAAGTAGGCCACGCGATCCAGTCACAGACTCCACGACTTCGAACGCGGAGATTTGATGCAGCCTTTCATTCAGTTGATCTGGCGCCGAAGAACACCAAATCACAAGATGATGATGATAATCAACAAAACGAGGAAGCGGCTGAGGCTACTTCGAGTTGATGGGGATTTAAAGGTGCTCGATAGAACTGTATTGTTGTGAAGTACTGATGATGATGATGGTTGGTGTTTAGTGGCGCAAGGCCAACGAGGGCAAAGAGCGCCAAAACGGTGGTTAGGTGTGAAGGATTAAACCATAAACGCTAAAATCGTTCAACAAAAACAAAAGTGAATTCAGTAAAAGACAATGAGGATGGCTGGTGTAAAAGGCCAGGTTGTGATGGTGCGTGGCATCAAATCGGGTTTAAAAACAACTACGCGTGATAGGAAACGAGGTGTAAAAACTTGATGTCACAAGGAACCGAAAGGTGCGTTGTACAGGAATCATGGGATCGTCGGCTAAAAAAAATGCTGGGTGTAGTGGAATGTGTTGTCTGTAGAGGTAGGCGAAGTGTTTCTGTCATGTTGTGTGGAGTGCTTTGCATTGAAGTAGCACATGGATCACGGATAGGCCGTCTCCAAACCTGCTACACAAGGGTCTTGGGGATCCCGTGAGCAGGTGGGGATGTGTTGCATGCGTGTGGCCTATCCGTAATCGAGCCAGGGTAACTTCATTGTGCCTGTTGTGTGTGTCAGTGGTGTATGCTCCCAAGAGTGTCTTTATAACGTGTAGTTTGTTGTCTGCCTGTTCATTCCAGCGTGCGTGCCATATATTGCGAAGGTGTTGTCTGATGTGTGACTTAAGGTCAGTGTACGGTATTGTTGTTATGTCCACCGTGTTTGCAAGTGCCGCAGCAGCGGCCATTTGATCTGCTGTCTCGTTTCCAGGGATCCCCGAGTGACCTGGCACCCAGCATACGGTCACTTCAAGACTTAATGCATATGCTGACGTAATGGTTTCGTAAACTAGATGAAAAACATGGTTTTCCAGAATTGCTTAGATGACAATCTGTGAAGATGATGGACTTGTGAATTTTGTGATAGACTATGTGGTTTAAAACCAGAAATATCCCATAGGCTTTAGCGATAAAATGCTGCTTTTGGAGTTTCAAGTGTTAGATACCCTAAAATCAGGTCCGTGAGCAGCACACGACACGATACGGGCTGTTTTTGACGCGTCGCTAAAGAATTCTGCACACTTGTATTTATCTTGAAGGAACAAGAAGTGCTGAAGAATTGCAGCTGTGGGTTCTCGTTTTTTTTCAATCGCTACAAAGGACAAATCGCACGACACGGGGCGCAGCTGCCACGGTGGTAAAAGGTAGGAAAGAGTTGATTTGTAGGTGTCTGAAAAGGTGACAGATAATTCTGACACTTCCTGTCTCACCCTATGTGAGAACGGAGCAGAGATAGATGGACGATTAAGAAGAAGTTGGGACATGGGTGCATCACGAATAAATGGTTTGAAAGGATGGTGGGTTATTGACGAAATTTTAAAAGCGTACAGAAGATCTATGTATGTGCGCTGATGATCTAGGGACCATTTATTACACTCGACGTATAGGCTTTGTACAGGGCTTGTACGGAAAGCGCCCGACGCGAGGCGAAGCCCCAAGTGAAGCACTGGGTCTAGCATGTTCAGCGATGTTTTAGTTGCCCACCCATAAACCACGCTCCCATAGTCCAAGCGGGACCCCACCAAGCTTGGGAAGACACGTAAGAGGAGTTGCTTTTCCGCGCCATAGGAGTGGTGTGAAAGGACCTTAAGTATATTTATTGCTTTGAGGCATTTATGTTTTAGTTGTCTGATGTGAGGGATGAATGTTAGTTTCTCTTCTACAACGACACCTAAAAATTTGTGTTCCTTTTTTTACAGGAATCAAGTCACCATTCAATTTATTTCAGGGTCGGGTTGGATACCGCGCCCCTTTGAGAAGGCGACGCAGGTACTCTTTCCAGGATTAATCCTAAAACCGATTTGATCAGCCCAGCGAGCAAGCTTGTTTGCCCCAAGCTAGATCTGTCGTTCACATATGAACATATTACACGATTTAAATGATATTTGTACATCGTCCACATACATCAAACCAGAGATTTTTGGTGGCAATGCCTCACGAACTGAATTCATTTTGACTATAAACAAAGTGCAGCTCGAAACGCCACCTTGAGGCACGCCATTCTCCTGCACGTGAACATTTGAAAGTGCCGAACCAACTCTGACACGAAATGTTCGTAAAGATAGGTAACTGGACAGAGTGTTCAGCATGTTACCAGATATGCCAAAGGATTTGAGGTCTCTAAGGATGCCATAGCGCCATGTAGTGTGATATGCCTTTTCAATATCAAAGAACACTGTCATGGAATATTGCTTATGCAGGTAGGCATCTTTAACGTAAGATTCTAGCGCTACTAGTTAGTCATTTCTAGACCGCCCAACCCTGAAGCCCGCCTGGCAGCTCTCGAGAAGACCATTGTACTCAAGAAAGTACACGAGTCTCCTGTTTATCATCTTCTCGAGGAGCTTGCACAGGCAGCTTGTGAGGGCGATTTGCCGATAGCTAGCGGGAGAAGAAGGGTCCTTTCCTTCCTTCAGGAAAGCCACTACTATGGCCTCCCTCAAAGAGCGAGGAATGTGCCCCGAAAGCCATATGTTGTTGTATAGATGTAGGAGTGTTTCAAGAGTGTCTGGGTGTAGGTGTTCTATCATGGTGTATGTGATTTTGTCTGCACCTGGAGCTGAAGGCTTACATGTGCTCAGAGCAACCTTCAGCTGATGAATTGAAAAAGGAGAATTGTATGAAGTGTGTGACTTGTTGTTATTACGTAGGGACTTCTTTTCTACAGATGTTTTGTGTTTCATGAAAGTGCTTGTGTAGTGTGTTGAACTGGACACGTGTTCGAAGTGTTGTGCAAGTGTGTTACCGTGGTCTTCCAGTGTGTCCCCTGTTGTACTAACCAGGGGCAGGCTGTGTGTCTGTTGTCCTTTTAGCTTTCGTATTCGTGTCCACACTTTGCGTCAGTGTATGAGTTGATGGAAGTGAGGAAGGTGCGCCAACTCTCCCTTTTCGCCTCACGACGCACTCGCTTCCCAAAAGCCTTTGCCCGTTTAAAAGAAATGAGGTTATCTAACCTGGGGTACCGGCGAAGGACATCCCACGCCTTGTTCTGGGCCTCTCGCGCCCGCCTGCAGTCCTCGTTCCACCAGGGCCTCCTTGGGGTGCGGGACCCACTGGAGGCTTGGGAAATGGACTTTTCGGCGGCGTCGAGGATGTGCACCGTGACGAGTTGGGCGGCTTCCTTCACGTGTAGGTGTTTTATGGATGTGTGGTGTAGTTGAGATGTTTGTGTTAATGTGCTCCAGTTTGCTTTTGATTCATTAAACTTTTTATGGGAAGATGGACTGCTCGGGCCTATACCTATATACGTTAATGAAGTGGGGAAACGGTAACTACCTAATGGGTCTGTGCCCACACCCCACTGAAGACATGTAAAGAGAACTGCGGAACCGATAGCCAAGTCAAGGTGCGAGTATGTATTGTGTCATAAGTTATGGTATGTAGGCTCTTTTTTGTTGAAAAGGCATGCTCCGGAGGATGTGAGAAACTTCTCTATCAGGCGACCTCGGGCATCCGTTCTGGAGGAGCCCCAAAGAGAGTTGTGCGTATTAAGGTCACCAGTTAGTATGTATTGTTCGGGCAGCTGGTCAACCAGCGCCTCGAAATCAGAGCTCAGAAGTTCAAAATCAGGAGAGATGTAAATGAAGCACACCGTTATCAACCTATTAAATAATATTGTACGGATCGCTACAGCTTCGAGGACAGTGTTTAAAGAGAGAGGGTGGCATCCTAATGATTTCCGGGCGATAATGCCCACACCTCCTGAAGAGTGGGTGCAGCCAACCCTGTCCTTTCTGAATACCATGTACCTATTTAAGAAATTTGTTTGTTTAGAATTGAGGTGGGTTTCCTGGAGACACACGATACTTGGCTGACTGGCATGCAGAATCTCATACACATCGTCAAGATTTTTAAGCAGGCCTCTGCATTTCCCCTGGATGATGTTTTCATTATTTAAATTTAAGAATGACTAGACAGTGTGTGTTCGTGTGTGTTTATGTGTCGTCTTTCGGGCCGCTCCTTGCGCTGCGTTGCAGGCAGGAACGGCGCGACGTCCATTTAGTCAACAGATGGCCTGGGGGTGCCCGTCGAACCGGGCCCCCGGACTTGGTCCCCATTTGGGAGCACTTCGTTTGAGCCGCCACCACCGTGGGAGTCGGGGATGCCAGAAGTGGCACGGGTGGTGCGGTGACGGTGGGAGCCGATGCGGGGCCCCCGATGTCCATTTCCTCGACACCCTCCAACACCCTGGAGGACGGGGAGGAAGCCGCGGGAGCGGCACCGGCCCCAACGGAAGAGGTTGGCACCACAACCGCTGCTGCCTCAGCAAGCGGCATGGTGGCGGGTGGCTCCGCCCCCCGGCGAGCTGCGTCGGCGTACCTCCCCAGGGGGAAAGAGGCGAACCTCTTCCGCGCCTCTGGGAAGGTGATGTTTTCAGTTAACTTGATGTTGATTATCTTTTTTTTTCAATTTGAAATGTTTCGCATTTGCGGGAGTAGGCTGCATGCGCCCCCCCCCCCGTAGTTGACACAAGAGAGGGTGTCGGATGGACAGTTGTCGCTCGGATGGTCATGCGACGAGCATTTTGCACACGTCGTTCGGCCACGGCAAGAGTTTGTGCCGTGCCCGAACCGCTGGCACTTAAAACAGCGCCGTGGGTTCGGGATGTAGGGACGGATGGAGCAACGTATAAAACCTGCATTTATGTGTTGTGGAAGAACTGCGCGGTCAAAAGTCAAGATAATGTGCTTGGTGGGAATCTGCTTGTCGTCTCTGCGGATAGTGGTGCGTCTCACGGCAGTGACGCCCTGATCCTTCAAGCCGGCAAGGAGATCCGCATTCGTTTGGTTCAAGAGATCCGTCTCGGATATCACACCCTGCGAGCTGTTAAGGCTCCGATAGGGTGTGACCCTTATGTCTAGATCAGCCAGTCTAGTCTGAGCTAGAAGCTTCGTGGACTGCTGCTTGTCATTTATTTCGGTGAAGAGTTCACCACACCCTTGTTTTTTGCACTTATATGATTTTCCTATTATGGCTTCAAGATACTTGGCGATCAAGAAGACTGACTGAGATGCAAGAGGGTGGGTTGGATTGAGCGATTCCATCACAAGAAATTGAGAGAAATTATCCGGTTCAAGAAACGTAAAGATGGCAATGAAGGAAAAGATACTTCGGTGCGGCGGCTTTTCAGGGACTGATCACGTTTGGGGGGGTTTCGTAAATACCATAGGGCATAGTATAAAAGCAGGGAGACTGGGGTACTTTCTTCTTTGACCTTACCCTGGTAGTCAAAGAGGTCCCGGAGATCCCTGCCTGGTAGACAGGCAGGGAGCCCATCGGTCGGAGCTTGACCAAGGCTGCGACGGCCACCGTTTGCAGCTTCTACCCTTCACCTTAAAAACACATCACCACGGTAGGTCACAGCTTATGTTGGGGGGCTCGGGGTCCGCGGTATCGGCAGCACCGTCACCATGAATACTCAAGGTGCCCCGTTCGGGGTCTTGTGAAGTACTAGCCTTCAATTTAAAAAAAAAAATATATATATATATATATATATATATATATATATATATATATATATATATATATATATATATATATATATATATATATATATATATATATATATATATATATTTATTTATATATATATATTGCAAGACTCGGACACGGGCGACTCGAAGGACGCGTTTAATGACGACGCAACCTCGCCGAGAGGCCGTTGCAAAAGCGATGGTCAAGAAGGCGCGAGGTTGAAAGATGAAGAAGATGGTGTGGTGCTCGCGTGCGCCACACTGATGACGAGTTGCTAGGTGGGATTGGCCAGTAGACTAACAGTTACGAGAGAACGTTGCCTCCTCTGCTCACAATATTTCCCCCCCGGAGGAAGCGGCCCCTCCGGGCGCTAAAGAGACGGTGGGCGCCGATGAAATGGCTTGATGCGCGAGACATGGACTATTTCAGTTCCGCGGCGCCGACGGTTGGACGTGGGGCAAGTAGGAGCAACTCGATAGTTAACTGGAGAGGTCTGCTCCAGAACGGTGTAAGGACCGATGAAACGTGGAAGGAACTTTTCGCATAATCCCACTGCACGCATTGGAGTCGCAAGTAACACTTCATCACCTGGTTGAAAGGAAGCAGTCCGATGCGTGGCATCATGACGAGACTTGCGGTCTTCTTGACAGGCCTGGGTGTTCAACTGTGCGAGACGGCGGCAGTGTTCAAGGCGAGAGACAAACTCTCCTGGGACATCCGCTTGCAGAGAGGCAGGTGCAGAAAAGAAAGCAGCATCGAAGACGGAAGATGGAGGGCGCCCGTAAACGAGAAAGAAGGGCGAAAATCCAGTAGTTCGTTGTGTTGCGGTGTTGTACGCATACGTGACGAAGGGTACAACGGTGTCCCAATTCGTATGGTCAGGGCTTATATAAAACGAAAGCATATCGGAGAGGGTGCGGTGAAATCGCTCAGTAAGCCCATTTGTTTGGGGGTGGTAGCTCGATGTGGTTTTGTGGACGGTACCAGAAGCGCGAAGAACTTCATTCAGCAGTGTTGAGAGGAAGGTTTTCCCGCGGTCACTGAGAAGAATGCGGGGATGGCCGTGTCGCAAGAATATGTCCTTTAGAAAGAAATGAGCCACCTCTGAAGCGCATCCGGAACGAAGCGGGCAGTTTCGGCGTATCTGGTTAAATGGTCTACCGCAGTGACGATCCAACGGTTACCTGCTGTCGTCAATGGCAAGGGCCCGTACAAGTCAATTCCCACCACGTGGAACGGAGCGGACGGACAAGGCATGGGTTGTAACTGTCCCTCAGGTACCGTGGTTTTATGTTTTCGGAGCTGGCAAGCAGCGCAAGATGCCACATATTTGGCGACACTGGTGGTGAGGCCAGGCCAGAAGAACCGGCTCTTGACGCGGTCGTACGTTTTGCGAAAGGCCAGATGGCCAGCGGTGGCGGCATCGTGGAACACTTCTAGAATCTCTTTGCGAAGCGATTGGGGAATCACAGAAACCCATCTGTCGCAGGTAGGATGGTAATTGTAGTGATACAGAGCGCCATTCAAAAGCCGAAATTTGTCCAACTGGCGACGCGAGCGACTGTTAGAAGGCTGCGCCAAGCCGCCGAGGTGATAGATGAGGTCTCGGCAGTACGTGTCGGCCCGCTGCAGAGAGATCAGGTTATCAGGCAAGTTGTAGGCATCGTAATGTGCAGGTGCAATCGGCAAAATTAGGGAGTTAACACCAGGATGCTCATCATCTGACTGAGCCGACAACGGGCAGCGGGAAAGAGCGTCCGCATCCATGTGTTTCTTCCCTGACTTATAGGTCACTGTAAAATCATATTCTTGTAAGCGGAGAATCCAACGACCGAGGCGGCCCGACAAATTTTTCAGTGACGACAACCAGCAAAGCGCGTGATGGTCAGTCACAACCGAGAAATGACGCCCGTACAAGTACGGTCTAAATTTTTGGACGGACCAAACAACGGCACGGCATTCCTTTTCCGTTGTAGTGTAGTTTTGCTCCGCAGGTGTTAAGGTCCGGCTTGCATAGGCAACAACTTGCTCTACTGATGATGAGTTGCGTTGTAGGAGGACCGCGCCGATACCGTGTCCACTGGCGTCCGTGTGGAGTACAGTGGGAGCACCATCATCAAAGTGGCAGAGAACCGGTCCAGAAGTCAAGGCATCCTTGAGTGTCTGGAATGCCGCTTCGCAGTCACCAGACCAGGTAAAAGGGGTCGCAGATGCGAGTTTTGCCCAAATAGCGTCGCCAATGAACAAACTACTAGCATCTGCGACCCCTTTTACCTGGTCTGGAATGCCGCTTCGCAGTCACCAGACCAGGTAAAAGGGGTCGCAGATGCTAGTAGTTTGTTCAGTGGCGACGCTATTTGGGCAAAAGTACGGATGAATTGACGAAAGTAAGATGCCAGGCCCAGAAAACTTCGAAGGTCTTTTTGATGAAGAGGTCGCGGAAAATTAACTACGGCGTTGATCTTGTCGGGATCAGGGCGAATTCCATCACTGCTGACGACATGCCCCAGAACTTTGATTGATTTGCTCGCAAAGCGACACTTTTTGGTGTTTATTTGCAAGCCAGCATTGGCGAGGCTCGTTAAAACTATGTCTAGACGGTGAAGGTGTTCGTCGAAGGTAGAGGAAAAGATAACAATGTCGTCAAGGTAGCAGAGGCACGTCTTCCACTTTAGGCCACCAAGAACATTGTCAATCATGCGCTCAAAGGTTGCAGGCACGTTGCATAACCCGAAAGGCATAACGTTAAACTCAAACAAACCATCTGGTGTGGCGAAGGCTGTTTTGTTTTGTCGGCCTTATCCATAGGAATTTGCCAGTATCATGACCGAAGGTCAAGGCTGGAGAAAAATTGTGCACCTTGCAAGGTATCTAGAGCGTCGTCGATACGCGGCATCGGGTATACATCTTTACGAGTTATCTTGTTCAGGGATCGGTAATCGACACAAAATCGCACGCTTCCGTCTTTCTTCCGAACTAGTACAACGGGTGATGACCAAGAGCTCGATGAGGGCCGAATGATGTCCCGCTTCAGCATATCATCCACGTTTTCCTGAATAATTTTTCTTTCTGATGGAGACACACGATATGGGGGGCAACGGACGATGCAGGAGTTGTCTGTTTCGATTCGATGGGTTGCGGCAGACGTCTGGCCAAGGACGGAAGAGTAGCAGTCAAATGATCCTTGGTGCTTAGTCAACAACTTGAGCAATGCTTCTCTTTGATCCGAGGTGAGGTCAGAACTGATGATACTAGCAAAAAAGGAGGGCGAGGGCTTTGATGCGTGGCTCGGTTGGCCTAAAGAAAGCGAGGAGACCGGAAGAACGATTACGGGATCGTCGCGGGGCACAGAAGCAACAGTAGCGCCTTGAGGTAGCAAAATAGGTTCAGTCGCAGTGTTCACAGAGGCTACGAGAGCTGAAGCGGAAGTAAAACGGACAAGGCATGCCGGTATCATATGTCCTTTGGGAATGAAGTGTCCAGCTGGCACGATGAGCGCATCGCCATCGACAATGCTGTCAGACGTGATGGAAAACACGGATTCTCCAGGAGGCAGAACAAAATCGGCAGTTGACACCAATTGATGTATTCGCCCGTATGGTACCGTGTCGAAAGCCGTGTCAGTAAGAGAAAGGGCGGGTGCACGACAGGAAATGATAGCAGATGCTGATGACAAGACGTCCCAACCTAGGATCATCTGATGAGCACATGGGGCTAATACTGCGAAGAGAATGTGATGGCGGATGCCTTCGATGAATACACGCGCTGTACGCTGCCCGGAAGGCTGAATCACATTTTTGTTGGCGCCGCGTAGAGCAGGACCAACATAAGGAGTTCTGACCTTCCGTAGCCGCGAACACAAGTCTGCATGAATAATGGAAATGCTCGCGCCGGTGTCCACTCAAGCTTCGACGGGAATTTCTTCAACAACTTCCAAAATATTGCATGGCCGGTCAGGAGGACTTGTCTTTTTTTCGTGTGACGCAGTTCTACCTCCCTGAACTGCGGCTCCTAGTTTTCCGCGCGGCGGTCGACGTTCTGAGAGGCTGGACGGAGGGGAGACGAAAATCGACGCAAAGGTGAAGGGGATCGGCGGCTGTCAGACCTGCTGGTGGCACGATAATCAACGGAGTCCGGAGGAGAAGGGGAGCGGTGGCGAGAATAGGCAAATGGCTGCGGTCGGTAGCCGTACGTGTACCGGGAATCACCACGTGGCGGAGTAGAAAACACTTGACGTTCATCGCGCTGGCGCCGCCGGCAGAACTTGGAAATATGGCCCCGGATGCCGCAGTAGTAGCATGTTGGGCAAGGCGGCCGCCATGGTGGGTAGTATGGTGCATGGTAAGTGGCCGGTTGGTATGCAGCGAAGACGGGGGCCAGGTGAACATGGGGAGCCTCAGGAACGGATGGCGAGGAAGGGATGTGTGGCATAGCAACCACATCAGAGTGCGCAGGCCCGGCGCGAAAGTCGGGCTTCGGAGGTGAAGTGCACGTGACTGCGGCCAATTCTTCCTTGATAATCTCCCGCAGACTGGAGCCGAATGTCTGGGGCTGCACCACCGGAAAGCTCGATGACGTCTGCCCATGCAGCTCTTCGCGAATTATTGCTCTTATCATGGCGCGCAGGTTGCCTTTATCAGGTACAAGTGTGTCGGAAGATGATGGCTGCAGGCGCAAGGCCTGGAGATAAGCTAGGCGCTGACAAATCGCCCCAATATCACCCACGGTGGTCGGGTTTTGCACGGCGAGCGCGTTGAACGCAAAGGAAGAATGCCCTTGAGGATGTGCTTCACTCGATCAGACTCAGCCATTTCTCTGTTCACTCGCTTACATAAAGCCAAAACGTCTTCAATGTACGATGTGTACGATTCGGCGGGGTGCTGATAGCGTTCAGCAAGCTTCTTCTTGGCCGCGTCTGAGCGCAAAGTGGACGTGCCAAATATTCGACGTTTTTCTGCGGTAAAGCACGACCAGTCAGTTAAGTCCTCCTTGTTATTCAGGTACCATGTCCTAGCGACTTCTCTTAGATGAAAACTGACGCTGGCGAGCTTGAGCTTATCGTCCCACCGATTCAAGGCGCTCACCTGGTTATAATCGTCGAGCGAATCCTCTACGCAGTCTCCAGGGAGTCCTGAAAACTTCTGAGGGTCTCGCTGCGGGCTGGTGATCATCCACGCCGGGGCAAGCGGGCTTGCGGGTGCTGGGCCGTCTGGCATGCTCTCTGGCATGCTGTGTCTAGCATGGCCGTCTGGCATGCTGTGAGTGGGAAGATGGACACGCCGACCTGAGCGAAGCTCCAGGGAGAAGCCGGGGAGAGCGTACGTGGATCGAGGTGCACCTCCACCACGTGCAAGACTCGGACACGGGCGACTCGAAGGTCGCGTTTAATGACGACGCAACCTCGTCGAGAGGCCGTTGAGAAAGCGGTGGTCAAGAAGGCGCGAGGATGAAAGATGAAGAAGATGGTGTGGTGCTCGCGTGCGCCACACTGATGATGAGTTGCTAGGTGGGATTGGCCAGACGACTAACAGTTACCGGAGAACGATGACTCCTGTGCTCACAATATATATATATATATATATATATATATATATATATATATATATATATATATATATAGTCAATAGGAATTGGAAATGAGGGGCTCGTTGAATTAAGATAAAAATAAGGGTTGGCATTCAAGAAAACCCAGGAAAGCAAAGGGGAGAATGTGATAGGTCATTGAAACCGATAAGGAATTTGTTAAGGCAGAAACAAAGTAGAGAAGGAATGCCCGTCCGGTGGGATCTGAACCCACGACCTCCACAATACGCGTCTGGTGCGATGCCCACTACTCTACTGGCGGGGCTATTTTCCCTCCACTTTCTGGGGTAGTTAAGGTATTTTTATTTTCTGTGCTTCGGGGTGGTAGCCAGCGCCACTCGGACTACGTCTGGTGAAAGGGACCTTCTTTTTAAGCTTCGGGCCATGACTCGAGTGTCTACTACATTTGGAGAGAGCTAGACCAAGTTGAACCCTCGTAATGTCCCAATGGGACCAAGACTTGCCTTTTTCAGCAAAATGAGTCCTACATTGCAGAACATGCACGGCCAACTGTGCTTTGAACGGTTCGACCAGTGGTTCGAGATCCAGACCAGTGAACCCGTTCACAGCAACGCCATGGATCGGTTGAAACAGAAACGGGCGCATCTTCGAGCAGCCACAACGAGGGTGATCAACGAACTCAACACCTTGATGGACGCGAGATCCATCTCGGCCGGTAAGGTGAATGATAAACTTGAACTTTTAAAGAAAAAATAAGGGCCACTCGCCGCGTTAGATGAAGAAATTCAACGGCTTGTTGAGGATGGTGATTTAAAAGAAGAGTTGACCTCAGTAACCCACTATCAAGAGTCTATTGCCCTCACCAAGCTTCGTGCAGAAAGCTTTCTTTCGTCCACAGCGCAAGCTACGTCCACAGCGCAAGTAGCGCAAGCTCAACCGTTAAGTGCTCATCACGCGATTGGTGCGGTGGCACAAGGGCGAGGTCAAGTCAGACTTCCCTAACTATGACTGACCAAATTTCAGGGAGACACTGCGGAGTTGGCTGCCTTTTGGGACCAATTTGAGTCTACCATTCACCCCAATGATTCGCTTGCAGACGTAGATAAATTGAAGTACTTGCGCAGCAACCCTAAAGGAAAAGCTTAAAATGTCATCAGCTGATTACTAACAAAAATTAAAGCTATGGAACCGCAAATTACCTTTTAAAGCAACAATCGGCCAGGCGGCACTAATAGTAAACGACGTCATGAGCAAGCTACTACACATAAAAAAAGTTGAGTCCTGCCATGATTTAGAAGGCCACCAAAGATTCAGTGAGGATTTGCAGGCTCATTTGCGCTCTTTAAACAACCTCAGAGTTTACACTGATGCGCACGGTGTCCTACTTAAGTCAGCATTACTCCGCGCCCTGCCAAAAGAGCTTGTACTAAAGTACCACCAGCACTTGCTGCTCAACATGTTAAATATCGAAGTACGAAGCAGTGAATCTGCAGAGATGATTATTTCAAGTGACAAGCACCCTCCGTCTAAGTCAACACAGCAAAGACTGAACAGCAATATCTTTCAAGGTTCGTCGTCCTCTTCTTGTCCCCGTCGCTTTAAATATGTAACAGGATCCGGGCCGGCCAGATATGAAGCAACAGGTTGCAGCAGGGTGACGGATCTTGATATTAGACCAGGACGTCTTGAGTCTTAAAACTGAATTAAAACAATGCACTGCCACAGAAAGCGCCCAGTGTGCCGCGGATGTTTTGGCGAGTGGACACCCACTGGTCACGGAATGTGTCATACACAAGCACTGCTCAGCAGCGCGAGGAGACGCTCTTCGGGATGTCCAGAATCCGGAGTGGAAAAGCTAGGGAAGGCTGTTGCAAATTCGAAGAAGGGTGCGATTTCAACAAGCCACCCAGGTGGCGGGCCTTGGGCGAGCAGTCCCTTCAAAAGGCTCCCCGCCAGGCCACTCGGCGGCGTCATCCAGGCTTTACTCGGGGCCACAGGGGGCTGAGAAAACTGAAACGTTCGGGCAAGATCTCTGAGCGGGGATCCTCCCCGGGCACGTGCAGGTTGTGCATCACGTACTGGACCAATTTCCGGATGTCCGGGCACCTTCCGAGAGAAACACCTCCGAGAAAAACCCGCTTCTCCCTAGGCTGCTGGTTGATGGGTCTCTGGACGGGCAGGTTTTCATCCTTCACTGGCGTCGGCAGGTCGGCCGGCCTGGTCAGAAGCGAGGTTGCCTCATGAGCCCGCTTTGGTCTGTACAGGGCCAGCTCGTCTTCGAGATCACTAACGCGTGCCTTGAGCTCGTTCCTCTCGAACAGGATGTGCTTCAGCTCGTCCAACGTGAAGCGCGGTCGGTTCAGGTCATCCAGATCGATCACCAACTTCCCCTTCATCTCCGCAGCTCCAAAACAGCCAAGTTTGTTTCGAATAAACTTGTAAACATGCTCCCGTGAAGTCTTGGAATAATATCACAGACAATAAATTACAGAACTAGAGGCCTATTAAATTTTGCATTCCTCAGCGGCCACTTTAACTAACACCTACACGAAAAGGGGGATCACGACAGAGACCAGAACTTAAAGGTGCGAAACCGTATTGACTGAGCCCAAACGACTTTTGCTTGGGGGCAGGTGGTTGATCTGAATAACCTCATGGGGAGCAAAGACAAAACCAAGTTCCGAGTACGACACATGCGCAATGCTAAGGAACGCGCAACAGCAGCCGCGCTGTGAATGGCGTCGCGATTTGAGTGGGCTGTCAACATCGACTGTGGCCATGTCGTCCTGGGAACGAACGCAGGGTGTGTTCCCGGTCGTCGAAGATGGGCCTAGTCATGAGAATTCGACGAAACAGTGGTGAATCGTGGGCTGTGAGGGAGCAGGGTGTCCGTTGCTTAGAGCAGCACCAAGCTGATTGCAGTGGGCGTGCGGGCCAACGATGTGAATATTTCCGCAGCATGTCCTGGCCGAGCGCTTCGCGTAAGCCCCAGGAGTGGAAGTCCTTTTCTCCCAGGGGGGACTGCAACAGGACAGCCGTTATCTCATGCCTTTCAAGCCGATGCAGGCGGCTCTGTCCCAGTTTTCGTCCTCGAAGTGGCCGTCCGAGTAGTCGCCAGCACCCGAATCCAGCACCCTGGAGAGATTGTATAAGTGAAACATCAGTTGTCCTGCACGAAAAAGAATTTGGTTATTTGGAGCGGTCGTCGTGATAAGGTGTTCCAGTGTTAAGAAATGTGCGTTGTCAACAGTGTAGTGTTTTGGTCTTGATAGTACGTCATTGGCTGGTGTGGGCACGTGGCGTGGTGGATGAGGAGGATTCTGTGTATGTATAAGTAGTTACGTCTTTTCCAATAAATCGAGTTGAAGGTCAGCGCTAGTCCTGTCCACTTCTTTCTTTTTGTGTCCCTGTTAGTTCGCGCTGTTCCCCAAGATGCAGGATTCATCTCCGCACAGCGGGCGTCCTGAGCGTGCAGCAGCAGGGCGTCGTGGTCCCGGACGGTTGGGCCCAGCCGCTCCTGCAGTGCCTATAGCTGACCCTGCTGGTGGTGCAGCAGAGCCTGTAGCCCTCCCCACTCGGATATAGATAAATATATATATATATATATATATATATATATATATATATATATATATATATATATATATAGGTGTGTGTGTGTATGTATGTATGTATGTACATAGCCAATCAGAATAGGAAATGAGGGTCTCGTTGAATTAGGATAAAAGTATGGGTTGGCATTCAAGAAAACCTAGGAAAGCAAAGGGAGAATGTGATAGGTCATCGAAACAGATAAAGAATTTGTTAAGACAGAAAGAAAGTAGAGAAGAAATGCCCGCCTTGCGGGATACGAACCCACGACCTCCACAATACGCGTCTGGTGCGATGCCCACTACTGTACTGGCGGAGCTATTTTCCCTCCACTTCCTGGGGTAGTTATGTTAAGGTATTTTTATTTTCTGCGCATGGGGGTGGTAGCCAGTGCCACCCGGACTACTTCTGGTGAAAGGGACCTTCTTTTTAAGGTCCGGGCCATGACTTGAGTGTCTACTACATGTTGAGAGTGCTAGACCAGGTTGAATCCTCGTAATGTCCCAATGGTACCAAGACTTGCCTTGTTCAGCAAAATGAGTCCTATATTGCAGAACATGCACGGCCAACTTTGCTTTGAACCTTTGAATGCAAAATTAAAAATAAGGAAAAAAATTCAATGTTATGAACCCGTTAAATGCATACCTACGAACGCGCTTTCAAAATAAGGCAACAAACACTAGAGAAAAGTGGACCATTACGTGTATACTGGACAATGCATTAGTGCCAACCCCAGTCATTAAAATGAAACTACCCCAAGAATAAACCCGGTGTGGGCTGGCGAGGTAGAAATTGTTATACAATTGGTAGTAAGCTTTCTTTCTCGTTAAAAAGTGGTGTATAATCTAGGCGTTCTTCCGAAAACGACGTACGGACAGAAACTTGGAAACTGTCTTAACGACAGGAATAGAAACTTAGATGGGCCTATAGCGATGTGGAAAGGAGAGTGCTATGAGTCAAGCTTAGGGCTGAGAACACACAGCTCTGCAGAATACAAAGTAACTGGTGTTGCAACCATTCGAGATCAAATTACGCAAACGAAAATGGACATGGGTGGTAACATGATGCATATGAGCAAAAAATGGTTCGCCAGTTGTTTAACGTAGCGGCTCTAAGTAGATTCTAAATGCAGTAGTGTTCGCCAAAGAGTAGTAGGAGGGATAAGCTGCGAAAATATGGTAGGAAAGGGTAGAATCAGCTACCAATCGATAGACGTGACTGAGAGGCTATTATAAAGAAGCCGTGCCACCTCGCTCAATCGGTGTCCTGGGCACCCATACGAGCTGACCATGGAGGTAGGCGTTACTGTCCGCTTCCTTAGCTTCCCGTTGTACTGCTGGACCTACGCTTTTCCTACTCTACTAGTTTCAGGGCGCCCTGATATTCCGCAGTGTCCAGAGAATTTAATTTACAAGTGTTGCTTCTATAATTATTATTACGTTTTTTATTGCATTTATCTTTGTCAAAAGTATGCATCAAGAAATGCGCGCCTCCATATATTTGAAAATTCAAAGGAATCTGGAAGGGGGACCTTTTGAAAAATTTCAAAAGCCAGTTTCACGTTCTCTGAGAAAGAAATGTTGTGAGTGGTAAGCGCATGCTACTGGAATTATTACACAACACCCAAAAATAAGTCTACAGCTTGAGAGAACATGTGAGCGTACTGTTTGTGCAATGTTTGGGTAGATTACATTTAATACCTAGCAATAACCTCCACTTTATTCTTACAGCACGAGTCAGACGCTCTTCGTTTTGGCGATAGTTACTTGATGTCACACGCACACATAGTGCAAAGAGAAAAAGGACAAGAGTAACATCAACGCACGGAGGGCGAGGTGGAGTCAGAATGATTATCCTCACTAAAGTAGTATTTCAAGAGGGTTGATGTAATGAAAGATTTTATTTGAGGTGTTTCTAATGCTACGGCTTTCGTTGAAGATATTGTGGGGTTTCGAGAGGTCGCCTGCGACTTCCCTAGGGCCTCAGAGTAAGTTGAAAAGAAAGACTTTTGCAATGATTCATGTGTTGTCTAGCAGCCTAAAGTGTGCACAGGGGGAAAAATCGCGCCAATCCACCCCGTGAATGTGGTTGGAAAGCAAAGCTGTAAACGGCACCCTTAACGTATACCCATGCGATATCACTTATATTCACTCACATCGCTCTACAAATAGTAAAACCAGAGAGAAGTGAAATGCATTTAACCACACCATTTATTACTTCAAAGAGATATTCTTGGTAAGAATAAATTAATGCATGATTCATGAACGGTGTTTTTTTAGTTGTGTTGGTGTAGCACAAGAGTGGAAACTTTTTTTATAAAATTAAAGCAAGCTCCAACCCGGTGTTCTACGATCTGACTTCTCCATCTCTGCGCCACGGATGGAGGTGACGAGATTTGCGGCAGAGAAAGAGAAAGAAATACTTCTGTTCAGATTTCTGAACGGCCCGGAGTGACCCTGGGGAGTGATTCCTTCTTGTGTGGGGCTCATATGCAGTACGCGCGGCCTGTGTTCTGTCCACCCGCTGACGCTGGGTAGGTAGAGAGGGCCTCGACAGCAGCATCTCCCATTGCTCTTGTTGGGTAGTTGACGGAAAGAGAGGAGGGTGCTCAGGCAGGGCTAAAGTCGCACACCACGGTTACCCGGCGGAGTGTTCCTACTTGTGAGCAAACAGCGTCGTAGCGATTCGGATGCATTAAGTGAAGACTCGTAGGCTGTGGGAAGGAGCCCGGATTGTATGAGCCGTGCGGTAGTTTGTTGTTCTCTGGAAAGGTCAGGGAAAGGCGAAGGTACGGTCTGTCTCAGAAGGCGATAATGCTGGGTTATCTCCCTGAACGTGACAAGCCGGTGACTGTCCTCGTGCAGCTCCATAGCATTGGATGTAAAAGCGCAGGCTTCTTGGGTGGGCGTATTTGTTGCCCTCCATTTAAGGGTGACGGGGTGTCCAGACGAGCTTAATGGAAAAGTTTGGGGAGTGGTTTTTTAGCACGCTCAGTGCAGGTCAGGACACCCAACCCGACTGGTAATTCCAGTAGGCTTGCTGGGAATCTGTGACTACCCTCCGAACCCCTGGTTGAATGACAGCCAAGGTGATGGCTGCCCCTACTGCTTCCGTCATTTCTCTTGTCCTAAGCGAGGTACACTCATGGAGGTAGCCACGATGATGGCTTCTTGCTGCCCTTGATGTTTGGAGGCGTCTGTGTAGATAACTGCATGATCCCCACCGAGGGTGGTGTTTAGCGATTGAGCCAGTGCTTTTCGGTGACCTTCGTCATGTGAGGGGTTCATATTTCTAAGCAAAGGGAGCATCTTTAGTTTTAGTCGCCAAGTTTCTGGGAGTACGTCAAGCGGAGTGACATTCTGGGCTGCCCAGCCAGTTTGGTGAAGCATGCGTTTACCCACCGCAGTTCTGAGTCGGACCTTCTGGTTAGAAAGATGGCCTTTTATCAGCTCTTAAACCGTGTTGTGGAGCCCGTGCTAAGCAGCCTCTGTGTTGACCCACCCATGAGAAGAGCAATGGCCTGTTCGACCACCTTTCAAATCATTACATAAAGCATCTCGATGTCTTCGTTGTCGAGACGAAGACACGGGGTTGACGTAAGTGACTCTCGAGAGGACAAAAGCTTCAATGGTAATCGAAAGGTACCGGATTCCTTTAGGCCCCGCTTCTTGGTGGCCACGCGCCTAATCATGTGTATGATTTGATTATAGCTGTTTTTGAGGCACTGTAAGGAGATGTCACTCTTGGTGTTAGCCTCGAGATGTATGCCCAGGATCTTGATGCTGGGGCTTGGAGTGATGGCCTGGCCATCAAGGAGTGTTTGAATGTATTCCTTGGTTTGGTGTGAGGGCGCACGACAAGGAGGTGTGATTGTTTACGTGAACACTGTTGGCCACAGTCGTTAGCACATTGGCGCACTAGAAGTGAGATGCAATGCATTGGTGTGAGCTTCCTTTAATTTTTGTAACTCTTAGCACATGAGCAAGGTGCGCACAGGTCTGCTAGACGGGCGTGAGCGGTCGCGTGACGCTTTCACGTGGCATTCAGCGAGAACGCAGGGGGTAAACCCGTAGATGTGCTGGGTGAGTACACCACCTGTCTTCCCAGTGTATACGTGGGCTCGGAGCTCAATCGGTAAGACAACGGGCTCTCGCTTTGTTAGTCTATTAGTTCCAGGTTCGATTCCCAGCGGTGCCAGTAAATTATTTTATTTCTTCGCTGGAGTTTTCTGGTGACACCAACGGTCGCGAAAGAACCCTTGGGGGGTAGAGGTAAGAAGCTTTGCTTTAAAAGTGTCATTACAGTCTAGCGTATTGGCAATGTTTTCTCATTGGACGTTCCGGGAGTTTGTCTGGTCGTAAAGAAAACCTTTATTTAAAGGGACACTGAAGTGATATGTAAACATTGCGGGATTACTTGCGCAAATTGTAGTCCGGAGTCCCCAGGCCATGTTTTGACCACTGTGGGCGCGTTTACGCGATTTTATTTAGTAGAAAATTAATTCGAAAATGCTGTCCTCCTCTCTTTACGCTCGCCCATTTTCTGCGGCGTTTTCCTGTGACGTCGAGAGGAGCCGAGCTCGCAATTGGCTGCGCTACTGCACGGCTCCCCGGCCTTTAGACAGAGTCAGTCGGCCCAGCGTTTCGTCCGCCGGCCGCCGACGGGTCGTCGCAATTCGTTCGCTCAGTTGAAACGAAGCCAGGACACGTTTGTGAATGGAAGAATCTGCCTTTCTTTACTTGGTTAGTTTGTACACTGTATCTAGCTCCAAGTCAAGGTCGCTTCACAGAAGCGCTGCACAAGCGCACATGCGACGCTTCGCTGACTGGTACGCCAGTAGGAAAATATAAGGCCTCTTGAAGGCGGGAGAAGAGTCAGCGAAGTCAATATAGGTACTAAGGAAATAAAATCAACTGATATTTTTACCGTACAGTGTAAAACTAGGGTGCGGGAAGCACTTTTTTACGCTGGGCGAACAAGCACAGCGGTCAGCAGCACGACTGCGCATCTGCGAACGCTTTTCCGTCTACGAAATGCAATTGCTAGACGTGAGCTATTGTGGAAACTCGGGGGACGCTTACTGCACGAGCGCAATACAACAACTAGTCACCTAAGCTGCTTGAAATGCCAAAACTAAATAAAAGTGTAAACTGGTTGTACAATATATACCTTATATTACCAAGGCCGGAGGAGCCTGCTCCGTGGCTGAGTCGTCTGGGGCGCTAGGAACGTTACGTAAGTGTTTTGTAAGTCAGGAGTTCAAATCCCCACGGGTACGTGCCTTTTTTGTAAGTTAACTTTTTCGTTTTCCGCCGATGTTTTCTATACCTATATGTTCACCTTTTTTTGGGCCGCAACGTTCATGGCTCCACGAACTAGTTCATAAAACGCGCGCAGGCTGGCACTGGCGCGCTACCAAGTTCTCGTTGGCGTGAGCTTGTTGCCATAAGCACCGACTGCTTGCAGGCAGTGGGCACAGGCCAGAATGAACAGACCCTTGGCCTGGTGCCCACACGCTTTTTACAATACAGGCCTGAGGGAGGCAAGCTCCAAATATGGGGGAATAGCGCATGACATTTGGGCGTCTGCGGGTACGCGGAGGGCGTTCATGCACTGCGTAGGCCTGGGCTAGTGAATGCTACGATTCCAAGCCATCCTGGGAGGCTTATCTTCATGCATTTTTACAGCTTAAAACATGGCAGAAGCGCGGTACGATGATTACTGAGTTATTGAGAATGCCCATACAACAACGCCACCGGTTGTGTTTTACAGAACCGAAACCGAAACCGAAACTTGCTTGGTTGCTCACCTTGGGCATCGTCCAATCACGGTGCCCGCTCCTCCTAACGTCACAGCTTTAGTTGGTGCGGCCGCCGCAAACCGGCATTGGTAGTTTTTCTTCTTTCGCGCTTTGTAAAATAATTACCGATTTGTCAACCGGATAAACGATGAAAAGTGTCCTAATTTAAGCCAGTCTACGCAGTGCAAGCAAAAACGGGAGCTTGACAAATTCACTTCAGTGTCCCTTTAAGGGTATCTTTTATTCAACAAAAGAAATAGTTGAACAAAATTCTTGTTTTGTTCTTTTAGGTAGCCGATTTTTTTAAAACAAAATAAAGGTTTCGGTCAGCCAGATTTTTTGAAATTTGTCAACGAGCTCAATCAACTAACGATTCAAAAACTTTTCGCGGCTCTGATTTACTCATGTGTTTTTTGTTGTTTGAAAATTCATGAACGCACCCAAGGTTGCATGCAATCGTTCTTTTCGTAAAGGTGGACGTGTTCAACCGCACCCAACTCATCTTGAGTACTTTTACGTTTGTGAGATAAACGCTTATGTGAACATTCACTTCGATTCATTTTCAGGTAATTCTGTATCAGTACTGAGAGGTATATCAATAAAGCACGGTTGCACTATTTTCCCCTTAACCTGTTTAAGATCTTTTGGGAATTGAAGCCTCTTTTAGAGCACAACATTTCAATTTCGCTTGAATGCCGCTGTGCGGTTTTAAGAACACGTTAAGCACGCGGCTCGCAATGGCCAATCTGGTATTAAATATATCTTATTCTTGACAGCTACTCTAGTCGGCGTTTGAGAAATCTTCTATATTTACTGTAGGGATTCAATACGGCAACGTTTTCGGGGAACAATCCAAAGCCAGGGTAAATATTTGTACATCCTGGGTCTTTCTTCATTCATCTGATGCTTTATCGCCGCAGAATATGATTTTGTAAGTACATGAACATGCATATATTTGCATATCCATATAATCAAAATAAAGAATCTATACACTGCTCTGTTTAAACATGTTAGTGAGGTTGTTCGCTGCACTTGTCGGAGGCCCGAATAAGGACTGCAAACAACGCGCATCATGCGCAACTGAGAACTGTCCATGATGCTGCTGCTATGTCAAGGCGTCCAACTTTGCCATTGTCAAGTGCGTAACACCATTCGTGTTCACCGCGCAGGTCTTTGCTGCAATCAGTCTCGTCGGCGCCTGCGGCAATACGACAAGTGCTTTGCACACTGGAAGCCCCGGTGATCCAGGAGCCAACGCGCATGCGACGTTTGCCGGATGCTCACTCTACCTTGGAGCATCAGACCGAACAGCTCGACCGAAAGATGGTGCCGTCATCATCTATCATCTTTCCGAGGGAGTCTGGAAACAGCAGGCAATTACCAAGATCATCAACATACCTTTCCATCGCCTTTAAAGGACCACAACTTGCAACGAGCGGTTTGTGGGCTCGTCAGCTGCGTCATGGTTCGGCGGGTAACACCGTTCGTATTTATCGCGCAGGTACGCCATTACGATTCTCTATTTGCTAAGAAGACTAGCAATCGTTACCTGGTGCAGATATCCAGCACCGGCTGCCTTGCGTTGTTGTTATGCAGAATTATTAATATTGGGCATGAGGTGTTGTTGTTGTCAGGCGACATAGAGGAAAACCGTGATCTAACCAGACGTAGCTCCACTATGCTAAGTGACCAGACTGTCCCTGCTTTGCTAAGAACGTTAGAAGCTGGCCATGACTCCATCCTGGCAAAATTAAAGGCTGTAAATATACGCTGGCTAGCACAGAAAAGACCTTTGCCTATTTGGTTGTGCGCATCGAAGACGGAAGGCCAATGCATACTGCTACCCCATCTGCGGTCCGATGTAGACGTTCTACACAGATCACGCGCCCAGACATCAGATAGTATCGCCGCAATTAGGGAAAGGTTGAATTGCGCAAAAGATAGGTCGCGTCGATGCAACCTTTTCTTCAATGGCATCAGTGATGGTGAGTCCGAATGCTGCTCGATAGCGAAACCTTGTCACAGGTATTCCCGTTGAAAACTTCAAGATAGCACTAGAACCTCAGGATATTCAGAGAGCACATCGTATCGGCAAAATTACTCGTTACAAAAATCGCCTCATTATTGTTAGCTTCAGTTCTTTCAAGACTAAGAATGATATTTTATCTAAGGCCTTCACCTCAAGGGCACAATAGAGAGTATTTCTGAGGATTTCTGGGCCGCCACTCGTTCAATTCATCGCGAGCTCATTCGTTTCGCCCGAGAACAGCAGGCTCCTTTCAAGCTACACTAAAAAACTTATAATCGACCAGAAAATGTGCTACTGAGACGCTGCCGATACGTTTGTAAAAGAAAGAGCTGCGCGGGCGAGCTAGCAAAACCAAAATATAATCAAACTTTGTCTTTCGAAGCTACATCCCCGTAACACACCCATACGTGCGTCGGTACACAATAATGACGTCACGTATTGGATTCTTCGCGCTAGTATTCGCACCACAATTCCGAAGCGTAATGAAGTATCCGCCATCATCCAGTCATGTGATTGTAATATTGTCGTTCTTACAAAAAACCTGGCTTTCACTGCATATAACTGACGTTGAAGTTTCTCCATACATGTCCGGATTTGCCGTTCACCGCCGGGTTCGCCTGCTAAACCGTGGCGGTGCAATTCTTCATGGAATAAAGAATTTTATTAGCCATTTTAAACTAGAACAAGATAATCCCCTAGATGTTGTGTACGTAGCATGTCAAACGCTATCAGGCCTTAAAGTAATTGGAGCGTGTTATCGCCCACGAAAAGCAAACGCCGATTTTTGCGGCCACTTTCACGACTCTCTAGACTTTATACCCAAAAAGTATCCCCTAGCTAATGTAATAATATGCGACGATTTTAACTAACCTGCAATTGATTGGAGTGATCAATATAGCGTAAATACCGGTGAAACCATCCAGGTCTTAACCACCATACAGGATTTTCAATTAACACAAATCATAACCCAAGCTACGAGACAGACCACACATACCGCGAAAAGTCTTGATGTAATTATAACGCCCGATCCGAGCAGGATCCAATCAGTGCATTACCTTAAAGAAAAAGTGACCATAAAGTAATCTTAGCGTTTTTTTACTGAGCATTTTACACAGAAAACATTTGTAAATCTAACTAGACTTTATGACAGGAGAAATTACAAAAAAATTGCGGCTGAGCTGCAAGGATTGAAGCTTCGTTTTGAGCAAGGTTTCCACAATCGCTCAATAGAGCACAACTGAAGCCTGCTTTTGAAGAAATGTTGGGAGGTATCTGACAAATGCGTTCCAACAGTAAAAATAAAAGCAAACAATCGGCAGCGTTGTTTTTTTAGCTCAATTAAAAAGAAATACCTAGAAACAAGCGACTCTTTAGTATTGCAACAACCAGAAATAATTTGTCCGCATGGCAAGCATTTCAAGGCGCGGTAAAGAAGCAAACGAAAACAATTCCTATAGCCAAGCAAAACGTTTGTGAGACAACATTGTCTAATATGCTACAAACTCATCCAAAACAATTTTTGAAAGCTACAAACCCGTCTTCTGCCACACCAATAAGATTGAATATTGATAAAACACCCACCTCCCCTCGCAGGAACCCCTGTGTAGATGCGACGCATAGGGGGTTCACGTTGCAACGTTGGACAGCGGAGGAACGGCGCTGGAACGATGGAGCGGAGCGGTGCAGGCACCGCGTTTTATAGCGCGCATAACGGTGAGGGGACGCGCCGGCGCCAGTGCGTCTGCCGCGGCTATGACGCAACACAATCCAACACAATCCACTTTAACCCAATCCAATCCAAATCTATTCCAACCCATTCCAATCCAATCTAATCCAATCCAATCCAAGCCAAGCCAATCCATTCGAATCCAATCCAATGCCCCTCGCCATAGAGAGTTCGCTATCGGAGAGGAGACGGGGTGAGCGGCGGAGAGCGCAGCTCACGCGGTGAGGAAAATGGGGGAGAGGAGGACGCCGACAACAACGCTGACGACGCCGGATGCAGGGACAAGGCGAGTGAATGAGATGCAGTCGCATCTGAAAACGAAGAACGTGGTGATAGTGAGTCAGCTGAAGCATTTAACAAGAAAAAAAAAACATTCTCCTCAGTTTTCACAAAAGAAACCCAAATAAGTACCCCATTTTCTCGGATCAGGTCATTATCGAAGAAATTCCCCGATAATATTCTTCCCTGAAGATATATTGAACATATATACAAAATGAAACTGTCATCTGCTACGGTACCGGACGGAATCAACTCCAAAATACTAAAAAATGCCGAAGACCCTATTACTCGCTTCGGTATTTTATTAATAATTACGTCAAGGTGCATCCCCACTAAACGGAAGCCATATGAAAGATTGTTCCAACCTTTAAAAGCGGCAAAGGGTCATCACCGTTGAACTACCACCCATTTTAATTACATTGGTATCATTAAAATTATTTGGACATTAATTTCTTCGCACTTCATTATTCACCTCGAAGGCAATAACGTTCTCTCCACATCGCAACACCGTTTTCGCAAGGGGCTCTCCTGCTAAATGCAGCTTGCCTCATTTACACATGATTTGCACATCAACCTTGACAGTAACATCCAAACAGACGTAATTTTCCTTGATTTTCAAAAGGCATTCGAGAAGGTACGACATCGACGCCTAATGTATAAACTACCACTCCTTAATCTGTACCCATTTGCACCTAATTGGATCAAAAACTACCTTCTTGGACGAAAGCTATTTGTCCAAGTATATATATATACAATATATACAATATACCAGAGCACCCGTTCTGTCCGGTGAACCACAGGGTACAGTACTCAGGCCGTTGCGGTTTTTATTTATGTTAATAATCTGCCGTCGGTCATTTCTATAACGTTCGCCTATTTGGGGATGATTATTTGTTATATTCCCAAATTACATGTAAACAATACCAATGTAAACTACAGACTGATAATTTTTGCATTTAAAATTTTGTTAAAATTTGCAAATTTCCCTAGACGTATCAAAATGCAAATTATTTATTTTATAATAGTATTTTATAATTACCCCCTTAAAAGCTCTTCATTACAATCCACCAAAGTGTAGGTGTCCATATCACCAACTATCTGTCTTGGACCGTACACGTGAAGAAAGCCATCGCAAGCGTCAGAAGATCTCTCAGCTATTTGCAGCCCACGATGGAATTTGCTCCTTTTAACCTAAAAATGCTGGCCTATGAAGCACTTATCTGTCCAAAACTAGAATATGCCGCCACGGTGTGGAACCCGTTGCAACGCTACCTTATCGACAACATAGAAGCCATCCAAAACAGCGCCGTTAGATTTGTTTCTAAGATTTTTCTTCATTTACTATCGTCACAAACCTCAAATCGCATGCTGCTTTTCCTCCCGTCAACCGTCAGAAACTAGCAAGGCTAGCATTATTCCGCAAGTTTCACTACTCATTATCACTCAACTCTTACATCTCGCCAAAATCGCATGCATTCACTCGCACAAAAATGATCATCAACTTTCATACCTCCGCCCACGAACAAACACTTCAGAGCAAGCATTTTTTGTTCGCTCATCCATAGATAGAAACAATCTTTTTAATCACTTGGTAAAGACCAATGACCTTGACCGGGTAAAATCACTCCTCACCGCGCCCGGAATTGCATAATATTCTCATGGGTTCCTCCTTTTCTTTTTTTTTGTTTTCGTTTCATTGATTAGCTTGTTTTGCTATGTTATGATTTGCGTTCGTGTTATCTTTGTTTTCAGTACAAGCGAAGTACTGGAGTGTTGCAGTCTCACATTACACTGATTTTCATTTTCTACCAAATTTCTAGCTACAAAGCTCTTTGACGTTGTTTGAATTCTTACTGGTATGTATGTTTATCCACTGAACTGCTTTGAAAGTAGGTTCATCAAGCAGTTTACACTCTGAATAGGTGCCAATGAGAAACATGTAGCATATCCGGCAATGCATTGTTGTTTTTATGCTTTCTTACTCATTTATTGTTGTATACACTGTGTATGTATCAATGCAGCTAAAACACCCCCCTCAACCCCTACAATCATTTTATGTACCAGTCTGCCACTTGTACCACCCCTCATGTAATGCCTCCTTCTTAGAGGCCGTTGAGGTGTATAAATAAATAAATATATAAATTATGGGATTGAGGCCGCTTTGTAGCCGACCTTCCCCTCTGCTTAGCACACACCCGTTTAGTGAGACTGAAGCTTTTTGTATGGTCACTCATGTCCACATCGTCACTTTATTACCTTGAAGAACCCTTACAGGGTTTATTACATAAGGGGTGAAAAGGAAATACAACAAATGCAATACATCTTCAGGATCGGCATAAATGCGAACAAAGGTAACAACATACAGAAAGAATGAAGAAAAACGAGGGAAGCGAGAACCAGGGGTACAAAAAATAACACGCTTGAGTATTCAATGGAACGAGAAGAGCGGGACATTTTATAAATGTTGAGTGGCACGTAATGGTGGCAGGGTCAGCGGAAAGGCCATTCTCATGGGAGGCTGCGCAAAAAAAGAAAGAAGTGGCAAATGTCCTGGTATGGTTACATGGTCGGGAACATGAAACGAATGCGTGGTGCGGTGAGATTTGGGGGCAGGAGGCAAGATATAGGGTGGGTGGCACTATGTACTCTGATAAAACTTGTGGAACAAAATGAGGCTGGCAATGGGGCGACTAATGTAAAGATTTAAAAGACCAGATTCTTGTTGAAGGGATGAAACACTTATGTGGTATGAATATGAGAAATGAATGACTCTATCTGCTCGATCGAGGACGGATTTAAATGCGTCGGTTAAGTATGCGAATGAGGGCTCTAGATAAGCGACGCGTATTCAAGTGGAGAGTGAATAAAAGATGTGTAGGTTAGCAGTTTTACATGTTGGGGCATATGACTTAGGCGTCGCTTTAAGAAACCGAGGGATCTGTTTGCTGACAAAATCATGTTAGAAACATGCGTGCGCCTTGTTAACTCGTTGCTTAATGTGACTCCCAAGTAATTGTAAGTGGTGACATTTTCCAATGGAACGTTGCCGATTTGACAAGAATACATGAGTAGGCTGCGGTGACGGTGGAAAGAGAGGGATTTGCATTTTTAGGGTTTAATATAATGAGCCAACGATTGCACCAGTCCAGAACATGGTTAATATTATCTTGCAATGTGACTGGAGCAGATGTGTTAGTAAGTGTACGGTATATTACACAACCGTATGCGAACATACGAATATTGCTGCATACATGTAGAGGTAGGTCGTTGATGTATATTAGAAACAATGCGGAGCCGAGAACGGATCCTTGTGGGACGCCTAATGATACTTCCCTACCATCATCACTCTTTTCGTTACATTCTTTCCAGCGATAATGCTTAATTGTACATTCCAGTTAGGATGTGCCTCAGCGGCCATGACTTGGCCTCTGCAGTATCACTACCTCAACGAGGTCGACGAACTTTTTCATGTGAGATGTGTGATAGGGTCATTCTTCGTCTGCAGTTACAGGAAGTGGTGGTTCAGCGCAATGCTTGGTCAAAATGCAGCTACCGGAAGCCATATTAAAACTGTTCTCAGAGAATGTATATTTGGTAATTCCTCCCTAATGCTTAAAAACTTTCTGGCATACAATCTACTGAGCTCGGAACGTCTATTCGGCGTCCTGAATTTAGAGCGTGAATTGGCACAAAATAGAGGCGCATGTCATGCGTCATCACCGGATGAAAGCTGCAAGTTCTATGACCTGCTGCAGGGAAGAAGCGAAGGAACGTTCCTGCAGAAAGGTATCGATCGATCAGGTGTCCAATGTCATGAGCCATGGATCTACAATACCAACATTCGCATGAGCAGGTATCCCACAATTGTTGGGAAGCCACTGCACTTGTTCTTTGAGATGCCCAAAATGTGTCTCAAGCAGATGCTAGTTTTTGGAAATGATGCTAAACATTCAAAGGCAGCTGTGTAGGCATCATGCGCTGCTAATGCCAGACTGTACGACACAATTCCAAACCAACCTCTGTGGAGTACTTCCCGGTAGTACAACGCTGGGAGGTCCCATAGTCTCTCTTGTTGACAGAAGTGACTTAAACACACTTTTCCCTGTAGTTAGTGACATGGCATAATGCCCACCGTGGCGTGTCCTGTCCCCTCCGTGATCAACGTATCCCAAGGATAACAATCTTTGCAGGGCTAAATACTTTACAGCACGGAGGAAACTTTCTGGACGGTGACGGCCCTCACACGTTCACCAATGGTAGTGTAAAGTGGAATTTGGAGTGAGAGTACCTTGCTTAACCTTAAAAACTTGGTGAGAAGGACTTGTCAGGAACCTCCCATCAAAAAGCGCAGAATAACGCAATTGGAAACGGTCGTGCGTAAACGTAATGGTGTTCGGCGGAACGCAGAGGGTCTCGTAGGGTGCGATGTGCTTTTTGGTATCTGCGGAGGGTTGCGTAACGAGGCACGCCTAGGGTGCGACGTGCTTTTCCGCATCTGTGGCCGTATGCCACATGATGCAGGCACTTAAAACACTGCTGGTTTGCCTCGCCGTTACAAATATGTCGTGCGGTGCGAGCTTGCCTTTTCATTGTTTCGTGGCGGAGTTACAAAATGCAGGGGGTGTCCGCTGTGTGAAGTCTGTTTTTTAATTCAGAAAGTATGGGCTGCTGAAGAAAAAGCAGCTTGGCCAACTGAGTGGCCGTTCCATTTGCTTCTTTGATCTCAAAATATTTAATTACGCCCTTGCATCGCATAGTCTCAGTTCATAACAGGAGTTAACAAGCTCTTGAGGTGGAAGGCCAAGTTGCATCAAGCCGACACGATGGGGCAGCGTGGTCTCTGAATCTGGCTTTTACTTCGTTTCGTTCTTTTTTGAAACTTTGCTTAGTGACGTCAGCCCTAAATAAGTTTATGCATCTTAGAACACCCTGTGTGTGGCCAGATGAATCACAACGCTGCTTTAGAAACTTGAAAAAGGCACTCACTCAGGACGGAAATTGTTCCACTTCGTTAAATTTAAACTGGCTACTTAGTCATGTATGCCCGTGAATCTTGCATAGGTGATTTCGTTTTGTTGCGAAACGGCAATGCAGAGAAACAATAGTATCCTACGCAACTGTCCACTCAGACATGCTGAGAAGAACACCACAGGCACGAAAGAAAAGTGCATTGCTGTTGTGGCTTTTAAAAATTTGTGGCTTAGCAGCACGGCTGCAAATTGAAACCTCAAATAACCGCCATGCTGGGTGCCAATTCCAGTCCCTAAATTACTCCAGGCACCTGGGACATTGAATGTTTTACTAAAGAAATCAATTTTATAGCAACCTACAGTTCTGGCATGAATCCTAGCAACAATAATGCCCTCCAGGGATGCGCGGTGCAGTCGTCTCAAGGTGGCTCTTCCTCTTTTTTGCTTGAGGTGACGCTTAGTTTCGTATGTCTCAGCAACAAAGGGCCAGACATCTTTTAGGAATCACCTACTCAGTGGCAACGTTATACAGACTTACTGTAGAGTTTTTTCCCCTTAGCAGCTCCTTTGCGCAGGCGCTGCTGCCGTTAGGGTTAAATATTCCGGGTTCTAGAGGTTGTTACAATTACAATCACCACACGTAGGTAAGAGTAAAGTTTCTTTCAGGCTCATCATCCTGCGTCCAAAGTCATAGGACGCATTAACCACACCACATTCCTTAGTATTCCAGAAGAGATGTAATCGTGTTTGAACCAATTTTTTTCGTCACCATTTTGGAGCTCTGTAAATCGCTGTTTTCATTCTGGGTTCTCGTGCAAGAATCCCAAACGCTTGACATCTGCTCCTTGCGACTTGCTACATTCACCTTCTTATGCTGCTTTTAATTGTGCGATTTTAGGAAGTGTAAATATGATATGTACAAGTTTCTTTCATCTAGACTTGCCAAGTATTGCTTGGTTTTAGCCGCCGCTAATAGCCTAACCAGATACGCGAAAGCTGCAGGCGTTCAATCTTGTGCCGCTGAACTGGCATACTATTTGGGTGCCGTCCTCTGGTGTCATGGCACCTCTCGAGTCCTAATTACTGACCGCGGCACAAAGTTTATATTGATGAGGTTCTTATCTTTAAATCAGAGAACAAAACTAAGTGATCTTTCCACCCCCGACAGAAGTGATGGGTGAGCGCTGCCACCGTACTCTGACCTATGTTGTTTCTGGGTAATTTGATCCTGAAGATTCTTATATGTTCACAATTTTCCTGTTTCCGGCTTCTGCCTGCGAAAGTTCCAAATAAAAGGTTACTGAAATTCGGCATTTTCACTCGCAGTTATACAACACCTTTCTGTCTCTCACCACAGTATTTTTTCTGCCCCCGTGTTTAGCACGATCTCCTATACGAACAATCCATCGCCTACCGCAGACATTCTCACCGGCCGAATCACCTACAAATTGAAGCACGCCAAATCAACGAGAGGTTTTTTATGACAGAACAGATCATGTTGTTCAATTGCATTCTTGGGATATATCGTCCTGGGGACACCCGGTCGTAATATACATTGCAAAAGCTTTCCAGGCAACCTCGGGCATCGCGCAGGAGAACGTGTGCGCCACCACCACAACTCTAATTAGTGTACATCTATGGAGTTTGTGTGCTTTGTACAATGGTTCAAGTGACACACGAGGACTCATTACGAACACGCCTGTTAAATGAGCACTACATGTGAAGGTCAGAAGAGAATACAACAAAAAATCCCGCCAATTTATGACATGAATGATGATGAAAGGGGCGAAGCTAAAATTCTTTTCGGTAAAACCGTGAAACATTCATTCACACATCATATAAAGACCCGACATCAAATTGTAGGCCTTTTTGACTGCGCCCACCATCTGAATGAGTGAAGGACATAAGGCGCGTTCGCAGCCAGGCTCGTGTCTCGGTTTGTAGCGCAGTGGGAAGAGCGCTTCGTACCTCCCGCCGTGGCCGGAGAGTCGTAGGGTCGAAACCGGGCGCCGCCGCGTCAATGGCACTCCACAAGTTGTTATAGGCCTTCTTGACGGCGCGCACCATCTAAAGGAGTGAAGGAATGGGGCGCGTTTGTAGCCATGCTCGCGTCTCGGTTTGTAGCGCAGTGGGAAGGTCGGCACGTACCTCCCATCGCGGCCAGTCAGTAGTGGTATGGAAACCGGGCGCCGCCGCGTCAAGACCACCACTCCTCGCTCGCGAAGCTTGAGACTTCCCACCGGTCCGTTGAAAAGGCCGTCGACGACGTCGATGTTTGTGTGATCATGTTGGGCTTGTTTGGGACGATGAGAATCTCCATGGGTAGTTGGCAAATTCGGTGTGTGACATTTGAGTCCCCTTGGCCGGCGCCTTCTGCAGAGCGTCTTGTGTCGCGTACCCCCGATACGTGTTTTGAGCTCGCAGACGGCGAACGAAAATCTCTTTTTCTTCCTCTCCTTTTTGTTGGGTAGCAACAAACGCATTGAACATTTTGAGCGCTTCGTCCAATCTTTGGTTGGCCAATCCCTGGTGGCATCCTGCCCCAATCATCATCAGCGGTATGTACACGGCGCTAAGAGGGACGGGACAGGGCCCGAGCAAGAGGAGCTTCGCTCCTAAAAACACACCGTTAGGCTTCATGCCGATTGTCATATGTATTTTTATGCCGGGTGTCTCTTAGATAACGCTTCTATAACTGTTGAAGCTCGAGTTTATTGTTAGTTTCAAACGCAATGAACATTACAGGTTTGAGTGCGGAGTACTGCCCCGTTGGGGCTATTGACTTCGAATGGTAGTTCCTAAAATCTGAGTTATTTTGCTGTGTACAACTCATCAATGGTGCCTTGATAAAGGTTGCCAATAAAAATAAGAACTTACATTAGCAGAGTGATGGCTAAACCTTTAAAAAGAGTCCATACTGGTGAAAAAATTCTGGCCGGTTCTTCGTTGAAGCTTTTCTTCTTTGAAAGGGAGTCAATGTTCAATATAGGTTTGAAGAATCAAGGCAAGATTATAAAACCATACGAGGGGCTCATCTTTCAAGCTTCAACAACGCTCTAACGGCCACCGATGTGGTCATGTATCGTCAAACCTCTCAACTCCTTGTCATGTAAACATGCGGAGAGGTCGCTGAGTCCACACTAACGCTGCTCACCGTTGCCAATTTTCCTAAAGAGAGCTCTGCAGTAATATCTTTTTGAGTTGCTGCAGCAACCCTGACGTGAGATGCGAAGAGCTGACTTTATTTCTCTGTTCATGACTTCTACCCTGTGTATTCTACGTGATAACATGTCCTACTTACTCCAAGGTCGAGTTTTTGGGGTACTGCACTGCAATATTCTTAGCATACTGAAACAAAATTAACAATCGTGCTTGAAACACAAGTGGCATAATTTGAATAATTGGGGGGCGGGGCGAAAATGCAATATTATCCCAATAAGAGAACAGAAATTTCTAAATAAGAACCTATACAATCAGAGCACAACAGCCTAACCAAATTGGTTTTTTTAAGAATAAAACAGTTCTTATACACACAGTTTTTGTGCTGAGAATATATATTACAGGTATATGAACATCTTGAGAAAATTAATAATCTAATTAAAGTGAACATTCTCATCGAATATAGTCAATTTAGAAAAATATTTTATTCAACATAATTAATTTTGGCAGGTCTCAGTATATATCTGTGCAGCTGGATAACATTCAGATTTTTCCCCTATGTATTGTGTGCATTCAGGTGCTACTTTTCGAGGATCGTGACGAACGCGGAGATCACACCAGGGGCGAGATGATCCTTCAGGAAGAAGTAAAAAAGAGCGTTAGTCTGTCTCGTCCCTGAACAACGCTATATTTTTATGTATTCGCACATATATTTGCAAAAGGCATAAAGTGAGCGTTTATATTTTCAAAAGTATTTATAGACACCACAACTATTGCACTGGTGAGATCATAATGGCCTTTGTTACGCAATCTAATTGTTAAGCAATAAAAGGAACCTTACAAGTTATGTTTACTATCAAAGGTGACATGGAAGTAGACTTCAGACAGGTGAGAACAGTCGTACGAAGTATTACCAATTACCAGCTAGGTAAGCAACAAAGAGGACGAGCTTATTTCGAACGCTCGTAAATTTTGCCAAAGCGTTATACGATAGGTGTGAAAGAAGTGTGTGGGCAAGGAAAAAACAAACAGCTACTTCCTACCGCAACTTCATACCTACATCCTCCCCCGTACATCCACAGGTAAGAAACTGCTACCGCGAAGCTTAAAAAAATGGTACAGAACGTTGCGGTGCGTTGTCGATTTGTGGCGATATATATATATATATATATATATATATATATATATATATATATATATATATATAGGTCATGAGGTTCGATGGGCCAGTATAAAAATAGTGAAAGCAGTCGACTAACACGTTTCCCGTTTATGTTGCCAACAGTTTCGGAGTTAGAAACTCCTTCTTCAGGGCTGGATTTTCATGTCTCCCATTGCGCCTTTATGCAAAAACTCCTGCGAGGGAGGGTTACTTCCCTCATCCCCGCAGGAGAGGTCGCGGGTGAGGGGTGCTTCAAACAGTTTGAGCAAGTGAGGCATTCCGATTGGCTAGAAAGGTGGAAGGTGAGGGAAGGGGAAAGAACACGGACGAAAAGGCAGCACGAAAACACGTAACAAGAGGCACACAAGCAAACACAAGATCGAAAACAAGAGTCAGTAATGCGCGCTCTGCAAATGGTGTAAAAGTAGTCAGCGGAAAGGGAAAAGGGAAAAAGGGGGGGGGAAGGGAGACGGACATAAGATGGCGGCACAGGCATAGATCTTCGATTCTGTCAAACTGCAAGGCCGCATGCATGCACGGCCCGCCCAGTCGACACATGAACCCCGCGCCATACTCGAAATTTCCTGTCCCATTTTCGGTTTTGTTTTACGTTTACTAGTGGTGAAACCTACAGCAGCTCTCGTCTTGGCGCCACGTCGACGAAACCGAGTGCTGCAGCAAAGCTTTGCTACGCGGCCAGCGAGCCGCGGAACAAGTAACCGTGGGATTTGGTTTCGTTTGCGGCGCATTCTTCGGCCGTTTGTCTATCAGTGGTGCGGCGGTCATAATTCAAGCCGCTGTGCGTCGGCGGGCCCACTGATAGACAAACGGCCGAAGAATGCGCCGCAAACGAAACCAAATCCCAGTGTTACTTGTTCCACGGCTCGCTGGCCGTGTAGCAAAGCTTTGCTGCACCACTCGGTTTCGTCGAAGTGGCGCCAAGACGAGAGCTGCTGTAGGTTTAACCAGTAGTAAAACAAAACCGAAAATGCGACAGGAAATTCCGAGCATGGCGCGGGGACCATGTATCGACTGGGCGGGCCGTGCATGCATGCGGCCTTGCAGTTTGACCGAATCGAAGATCTATGCCTGTGCCGCCATCTTATGTCCATCTCCCTTCATCCCCCACCCCTTTTTTTTCCCTTTTCCCTTTCCGCTGACTACTTTTACACCATTTGCGGAGCGCGCAGGACTCACTCTTGTTTTTGATCTTGTGTTTGCTTGTGTGCCTCTTGTTAAGTGTTTTCGTGCTGCCTTTTAGTCCGTGTTCTTTCCCCTTCCCTCACCTTCCACCTTTCTAGCCAATCGGAATGCCTCACTTGCTCAAACTGTTTGAAGCACCCTTCACCCGCGACCTCTCCTGCAGGAATGAGGGAAGTAACCCTCCCTCACAGAAGTTTTTGTATAAAGGCGCAATGTGAGAAATTAAAATACAGCCCTGAAGGAGTTTCTAACTCCGAAACTGTTGGGAACAAAAATGGTAAACGTGTCATGTCAATCGACTTCTTTCACTATATATATATATATATATATATATATATATATATATATATATATATATATATATATATATATATATATATATAATTTATATATATATATATATATATAGTAAAAAGGGGCGCAATAAACAACATAACTTTACATCGACGTTTCGGACGGGGACCGTTCTTTATCAAGAGTAATATTTTACAGAATGGAAGCGGTTTATATACAGTTCAAGCACTTGAGGTTCCGGGGCGGTGACATACGTTTAAGATTGGAAGCGAGGAGGAAGAGAGAAAAGCGCATTGAAACATGAGAGAAAAAGCCAGCAATAAAGAAGCCCAAACTTGAAAAGCATAAATATGTGAGAGAGGGGGATGGAAAGGCAGAGGTGGGGACTGGCAAACTAAAAAGAACCGAGAGGATTCGACAAACAGAAGCTTAGGACCGATGGGAGACACGTAATTGCGTGGTAGACCGGGATGACCCACAGGGGCGGCAAGTTGTACCTGCCCGTGGCCATCGCAGGCGAACAATATGCAAGGGTTGTTGTACGCGTGCCGCTTCCAAGACTCCCGTGCCAGGAGCGCGTGTTTTTCGTCGGCCCTCAAAGACGCACCGCCATCTACTTCCCCCCACCCTTCCTGCTCAGTTCGCGGAAGCCGTAATGTGTCGCCGTGTCGGAGAAAACCGGGAAGAAACGGGCCGCCCCAGTCGCGCCGGCGAGAAGATAAGCAATCGAAAGTCCGAATGAGAGTGATTATGTCTGAGTGAGGAGACATGAATCACGTTGCCTGCAGAGACAGCGAGAATAGTAAGTGAACGTGAGTGATAGGGGGCCCATAATTGCGTGGTTGACAGGGGTGACGAGTTGTAAGTGCCCGCGGTCAGCGCCCGTGAACAATATGCGAGGGGTGTCCTACGTACGCGTGCCCTGAAGACTCCCGAGCGAGGGGCGCGGGGTTTCGTCGGCTCCCGAAGATGATCCCCCATTCAGTTTCCTCCACCCCCTCCTCCCAGTCAGTGTCGGGGCCAAAGTCGTAAAGTGCCCACGTGTTCGAGAAACCTGGGAAGAAAGGAGGCGTCCCCCGTCGCGATGGCGATAAGAGGGCTAAGCTGTCGAGTGATAGTAATTATGTCTGAGTGGAGAGACAGTGAAAGTAGTAAGCCAACGGGTGAGAAAAAGAGAGGGATACCGGTTTCCACAAATCAAAACAGAAACAGGGCGAAGGTCAAAGGCAATAGCCGCGCACACGCGCACACAAGTAACAAACACGCACAAACGACCAAGTTGCCATGGAAAGAAGGAAAGACGCCAATGGCTTGACCGATTGACCGAAAAAACGAAATCAACCGAGTGGCCGATAAAGCAAGCAAAATAAACAGTGACAAGACAGTTTCTTTTGATACGCGGGTACACTGGGTGAGACAAAACATTACCAATGGTGTCAAGAAGAATGACGTATAGAAACAATTCTCTAGAAATGAGGTATAGAAACAATCTTGCATAGAAACAAGAAGAATGACGTGTAGAGACATTCTTACACCATTCTGTGCTTATAGATACACACGGCCCCGCGCCCCTCGCTCAGGAGTCTTCAGGGCACGCGTACGTAGGACACCCCTCGCATATTGTTCACGAGCGCTGACCGCGGGCGCTTACAACTCGTCACCCCTGTCAACCACGCAATTATTTGCCCCCTATCGCTCACGTTGACTTACTATTCTCGCTGTCTCTGCAGGCAACGTGATTCATGTCTCCTCCCTGAGACATAATCACTCTCATTCGGACTTTCGATTGCTTATCTTCTCGCCGGCGCGACTGGGGCGGCCCGTTTCTTCCCGGTTTTCTCCGACACGGCGACACATTACGGCTTCCGCGAACTGAGCAGGAAGGGTGGGGGGAAGTAGATGGCGGTGCGTTTTTGAGGGCCGACGAAAAACACGCGCTCCTGGCACGGGAGTCTTGGAAGCGGCGAGCGTACAACAACCCTTGCATATTGTTCGCCTGCGATGGCCACGGGCAGGTACAACTCGCCGCCCCTGTGGGTCATCCCTGTCCACCACGCAATTACGTGTCTCCCATCACTCCTAAGCTTCTGTTTGTCGCGTCCTCTCGGTTCTTTTTAGTTTGCCCGTCCCCACCTCTGCCTTTTCATCCCCCTCTCTCACATATTTATGCTTTTCAAGTTTGTGCTTCTTTATTGCTGGCTTTTTCTCTCATGTTTTAATGCGCTTTTCGCTCTTCCTCCTCGCTTCCAATCTTAAACGTATGTCACCGCCCCGGAACCTCAAGTGCTTGAACTGTATATAAACCGCTTCCATTCTGTAAAATATTACTCTTGATAAAGGACGGTCCCCGTCCGAAACGTCGATGTAAAGTTATGTTTTCGAAGTAATCTTGTTAAGTTTTGTTTGCGCCCCTTTTTACTATTTAAACTTCACTAGCCTAATCGTTTACCGTATATATATATATAAATACAATAAAAGAAAACTTTGAACAATTTCTCTACCATCTTCAAAAGTTCAGGGGCTCCCTATATATATATATATACGATAGAGAAGTCAAACTGAAAAACATAACATTTATTCTAACTTTTCCACCGGGGACCGGTCGAAACATTAAAATAAATGTTGTTGTTTTTCAGTTTGACTTCTCTATCGTACAGCTAACCTCATAGCCAGGAACAATTTCTCTTAAATATATTGTCACGTGGCAACGCGGAGATGGGTAGTCAGGAAGGAGGTGTATTTACAAAGGACACCGTAGCCACCGGGCGAAAAGACGGGTTGATGGCGCAAACCCAGCGGGAGCTCGGGCTTCGTCTACTTCCTCTCCATTCTGTTGGACATCGCCCAGCGTCTTTCCACTGGAGCACATACCCCGATAGGGAGAGATTGCCCCGTGTACGTTTCTCGGGAATCTGTCCGAAGTCTGTGACACAACTCCCCCGCCGCAGAAGCACCGTCCCGGTGCCGGTTATGAGGGAGAAGTAGTAGCAGGTAGACTCCGTCGGTGGTACGGCTTGAGGCGGCTCACGTGAACGAGCTGAGGTACTGAGTGCCCAGACGAGGTCAGAGGCAAAACAGGCACGATTTCGTAGGTGACGGGGGTGACAGCACGCTCGACGCGGTAGGGGCCAGTGAAGTGGGACATGAGCTTCTCAGACAGTCCAACTCGGCGAGAAGGGGTCCACCGAAGAACCAAGGAGCCAGGAGCAAAGTGTGCAGGGCGGTGACACTCATCGTATCGAGACTTCTGGGATGCTTGTGAGGCCAGTAGTCGTTCTCGGGCAACCTGGCGCGCCAGTTCAGCGTGGGCGATGATGTCACGAGCATATGCAGTGGTCGGCTCACTTGAAGTCGGTAGGGTGGTGTCGAATGGTAAAGTAGGCTCACGACCAAAAAGAAGGAAGAAAGGAGAATATCCAGCCGTGTCGTGCCGGGAGGAATTATAAGCAAATGTGACATAAGGTAGTGTAACGTCCCAATCTCGATGGTCTGTGGAAACGTACATTGCAAGCATGTCAGTGAGCGTTTTGTTGAGCCGCTCAGTAAGGCCATTTGTTTGAGGATGGTAAGCAGTCGTCAGTTTGTGCTTTGTTTCACAAGAGCGGAGAAGGTCCTCGACAACCTGTGACAAAAAGTACCGGCCACGGTCCGTGAGCAACTGTCGCGGAGCACCATGACGCAGGATGACGTCCTCCAGGAGGAAATCGGCGACATCTGTAGCACAACTCGTTGGGAGCGCACGGGTGATAGCGTAGCGGGTAGTATAGTCTGTGGCTACCGCAATCCAACGATTCCCGGAGGAGGACAACGGAAAGGGGCCTAAAAGGTCTAAACCAACACGATAAAATGGTTCGGTGGGAATGTCCAAAGGTTGCAACTGGCCGGCGGGACGTAATGGAGGCGTCTTTCGACGTTGGCAAGGATCGCACGCCGCGACATAGCGACGCACAGTCCGGTAGAGCCCTGGCCAGTAAAATCGTCGGCGGACGCGGTCATAAGTGCGAGCAGCGCCAAGGTGGCCAGCCATCGGGACGTCGTGGAGCTGGCGGAGGACATCCGAGCGAAGTCGCTCGGGCACCGCCAGAAGCAGGTCAGGTCCATCAGCCCGGTAGTTGCGGCGGTATAGGATACCATTCCGCAGCACGAACGCGTTTAGAGAAGGGTGCGTTGGCTGTGATTGGAGACGGTCGATAATAGGCCGAAACGTCGGATCACGGCGCTGGTGGTCCCCGATGTCTTTGAAGTCCGACAAAGAATAGACGCAAATATCCGGGTCGAGCTCATCAGTGGGAGACTCGCCAACGGGATAACGAGATAAACAGTCGGCATCTCTGTGCAGTTTACCGGACTTGTACACAACTGAATAATCAAAGTCTTGAAGGTATAGAGCCCAGCGAGCAAGCCGACCTGTGGGGTCTTTCAGAGAAGAAAGCCAGCATAAGGCGTGGTGGTCGGTTACAACGGTAAACGGCCTGCCGTACAGATATGGTCTAAATTTGCCGACGGCCCACACCAGAGCAAGGCATTCACGCTCGGTGATTGAGTAGTTGCGCTCGGATGGAGACAAGAGGCGGCTTGCGTAAGCTATCACCCGGTCGAGGCCCGCCTGTGTTTGGGCTAGCACTGCCCCTATTCCATGGCCGCTGGCGTCCGTGCGGATTTCCGTCGGAGCAGAGCTGTCAAAGTGAGCCAGGACTGGCGGGTTTGACAGGTGGCTGATGAGCGCGGAAAAAGCCGACTCGTGCGCTTGGCCCCAAGAGAACGCTGCATCCTTCTTAAGAAGATCAGTGAGGGGGCGAGCGATGGCAGCGAAATCCTTGACAAAACGGCGGAAGTACGAGCACAGCCCTATAAAGCTGCGCACGTCGTGCACTGAACGCGGAATGGGGAAGTCTTTAACGGCGCGTATCTTCTCAGGATCGGGTTGAACACCGGTGGAGTCGACTAGGTGGCCGAGAATCTTGATTTGGCGGCAACCGAAATGGCACTTTTTGGAGTTCAGTTGCAGACCGGCTCTACGAAAAACACCCAGAATGTCCGAGAGACGTTGCAGGTGAGTCTCAAATGTGGGCGAATACACAACGACGTCGTCAAGGTAACAAAGGCAAGTTGTCCACTTGAACCCACGAAGAAGAGAGTCCATCATCCTTTCGAATGTGGCCGGCGCGTTACACAGTCCGAATGGCATGACTTTGAATTGGTACAAACCGTCAGGTGTTACGAAAGCGGTTTTTTCTCTGTCTTTTTCGTCAACAGCTATTTGCCAGTATCCGGACCGCAAATAGATGGATGAAAAGTAGGAGGCACCATGTAGGCAGTCGAGGGCGTCATCAATTCGAGGGAGCGGGTATACATCTTTCTTGGTAATTTTGTTCAAGTGCCTGTAATCAACACAGAAGCGCCATGAGCCGTCCTTCTTTTTCACCAAAACAACCGGTGATGCCCATGGGCTAGAGGAGGGTTCAATAACATCCCTTATGAGCATTTCGTCAACTTCCCGCTGAATGACACCTCGCTCGGTCTGAGACACGCGATATGGGCGTCGACGTATCGGACTTGCATCCCCGGTGTTTATGTGATGCGTCACAACGGACGTCTGACCTAAGGGCCGGCCGTCGAAGTCAAAAATGTCACTATGGCTGGCAAGAAGGCAGCGAAGCTCGTGAGCATGGTGCGCTGGAAGGTCCGGGGAAATCATTCGTACAAACTCCTTTGATTTTGCGAGGTTGTGGTGGTCTTCTTTGTCAACTTGGGCTGATTCAAGGGCCATGGCAGAAATCTCGCAGTTATCCAATGGTGAAAGCTGGGCAAGCGCTATTCCTTGAGGAAGGACTTGTGTAGAAAGTCCGAAATTTAGTAACGGCAGTGTGATCCGATTCTGGGCAACTGTTACGACCGAAAATGGGAGAGCCACGTGTCGGTCGAGCAACACGGCTGTAACCGGAGAAACGATGTAATCGCCATCCGGCACGGGCGGAGACGAGGTCAGCGGAAGGTAGGTCACTGCCTTTGGGGCCAGGCGAATGTGCTCAGTGGAACGAAGCCGGGACTGAGGTTCGACATCAGTAGCAAGGGGGCTCGGTAGCTCGAGCCGAAGAACACCTGAGGCACAATCGATTAAGGCTGCGTGGTCCGCGAGAAAGTCCAGGCCGATAATAACATCATGAGGGCACGTGTCCAGGACAGCAAACATAACAGGGATTTGGTGGCCGGCCAGTCCAACACGCGCAGTACACATTCCGGCTACGGTGGTCATCCCACCATCGGCCACTCTCAAAACACGGGACGGGGCAGGCGTGAGGACTTTCCGTAGGCAGCGGCGAAGGGACGAGCTCATGACGGACAACTGCGCACCTGTATCGACTAAAGCAGTTACCGGGACATCATCGACATGAAGGGCTAATAAGTTGTGCTTTCCAGAACGAGGAGGTAGAGGATTTTCGGGCCGGGTCGGGAATGCAGCATCACCTCTGGGAGCTGCACTGCCTAGTTTTCCGGAGAGTACCGGGCGGCACGGTCGGGAATCGGAGACGAGCGGCGAGGTTGCGGCGATCGGGACTGGCGGCGTTGGGGCGAGGGTGAGCGGTTGAACCGGGTGTGCACAGGGTCTGCATTCAAGTGTTGGGTATCTGAGGTTGGGGAAGCACGGCGCTGCGCATCGGGAGTGTAGTCGTAGGAGAAAGGCCGAGAGCCGTAACGAGGTGACGCATTGGGCGGGGGTGGAGTCCAGCGGCTCCTACAGTAACGAGCGATGTGGCCAATACGGGAGCAGTTGAAGCATATTGGTCTGTCGTCAGGCGTTCGCCATTCAGCTGGATTCCGGCGGCGGTTACCAAAAGGCGCTTGGGGGCCAATGTGCGTGGTCGGCGAAAACTGTTGTGCAAAAGGAGGATGGGGATGCCCGATACTGCACACTTGATGGATTCCCATGCTTGCCATTTCATTGCGAACGACGGCTTGGATTGCAGCGATCGTAGGGAGTTGGCAGCGATCATCTGCATATGGCAGTGTGGGGGTAGGGACCATCGCTTCGATTTCGCGGCGCACGATTCTGGTAATATCCGCAGACGGGGCGACAGGGTCCGGCCTGCGTGGAGCAGGAGCGGGTAGATGGACGTCATCACAGGAAGATGTCGCAGCAGTGTGCGGGAGCCGGGCAAATTGGTGAGCTATACGGCGTCCCTTGGCCTGCTCAAATCGCCGGCACTCTTTGATGATGGAATCAACGGTGGCGCAGTCCTTACAAATGAGCAGGTGAAAGGCGTCGTCGGCGATGCCCTTAAGGATATGACCAACCTTGTCCATTTCTGACATTCCTGGGTCAACTTTGGAGCATAGGGCCAGAACGTCGTGGATGTAGGCGACGTAACTTTCAGTGGATGTTTGAGCCCGTGTTGAGAGCTCTTGCTTTGCCGCAAGCAGGCGACCAACGGGCTTCCCGAACACCTTTCGAAGCTCTTCTTTGAAAACATCCCAACTGGTTAGCCGTGCTTCATTAGTGTCAAACCATGTCTCAGCCGTTTTCTTGAGGCACAAAGCAGCGTTGGCGAGCTTAAGGGTGTCGTCCCATCTGTTGTGAGCACTCACACGTTCGAACCTACGGAGCCAATCTTCTACATCAATGTCGTCCGTCCCAGTGAAGTCGCCGGGGTCCCGAGGGTGGGACACAACGATGAACGATGAAGGGGATCCGGGCTCATCGGTAGGCATCGCGGGGCCGCGAGCGATGCGCCCACTCCGAAGTTCCGTGTTGTTAAGAAGCCGCGCTGGCGAGGGGTACAGGAAACCGGAAGTCCAGCACCTCCACCAAAGATGTCACGTGGCAACGCGGAGATGGGTAGTCAGGAAGGAGGTGTATTTACAAAGGACACCGTAGCCACCGGGCGAAAAGACGGGTTGATGGCGCAAACCCAGTGGGAGCTCGGGCTTCGTCTACTTCCTCTCCATTCTGTTGGACATCGCCCAGCGTCTTTCCACTGGAGCACATACCCCGATAGGGAGAGATTGCCCCGTGTACGTTTCTCGGGAATCTGTCCGAAGTCTGTGACAATATATACATACACAGATTTTTCTCGTTAACTTGAACTCGCACATCTCAAAAAATCTGCAAATTCGAAATTTTCCGCTCCACCGACCTATTTTGTATAGGTACCATGTATTTGTTACCCTTTATTTCGAAGTATTTTTTTGCGTCAAACTGCGGATATCTCGAAATCTTGACTGAGGTTTGACGCAAAGCAGCTTGACCGCAATCGTGACCTCGAAGCAGACCGGCATTACGCAGTTCTTCTCTGCTAAAACTGTAGTTTTACTGGCAGCAACCTCGGCCGGCAAACATCTCTTGTATGTGTTTTTTTCTATTTCGAACCTTTACAAAATCGAGCTTGGAAATGGCTGTTGAAAAACTGGTAAGTTGTAGAGCCTTTTATTCCGGAAAAGTCGACATTTCATTGCAATTCGCGCAACTTTGCTTATCTCAAAATGTTTCCCAGTTTTTACTAGTTCGAGTTAATAGGGCCTAATGACGTGTGTTTGTCACGTTTCTTTGATACATTGATTATATATATATATACACACATATATATATATATATATATATATATATATATATATATATATATATATATATATATATATATATATATATTGTGGGGCCTATTTAGAAGTCCAAGGAAAATAGACACTCAGGCAGCGGAGGCGGTTCTTGCACCATAAGCCGAATAATTAGGAAGCAAGAATTGATCACGATCGAACTGGGCACGCTGCGTGCTTGATGCATGAGGACTGACCGGATTCAGCTTAGGTTTCATTCTGAGCGTTAATTCCATGACCTGGAGCTCTCCTTCATTACAAAACGTATATATGTCATTGTCATCATCACCACCAGCCTATGAACGGCCACTGAACGGCAAACGACTCTTCTAATATTCTGCAATTATCCCCGGCATGTTGTAACTGATATCAATAGATCCCTTAAATCTTTTCGGCCTCATCTGCCCATCTAACTTTCTGCCAACCCTGCCACGCTTGCCTTCTCTAGGGATTCACTCTATTAACGCTAATGACCGACGGTTATCTTGCCTTCGCATTAAATGCCCCGTCCACGCCTATTTGTTCTTTATTTCTTCTAATATATCCTTAACACTGAATTGTTCGCTGACCCATTTCGTTCTCTTCCTGTCCCTTCATGTTACACCTATCATCTTCTCTTCCATTGCTCTCTAAGTCGTCCTCAATTTGAGTTGAACCCTCTTACTGACCATCCAGATTTCAGCCCTGTAGGTGAGTAGCGGTAAGATGTATCTGTTATACACTTTCTTTTTCAAGGACAATGGTTGGGTGCCATTCATTATCTGAGAATGCCTGCCAAATGGACTCCACCCCATTCTTATCCCTCAAATTATCACCTCATGGTTGGGTTTCGGGGTCACTACTTGGCCTAAGGAGGTATATTTGCTTTTTATTATCATCATCATTATTATGAGCATGTTGGTGTCCAATGCACGACGAAAGCCTCTCTCAAAAATTTCCAGCCACGCCTATCAAGAGCAAGCTGAGCCCATGTCCGCCCTTTCCCCGAATTTGCGTAGCTCATCTCACCAACGATTTCTCGTCCGACCCCTAGAGCATTCGCGGTCTATTGGCAGCCAGTCTGTGAAACGAATGGTGCACCTGTTGTCCCTAATTCACATTACGTCACCAGCCCGTCCCCATTTCCCTAGCTTAATTTGAACTAGAATGTCTTCCACTTTGGTCTGTTCCCTAATCCATGCGAATGGTTTCCTGTCTCTGAACGCGACTCCTAACATTCAGCGTTTCTTGGCCCGTTTTGCGGATCAAATTTGGCTTCAAGTCCTTTGGGTAGACCCCAAGAGTCTGCCCCTTAAGTCATTACTGGAAGAACATATTGAATAAATACAAGCTTTTTGAGTGAGAGTGGAAGCTTACCAGTTAGAATGTCAGAGCTCTTGCCAAACGCAGCCTACCCCATGCCTATTCTTCTGGTAATTACCGGTTCATGGTTTGGACCTGCAGCTACGATATCGCAAGACATACATATTTTGTCTGTTTCCAATACCTCATTGCCTACCTGGAAGTCATGCACCGTGTCGTGATGATTCACATTATCTTAGACTTTCCCTGCTTTTTCACCCTGAAATCATACTTGCTGAGTGCAATTGGCAAGTGCTGCAAATTTGTTCTGCTCTAACCAAACAGGATAATGTCATCTGCATAGCGTAGGTGGCTGAGATATGCCCCGTTAATTCTCATTCCTGTATTCCTTCACCTAGACATTCAGAACACGTCCTCCAGACAGGATGTAAATACCTTGGGTGATATTGTATCCCCTTGGCAGACAGCCTTGTGTATAGGTGGTAATTAGCAAGTTCTGTGATGGAGCCGCATTGTTTCCGTGCATGCGTCGTATAAACCTTGAAAAACGCAGTGTATGCCTCGTCAACGCTGTGATCACGTAACGCGCATATAACTTCTGAAGTGGGCACTGAGTCAAATTTGTTTTCATAATTTATAAGCGCCATATACAGCGGGTCATTATACTATGACCACTTCTCGATTACCTCTTTGATAGCGAGAAAATGATCTAAAGTTGAGAAACTGAAACCAGTCTGTTTTCGTGGCTGTCTATAGTGCAAAGTGGCTGTGATGCGGCTAACAATTAATTTAGTAAACAATTTGTAGGTAACGGAGAGGAGGCTGATGGGCCTGTAATTATTAGGCTATGACATCACCTTGCTGAAAAAGGAGAACTAAATTTGCATTTTCAGACTCTTTTTGCACTCTTAGGGAGGTCAAAAACTGCGGGAATGTCTTCGTATATATTATATATATATATATATATATATATATATATATATATATATATAAAGGTGGGTATTCAGGGCATCCAAGGAAACAAGGAGAAACGATGTTGCCTGTTTGCAACCGGCGTTTCCAACGGGGGGATTTCCCGCGCAAGTCGGGTGAACTCCTGAAGCATTTTAGTCCCACGCAAGGGCCGAGGGCCAGGCCGGGGAGTCGCTTGTACCTATTTTACCGGTAGGTGCCCTGCGCCACCTACCACTTTCTTGTAACTAACGGTACTGTCCGACCTTGTATGAAGGTTTCCAGGATCCCGCGTATGGAAGGCGCCTGCAGCCATTTTTTATTCTGGTGGGTGACCAGCGGTTGAAGTCGGGAGCAGCTGTTTCCCACGTATGCCGCAACGGTAGAGCGTGTCCATGCCCTTTATTTCCTGCCGAGACTGTACAGGGGGCTCTTGCACCCTTTTGATTGGTGGGTGCCCAGCCGTCCCTTACCCCACCTGACGGGGTTCGAGGGACCTCGCACAACGCCTCCCACGGCGGCTTGTGTTCATGTTCCAATGGTTCGAATGGTTTATTCCCGCGTCCAAGGCATCCAGAGCCTCAGGGGACGCTTGCGTCTTTTGAAGAGTGGTATCCAGTGACCCAAGAATTGAACATGGTATCTCCTGCGTAGGAGACGAGTGTTTTACCACTCGACCGTCGCTTTTGGTTTTAAAATTAACACCTTCCACTCGGGCGTTTCCCGAGATGGTAGGGTAACTACCCAAGCACGAGATTTTCGGTCGAGTGGGTGCTTGTACCAATATTACGGGTTAGTGCCAAGTGGTAACAAAGTATCTACCACTTTCTCGTGCCCCGTGCTACAAACCGGCGCGGTGTTATGGTTGCCAATACACTGCATCCCCCATGGGGACGAGCGTCTGTAGCAATTTTTATCCTTGTGGGTGATTAGTGGCTCCTGAGGAACCTACCACGTCTGCCGAAGCAAGTAGTACGTGTTGAAGTCCTTTATCTCTTGCCGATACAGGGGGCATTTGTGCCCTTAGAACTGAAGGGTGCCCATCAGTCCGAAACCAGGCCCAAAGTGGTTCAAGGGACCTACCATATGGCCCCCTCATGGCTGCTTGTGGTCAAGCTCCAGGCGTTTTTACCACCGTCAATGAAAGGCTACGGTACGGTGACGCTTGTACCCTTTAAAGGAACCAGTGGGTATCCGGTGGCCAAGGATTCAAACCAGGTAGCTCTCGCTAAGGAGACGAGTGTTTACCCCTCGACCATCGCTGTCGGTTCACAGTTACGACCTCTTCCACTAGGTCACTTCCTCACGAATTCGGGGAAATTCCCAAGCACGAGATCTTATGTGCAGGGGATGATTTAACCAATTTTGTTACTGGTTGATACCTAGCGGTAAAGAAATGCCTACCACTTTTTGTAACCAATGATACGATCCGACCTGGCATAACGGTTTCCAGGATCCCCCATGGTATGCGTCTGTGCGTGTTTTAATTCAGGTGTATGACCAGCGGCTGAAGTCGGGAACCAGCAGCCTCCCACGTATGCCGCAGTGGTAGAGTCAGTCGAAGCCCTTTATCCCCTCCCGACACAGTACTGGGGGGCGCTTTTACCCTTTTGGCAGATGGGTGCCCAGCGGTCCCTGATCCCGCCCGACGGAGTTCTAGGGACCTCCCACGTGGCCCCTAATAGCTGCTTGGGGTCAAGCTTTAAGTGTGTCATCCAACGTCCAAGGCATCCCGTGCTTCCGGGCATGCCCTTTTAGAAGCTCGTTGGTATCCGGTAGCCCAGGATTTGAACCTAGTAACTTCTGTATACGATACGAGTGTTTCACCACTCGACCACCGCCAACGGTTTAAATGGGTAGGCCAATTTATTATCACTCAAACAAATGAAGTTTCTTGAAAGAAAAAAGTGGAGAAAAGTATGCCCCTATGTGACACGGTGGGCATGTTTTTCGCCATTTTCCTTCATTCAAAAATTTTTTGTTTGATTATTTTAAATGCTTGAAAAGTACAAAAGTGAAAAAAAAACATTCTGGCTGTGTTTGGATCGGACCCAACCCTCCCAGAACATCGCTGTGAGGCGATACCAACGACGCTTCTAGTGAGGCTGTGCTCATTCACCAGACTATAAGCCAGAAAACCACTTCGTATACGGGCCGTACTGAAATCTGTATTTGCTAGACTGCAGGGCTCGAAGAAACGAAAATCAAAAACGAGGTGTCCCATTCTGCTATAAAGGAGTCTCGTGCGCGCTTTACTTCCGCTGAACGCTCACACTTGCCCATGACCCTTGGAGTTCTGGTTACAGATGAATCAAACGTGGTAAAATTACCACTATCCTCAAACGGTACGACCCTCAAAAAATTTCCAGATAGCCCTGTTGCAATAAACTGCCCCCTGCTTGGGTTTTACCATACTTTCCTGTAGGGCACTAAATTTTTTAGTACTTGGGACTTAAATTTTACACAACCACTCTCGTCCTCCTTAGAACACTGAAAAAAAAACTCGTTCCCTCCATTTCCCCAACAACGGTAAAATACTCGTGATGGAATTAACTTCACTAAAAATAGCAGGAACCGGAAAATAATGAAAATTAAGGAGGCGATTTTCTAATACGCTAACCAAAGTTTCGTAATAAAGAGAGATGTTACCATCAAAGCGAAGTTTGCTTCGAGATGCCCACCTCGAAAAGTTATCTGCTTTTGGCGTCGGTCATTCCAATTAGACCTAGCGCCCTCCTTTATCCAATGTTCGGTGGATATAAGCCGCCTTAGATAACAGAACTTGGACGTCTTTTAAACTATTGGAAACGTTCAGACTAAAATTCTATTTTCGTTGCCCACCAGACCCCCATCCAACCAAGAAGTATCGGTGCAAACAAGGTATTCCCGGTGTTATGTGACATTTTTGGGTATAGAAGGTGCGTTTCAGCTCTGAGCTCTCTAAATCACTAGCTAGCTTTCTTCATTGGCCCAATATTATCAAACGTTCAACTCGTGTTTAAGTGACAGATATAAAATGATCTTTGGAAGTCAGTGCGTGATATCTACAATAACAAAGTTTAAACTAGTTTACACATTTTATCAGAATTAAAAATGGCAAATACTAGTCCTAATTTATTTTATTAATTTGAACTTAATGCAGTATTGAGAATATAGCTTAAACGTCTAGGGGGACAATTACAAGTAAGATACTTTTCCGTCAATAGTGAGCTCTTCATTGCCTTTCCAAATGCGGGCACGGTGTTTTCTCGAAATTGAATCTTCAAAACTGACGCGTTTTTATCTACCTAACGACATTCAGTCGAAACGCTATTCCAAACAAATATATTTTCTCACCATTCTTCACCATGAATACACCGCAAGTTGCGTCATCGTCCATAAACAACATTTGCTCAATGCTGTCTCCATATGAATGCTCTGTAATTGTGCATATTTATGGAAGCAATAAAAATGATAAGCATGTAGCAAGGAACATAACAAGCAGACATGATGTTCATAATCTGTTAAGCATATATATGGAAAAATGCTTTTTAAATGCCTGTGAAAGAACGTATTACAGTCAAAACAGTCGCTCGTGTAGATATACATCTTCTTCTTATATGAGATTGAGCACCACTATCAAAGCAATGATCATAGATATCTGTCTCATTTTAAACGCGCGAATTTGGTGGCCAGCCTTTGTTAAAAATCTCACTATCTGCTGCAAATGTGATTGCACAACAAATTCGTCGGCAACAACACATTTCTCAACCATTTGAAACAAAATTTATTACAAAAACACTTCCACACAAAAGACACAATACTTCTTCAACATTAAATTCATCCTTGTGATGCAGCAACCAAGGGGGATTTTTTGTTGAATGATAAAAAGCTGCTCCAGCATTGCTGAGGGCGCCCGTGTTTCACGTCTACAAATAGTGAAGGTAGTCCAAACATAGGCACTGAGTACAGCGCAAAGATAATATTTTTGGAGGAAGAGTCGTTTAGACAGCGACGCTTTCATACAATGAAATGTTGTTACATGTTGCATTAAGCCGTGCGTCCCAAGTCGTACTTTTTTGTTTTAATGATGACGTGATTACCCTTGTATATTTGCGAGAAATTTATCCTTTCAGTGGATACTTTGAGAAATATACTTGTAGATGGCATTTTAACCAAACCTGTAGTTGTAACGCATAAATTTATTGATACGCGCCCCATATGTACTGTTAGTCCGCGAGAACCATTGACATATAATAGAGATTAGGAGGATACCTTTGTGTGTGCCCGGCAAATGATAATTTATAGTCACAGTTCGCCTTGCAGAGGAAGAACAGCTGTCCTAAGTGGACAAGTGTAATTATTCTATTTTCCTAAATGTTGCCAATGAGTTGGGTAACATGAGGTAGATTCGGTATGTATTTTTTTCTTGCACCAGTAACAATTGAATCTTGAGATTTTACGCATTGTGCACGGTACCACGTAACTAGGAATAACAGTCAAGGTGATCGTTTGGCAATTAATGCCTAATGCTACCTTTGTATGTACCTACAATACATGAATAGCTGGAGCTTGAACTCCTCAAGCTTGACTGAAATATACATAAAAATACACAGTTTCTACCAGACGTCGACAGGATAAAACGATTCCGGCGCATATCTCTGTTTGCAGGTTTGTAGAGAAATATAGTAATATAGTAATATTTTATTTTCATCTCTTGAAATATAGAAATGAACATCGGGTCAGCCTAAGCCATGCAAGGATTGTCGGGCCGTACCCAGCAGTCAGCACTGGCAATAAATGCTATTAGAGCTAGACAAAACAGAAAACTGTTTGCGCAGATATGTTCTTAGGCCACGCAGAGAAGAAAAAGAAAATATCTCATCGGGAAAGAAGTTGAAAATTTTTGAGACGTAGTGAGGTCTAACATAGGATCTAAATCGCGTGTAGCAACGCATATAACAAATCGAGGAATATGTCTGAACGCTCGCACCAGCACATGAGTGGAAAAAAAAGAGCTCCACCAGAAGTTTTTTAAGACAATCGTTTGAATAAACAGGGCATCAAGTGTAGGCAGACTGAAATAATTGAAGCAATCAACGTTAACTGGGATATCTACATAGTAGGCAATGCTGAGGACAATGCTTTTTAATATACAGTTTACTTTGCAACGCCAGGTGAAAGAGCAATGGTGAAATAAAGATATCCTATATCTGAGAATACTGTAAGCGAGCGAGTGCGCAATAAGTTTGCGCGTTGGGACTGGCATGAAGGAACGAACGTTATATAAAATGCAAGATACCCCCGAAGCTTGTTACAAACGTAGTTCATCTGGGTGTACCACCTCATGTCGCTATCAAAATATACACCTAGGTACTTCACGCTTGTCGATAAGGCAAGAGGAATACAATGGAAATCGTTACACCTTGAGTTATGGAGTAGAATCGGGGTACAGTCAATTTGTTTTGTGAGGATTAGGAAAACACACACCATTTGGTTTTTGTGTGGTAATACAAATACCGTTATAGGAATACAAATCCTTAACCGCAATTGCATCTGTTTGAAGGGAGGGATTCGCTGAACTGTAAAGAGAGTGAGTAGACAGAAGAACAGTGTCGTCTGCATAATGATACAGGCGACTAGTTGTTGTGACAGAACCCAAATCATTGACTTACACGTTAAAGAACAATGGCAATAAAATAGACCCCTGTGGCACTCCTGATTGCAAAAAAAAAGTTTGGAACTCGAGAAACCGTTTATCCGCACAATTTGAGCCCGGTTGTGGAAGTAGTTTGTTAAGAGTTTAAGAGAATAACGCTGAAAGCCCACAAGTTGAAGCTTTTGAAGCAATAGTGAATGAGAAACAGAGCCGAACGCTTAGCTGGCATCCAGACAAAGAGCACAGGAGACCTCATTATTATCCAAGGCGGAATATATATAATCACACAACTCTTCTAAAAGCGTTCTAGTACTCTTTTGTGCCCTAAATCCAAACTGAGAATCTGAAAGAAGATTATTATTTTCGAGAAAAAGACTCATTCAACGAAAAAGATGCTTTTCTAACATTTGTGCGATACAAGGTAGGATAGATAGCGGTCTGTTTTCTCAATCGTTTTAAAGCTTCCTCCTTTATGGAGCGGCTTGACCAGGGCGATCTTAAGCTCATCAGGGATGAAACCATGTTCCATAAAAGAATTGAGCATGAAGTATATTACGTCACATTATACGCTGAAGTTTCCCTGAAGGTAAATCACGCAAAGAACGCCTTTTTCTGGTGCTTTTGTACGCTTGAAACTAAATATTATGTCATGCAAGTCAGCGCAAGTCAAGGGAGGCAAGTATGCCGAAGTGACGTCGCTATTCGAGGAACGCGGCGCTGCACCGGGGGAAACCTGTGACTGATGTTGAGGTTTCAAAAAGTGGTTAATAATGTCATGCACGAAGTGACCAAGATTACGGAAGTGTTTTGAAATTTTTACATCAATCGACAGTTGTGTTTTCCGGCCCAGTAACGGGTTAATGGTTGTCAAAGATTTCCTGGGGTAAAATGGATTCTCGTAGAAGGATTTGTTAAAGTACGAACATTTCGCCGATCTCAACATAGCTGTAACTTTATTTCGCATAAATCAAAACAACATCCTAAACTTGGGATCAGAAGAGCGCTTACAGCGCGTCCAGAGCGCGTCCTTTTCTTGAAGAGCTTGCAAAATTTTATTTGTTATTTAAGGGCTGTTCTTACTGCGTTCCTTTATTAGCACAGTTTTTGTGCCTTTTGTTTAAGTTGTTTCCATATTTCTAAGAATTTCTAATACGCGTCTTGAAAAGTAACCCACTGTAAAAAATCTTCGATATCAAAATCAGCTACGGATTTACAAAGTTCACTTCGTCAAAGATAACCAACTTTTGCGCAGTAAGATGTGTCCTATTCGACCCGGAAAGAAAAGATAACAACCGATGAAATAATGGTCAGCCAGTTTCTGCTTGATAACATCGGCGGTGACATCGGATATGGGTGCTCTAATGTTCAGATGGTCAAGACATGATGTTACAAATTTGTCACCGGGGTACTCTTCCCTTGTGGATGCAGATATGGTAGGTTGAATACCCCATTTTGCCAAAGTATTAACATAATCACGCACAATCGGCCTCGAGGACGACTACGTGTCGAGATTGAAATCTCCGACTAAACAAAAAATAGAATTCACAGAAATTGACTGGATAAAGCTTTCAAGTTAAGATAAAAAACATTGACATCTTGTGCCGCAGGTCTGTACACGGCTAAAAGCGTAATGTCGAGTGCAGCCGAAGCAATGTTTAAGCCAATGCATTCCGCAGCGCTAAACACGGGCTGCAAAGAGACCACCGGCCTCTCTTTGCATACATAAACGAGTAGCCCTCCACCTCTTGCTAGTGGACGTGTAACAGAATATGAAGAAAAGTTATTCATTTCGAAGAGTGGAAGAAGCTCTGAGTGTATACTTATTTCTGTTGGCACTATTACATCTAGAACACAACGTGAATTTTCCACACTCGTCAAAAATTCGTCCCAGTGCTGCCTGATACTACGAATTTTACATGCAAAACGGAAAATGGTTGTCCACCAGCTTTAGTTGATAAACTGCAAAACTCGTCATTCTTAGTACACTGAAAGAAAGAGCTATTCATGTTTAAATAAGGCTTTCTAGATCAAGGCTACTGTATATACGAAAGGAGGAGGAGGTTTCGGATTTTTTCAAAAAAATGTTTCCTTTCTTCACTCAGACATACCTGTAGTTTTTTCCTTTCCTCTTTGCCGAGCTTCCCAAACAAGCTTCTTGTTCCGGCTGGTAAAGTTGACATTCAGAAAAATAAAGGGAATAACCTCTTGTTCGGCAAGTGATCGGGTCGTTTTTCGGCAAGACATCCATTTTTCCTTAATCGCTAACGATACGAATCGAACAATTACAGTCATAATGACGCCACGCTTCACCGGAAGCCGGTGGATATCTTCGACATCATCGTCGCTGTGTTCGATTCCCAGCTTACCAGCCAAGTCACAAATGACCACACACAGGTCCTCGGCAGGACACATGGGCAAACCTTGAATCTCAAGAATGCAGTCTGCTGTATTGCTCGTTGTCATTTACGTAGCTTAAAAAAAACTGAAGCTCTTCAGCTTGCTGCGACACCGTGGTTTCCAGAATTTGTACTTTAGACTCTAGCAATTTAGTTGTGGCCTGTCTGGCAGCTGCATAAGTGAGGACCTCGACAAATCGTTTTGACAAGAAAGATACCGAGCCCTCCACAGCTTCCACCTTCTCTTGTAGGGCATCAACGGTCACTTTATAACCTAACAGCTCGTCAACCTTAGCAGTAAGCAATACAATTGCATTCTTCATGGGTAACAGCATCTCTACCTTCTTTAGCAACTCTGAAAACGACTCGGAACTCGGGAAAGAATCGTTTCCGCCCGACTCCTTCGATACCGATACGCACAGACTACAGCGCCAGGTAACTCACTTTTCAGCTCCCTTACCGGACATTGCTTTCTGAGAAACACCCGCACAGTGTCCACCATAATGATTACCGTGTTTACACTCTGAACAAGTCATAAACCTTCCATCAAGAGGCAACGCCTTCTGGCACTTCCTACAGCTTGTTTCAGAGGACATGGCAACAATTTCAAAAGATGGAAGTCGGTGACCGAAAAAACTGCAACATCAAAAATAATCAAAAGAATTAAGTGTACGACTGGTACTTATAGCAAAGAATTCGGTAAGGCACAGCGTCGCTCCTGTCACCGACTGCAAAGACGAAGCGGCGATGCTCCAGCTTTATCCATGCAGCGATATGGCAGCGCCGACAGCAGTGCCTCAAAGCGGCGGGGCCCTGTGCTGCGATGAGTGAGCATGACGCATGCGTATGCAGGGTCTGGTTTTCGGCTTGCTTCAGTTGTCCTTCTCGGTGTCGACAGGCAAATTTTCATCCGCCAAGGGTGATACCTGTAGCAAAGAATTCGGTCAGGCACAGCGTCGTGGCTGTCATCGACTGCAATTGACGAAGCGGAGATGCTCCAGCTTTATCACCGCAGCGATATGGCAGCGCCGACAGCAGTGCCTCAAAGCGGCGGGGCGCTGTCCTACGACGAGTCAGCACGACGCATGCGTATGCAGGGTCTGGTTGTTGGCTTGCATCAGTTGTCCTTCTCGGTGTCGACAAGGAAATTTTCACCGGCCAAGGGTGATACCTGGAGCAAAGAATTCGGTCAAGCACAGCGTCGCGGCTGTCACCGAATGCAAAGACGAAGAGGCGATGCTCCACCTTTATCTGTGCAACGATATGCCAGCGCCGACAGCAGTGCCTCCAAGCGGCGGGGCCCTGTACTGCGATGAGCCAGCACGACGCATGCGTATGCAGGGTCTGGTTGTTGGCTTGCTTCAGTTGTCCCTCTCGGTGTGGACAGGGAAATTTTCACCAGGCAAGGGTTATACCTGGAGCAACGAATTCAGTCAGGCACAGCGTCGCGGCTGTCACCGAGTGCAAAGACGAAGTGTCGATGTTCCAGCTTTATCCACGCAGCGATATGGCAGCGCCGACAGCAGTGCATTCAAGCGGCGGGGCCCTGTCCTGCGATGAGCCAGCACGACGCATGCGTATGCAGGGTCTGGTTGTCGGCTTGCTTCAGTTGTCCTTCTCCGTGTCACCAGAAAAATTTTCACTGGGCAAGGGTGATACCTGGAGCAAAGAATTCGGTTACGCACAGCGTCGCGGCCGTCAATGAGTGCAAAGACGAAGCGTCGATGCTCCAGCTTTATCCGCGCAGCGATATGGCAGCGCCGACAGCAGTGCCTCCAAGCGGCGGGGCCCTGTCCTGCGATGAGCCAGCACGACGCATGCGTACGCAGGGTCTGGTTGTCGGCTTGCTTGAGTTGTTCTTGCCTTTGTCGACAGTGAAATTTTCGCCGGGCAAGGGTGATACCTGGAAGAAAAAATTCGGTCAGGCACAGCGTCGCGGCTGTCACCGAGTGTCACAAATACGAAGAGGCGATGCTCCAGCTTTATCCGCGCAGCGATATGGCAGCGCCGAACGCAGTGCCTCCAAGCGGCGGGGCCCTGTCCTGCGATGAGTCAGCATGACGCATGTCTATGCAGGGTCTGGTTGTCGGCTTGCATCAGTTGTCCTCGGTGTCGACAGGGAACTTTTTATCGCCCAATTGTGATACCTGTAGCAAAGAATTCGGTCAGGCACAGCTTTGCGGCTGTCACCGACTGCAAGTACAAAGCAGCGATGCTCCAGCTTTATCCGCGCAGCGATATGGTGATGATGATGATGATGGTGATGATTCCTATTGGTTTCCCCTTTGAAGCGGGGTGACGACATGTCATCTTACCAAAAAGGACTAATATAACGATGTTTTACAGTCTTGGTTTACTACTAGCGCTGCTTAGGGCAGGCACTAAAGCTTATTAGGCCCGAAATACTTTCTTTTCCCTGTTACAGGTGACAACTGTCCTAGGCAATATTCCCCTCTCTGCTTTTCGTCCACCAGCATTCTAATCTTCTTTTCGTCCCCTCGACAGCCTTGAAGTTAACTTCCTCTCTGATACCCTTAAATCCTAGGGCTTCTGAAAGCTCAATATTCCCTTCATGTAGATTTGGATGGATACCCTCACATTCTAACACTATGTGCCGCATAGTTTCTGTTTCTTTTCCGCAGAACACACATACCCCATCATTTTGTGAATACTTCCCCACAAAGCTCTTAGTTCGCAGGTAACCTGCTCTAGCCTCAAAAAGCAAAGCACTGCCCTGGGAATTATCCTAGAAATTTTCATTTCTGATGTTCATCTTCTCAGCCTTGTACAACTCTAACGACGTTTTAGCTTCCATTTTTTCCCTCCATATATTCGTTTCAATCTGCCTTGCCTCTTTTTTGGGATGGCACCGCTGACAGCAGCGCCACCAAGCGGCGGGGCCCTGTCCTGCGATGAGTCAGCATGACGCATGCGTATGCACGGTCTGGTTGTCGGCTTGCATCAGTTGTCCTCGGTGTCGGCCGGGAAATTTTCACCGGTCAATGGTGATACCTGGAGCAAAGAATTCGGTCAGGCACAGCGTCGCGGCTGTCAATGAGTGCAAAGACGAAGCGGCGATGCTCCAGCTTTATCCGCGCAGCGATATGGCAGCGCCGACTGCAGTGCCTCTATGTGGCGGGGCACTGCCCTGCGATTAGTCAGGACGATGCATGTGTACGCAAGGTCTGGTTGTCGGTTTGCTTCAGTTGTCCTTCTTGGTGTCGGCCGGGAAATTTTCATCGGCCATTGGTTATACATTTAGCTAAGAATTTAGTCAGGCACGGCGTCGCGCCTGTCACCGAGGGCAAAGACGAAGCGTCGATGCTCCAGCTTTATCCGCGCAGCGATATGGCAGCGCCAACAGCAGTGCCTTCAAGCGGCGGGGCCCTGTCCTGCGATGAGCCAGCACGCCGCATGCCTCTGCAGGGTCTGGTTGTCGGCTTGCTTCAGTTGTCCTTCTCGGTGTCGACAGAAAAATTTTCACCGGGCAAGGGTGATACCTGGAGCAAAGAATTCGGTTACGCACAGCGTCGCGGCCGTCACTGAGTGCTAAAACGAAGCGTCGATGCTCCAGCTTTATCCGCGCAACGATATGGCAGCGCCGACAGCAGTGCCTCAAAGCCAAGGGCCCTGTCCTGCGATGAGGCAGCATGACGCATGCGTATGCAGGGTCTGGTTGTCGGCTTGCTTGAGTTGTCCTTGTCTTTGTTGACAGGGAAATTTTCGCAGGACAAGGGTGATACCTGGAGTAAAAAATTCGGTCAGGCACAGCGTCGCGGCTTTTACCGAGTGTCACAAATACGAAGAGGCGATGCTCCAGCTTTATCAGGGCAGCGATATGGCAGCGCCGACAGCAGTGCCTCCAAGCGGCGGGGCTCTGTCCTGCGATGAGTCAGCAAGACGCATGCGTATGCAGGGTCTGGTTGTCGGCTTGCATCAGTTGTCCTCGGTGTCGACAGGGAAATTTTTACCGCCCAAGGGTGATACCTGGAGCAAAGAATTCGGTCAGGCACAGCGTCGCGGCTGTCACCGACTGCAAGTACAAAGCGGCGATGCTCCAGCTTTATCCGCGCAGCGATATGGTGATGATGATGATTATGATGATTCCTATTGGTTTCCCTTTTGAAGCGGGGTGATGACATGTCATCTTACCAAAAAGGACTAATATAACGATGTTTTACACTCTTGGTTTACTACTAGCGCTGCTTAGGGCAGGCAATAAAGCTTATTAGGCCCGAAATACTTTCTTTTCCCTGTTACATGTGGTAACTGTCCTAGGCAATATTCCCCTCTCTGCTTTTTGTCCACCAGCATTCTAATCTTCTTTTCGTCCCCTCGACAGCCTCGAAGTTGACTTCCTCTCTGATACCCTTAAATCCTAGGGCTTCTGAAAGCCCAATATTCCCTTCATGTAGATTTGGATGGATACCCTCACATTCTAACACTATGTGCCGCATAGTTTCTGTTTCTTTTCCGCAGACCACACATGCCCCATCATTTTGTGAATACTTCCCCACAAAGCTCTTAGTTCGCAAGCAACCTGCTCTAGCCTCAAAAAGCAAAGCACTGCCCTGGGAATTATCCTAGAAATTTTCCTTTCTGATGTTCACCTTCTCAGCCCTGTACATCTCTAACGACGTTTTAGCTTCCATTTTTTCCCTCCATATATTCGTTTCAATCTGCCTTGCCTCTTTTTTGGGATGGCACCGCTGACAGCAGTGCCACCAAGCGACGGGGCCCTGTCCTGCGATGAGTCAACATGACGCATGCGTATGCAGGGTCTGGTTGTCGGCTTGCATCAGTTGTCCTCGGTGTCGGCAGGGAAATTTTCACCGGTCAATGGTGATACCTGTAGCAAAGAATTCGGTCAGGCACAGCGTTGCGGCTGTCACCGACTGCAAAAACGAAGCGGCGATGCTCCAGCTTTATCCGCTCAGCGATATGGCAGCGCCGACTGCAGTGCCTCTATGTGGCGGGGCACTGCCCTGCGATTAGTCAGGACGATGCATGTGTACGCAAGGTCTGGTTGTCGGTTTGCTTCAGTTGTCCTTCTTGGTGTCGGCCGGGAAATTTTCATCGGCCAATGGTTATACATTTAGCTAAGAATTTGGTCAGGCACGGCGTCGCGCCTGTCACCGAGGGCAAAGACGAAGCGTCGATGCTCCAGCTTTATCCGCGCAGCGATATGGCAGCGCCAACAGCAGTGCCTTCAAGCGGCGGGGCCCTGTCCTGCGATGAGCCAGCACGCCGCATGCCTCTGCAGGGTCTGGTTGTCGGCTTGCTTCAGTTGTCCTTCTCGGTGTCGACAGAAAAATTTTCACCGGGCAAGGGTGATACCTCGAGCAAAGAATTCGGTTACGCACAGCGTCGCGGCCGTCACTGAGTGCAAAAACGAAGCGTCGATGCTCCAGCTTTATCCGCGCAACGATATGGCAGCACCGACAGCAGTGCGTCCAAGCGGCGGGGCCCTGTCCTGCGATGAGGCAGCATGACGCATGCGTATGCAGGGTCTGGTTGTCGGCTTGCTTGAGTTGTCTTTGTCTTTGTTGACAGGGAAATTTTCGCAGGACAAGGGTGATACCTGGAGTAAAAAATTCGGTCAGGCACAGCGTCGCGGCTTTTGCCGAGTGTCACAAATACGAAGAGGCGATGCTCCAGCTTTATCCGCGCAGCGATATGGCAGCGCCGACAGCAGTGCCTCCAAGCGGCGGGGCTCTGTCCTGCGATGAGCCAGCATGACGCATGCGTATGCAGGGTCTGGTTGTTGGCTTGCATCAGTTGTCCTCGGTGTCGACAGGGAAATTTTTACCGCCCAAGGGTGATACCTGGAGCAAAGAATTCGGTCAGGCACAGCGTCGCGGCTGTCACCGACTGCAAGTACAAAGCGGCGATGCTCCAGCTTTATCCGCGCAGCGATATGGTGATGATGATGATTATGATGATTCCTATTGGTTTCTCTTTTGAAGCGGGTTGACGACATGTCATCTTACCAAAAAGGACTAATATAACGATGTTTTACACTCTTGGTTTACTACTAGCGCTGCTTAGGGCAGGTAATAAAGCTTATTAGGCCCGAAATACTTTCTTTTCCCTGTTACAGTGGGCACTGGAGCAGCAAAGGGGCCACAATGGCTCAAAAACCGCCTCTTCTTGTACCACAGGTCCTGCTTCCGCTCCTGGCATACGCTACGTTCCAGCCTGGCAGTATCGCAAGTGATTCTTCGTCTTTCGTCTTCACGGCGCAGCATCAAAGTTACGTAGCGTCGCTGAATGCTATCGCGCACACGCCTTGGCTCAGCGACGCTTTCCACATCAAGTACGTCACCGGATCGACATCGGGAGCAGCCACAGCGTCGACTACAAAAGGCTGGATTTCCGTCGACATCGTCAGTGGGCACTGGAGCAGCAAAGGGGCCACAATGGCTCAAAAACCGCCTCTTCTTGTACCACAGGTCCTGCTTCCGCTCCTGGCATACGCTACGTTCCAGCCTGGCAGTATCGCAAGTGATTCTTCGTCTTTCGTCTTCACGGCGCAGCATCAAAGTTACGTAGCGTCGCTGAATGCTATCGCGCACACGCCTTGGCTCAGCGACGCTTTCCACATCAAGTACGTCACCGGATCGACATCGGGAGCAGCCACAGCGTCGACTACAAAAGGCTGGATTTCCGTCGACATCGTCAGTGGGCACTGGAGCAGCAAAGGGGCCACAATGGCTCAAAAACCGCCTCTTCTTGTACCACAGGTCCTGCTTCCGTTCCTGGCATACGCTACGTTCCAGCCTGGCAGTATCGCAAGTGATTCTTCGTCTTTCGTCTTCACGGCGCAGCATCAAAGTTACGTAGCGTCGCTGAATGCTATCGCGCACACGCCTTGGCTCAGCGACGCTTTCCACATCAAGTACGTCACCGGATCGACATCGGGAGCAGCCACAGCGTCGACTACAAAAGGCTGGATTTCCGTCGACATCGTCAGTGGGCACTGGAGCAGCAAAGGGGCCACAATGGCTCAAAAACCGCCTCTTCTTGTACCACAGGTGTGTAACAACATCGCATTGTACGCGAAGAGAAGTAGCAATCGCTGTTTATTGCTGTTCCCGTGCCCACGGGTGCTTTGTGCCGTTCTGACAGAGTGTTTAACCTGTGCTGAACTTCTGCTGTTATCCGGGGACATCGAAACAAACCCTGGTCCTGGTTCTAAAACACGCGCTGGTTGTAATAGCGGTAACGAAGTTGCAACCAGTAACGACGATGACAGCGAGATTATGAGCATTTTGAAAACTTTGCAAAAGCAGTTAACAAGTATACAAATCAGCAACAACGAATTAAAAGACAGTGTTGCGCAGGTTCGTGCCAGCCAACAGAGTATTGAGGCAGGAATGGCTGCTATTGGAAGTAGACTGACAGTGGTTGAAAATAAATTGCAAGCCTTAGAAGGCATCGAGGTTGGTGTACAATCCACGATTGACGACCTTCAAAACCAAAATCGTGTACTCCAATCTCGCGTTGATGAACTCGAAGATAGGGCTAGAAGGGATAACTTGATCTTCCACGGCTTGTCTGATGAACAAGAAACCTGGGATCAAACAGAAGAAAAAATCCTTGGCTTGCTGTCGTCATGCATTCAGGGCGAGATAACCGGCATTGAACGTGCGCACCGCCTTGGACAGTTTTCACCTTCGAGATGCCGTCCGATAATAGTCAAATTTTCCAGCTTTAAAACGAAAGAAAAAGTTCTTCATGAAAAGAATAATTTTAAAGTGCGCAACGTAAGCGTTACTGAAGACTTTTCGCCTGCAACGCGCCTAGTTCGCAAAAAACTAGTCCAGTTTGCTAAATCTCAGCCAAACTCTCCGTCCTTCAAATTAAAATATAACAGACTGCTTTTAAACGATACATACTACTCTTACGACCCCGTAACCGATACGGTGCTTGAAGCAGCCATGTTTCGTTCACACAAAAACGATGTTCCCGAAGTGACTGCCGCCCCTTCGGACCAAATTGCTGTATCACCAAGATAACAGCAAGCGAGGGGTAGTGGTACTGGTACTCATTCACCGCATGCTTCTATTTTGTTCACAAATATCAGAAGCGTAATCAGCAAGCGCACAGAAGTGTCAGCAGCTATTATTTCTTCATCTGCAGATATTATAGTTTTAACTGAAACATGGCTCCATAGGAATATACGGGACTGTGAAATCTTGGATTCTTCTAACCAGTTCCATTTTTACCGCCGTGATAGGGAGGCAAGGCAGGGAGGTGGTGTCCTCGTGGCTGTGAAAAAACAACTCGAATCGTTTGCGCTCAACATACCGTCTGGCTTAGAAATCGTGTGGATATCTGCAAAGCTGTCGCATCGTAGGATAATTTTGGGTGCTTGCTATCGTCCACCAAATTCGTCGGCTACCTTCGTTGCTGACCTTCACGACACGATGAACGCAGTTGTATCCCGATACACGACATGTCCTATTTTCTTATTGGGCGATTTCAATTACCCAGACATTGACTGGTCCGCCACAGTACCTTTTTCAAGACCGTTTTCATCTAGTACCCAACAATTTATAGACTTTTGCTTAGCCTTTAACCTCACACAAGTAGTATCAGAACCTACCAGAGTTACGCAAACTACCGCAAATATATTAGATTTAGCTCTTACAAACTGCCCTGATCTATGTTCGGAAATAACATATATGCCCAAACTAGGTGATCATGTCCTTTTGAATTTTTCTGTAACAATACCAGTGCAAAAATGTTCTAAAAAACGAAAAACCATTCGAAATTATCACAAAGCCAACTTCTCAGAAATTAATTCTGAGCTGCATTTATTTTTAATTGATTACTTAGACGGATTCGATGAGCGATCGCTGGAATACAACTGGGCATTATTTAAGAACAAGATCATTGATTTGACCGAACGCTTCATACCTACTCGGGAAATATCGTGTAATCCGAAGGCCCCCTGGTATAACTCCAATCTAAAGCGTCTATCAAACCGAAAAAAACGTCTGTACCGCAGCGCCAAAACATCTCGCAGTAGTTATAGATGGTCTTTGTACCGCTCAGCAGTCAATGAATATGTTACTGCTGTCAAAACTGCAAAACAAGACTTCCTTACCAATACGATGCCTAGTTTTTTGCAAAATAATCCTAGGAAATTTTGGCGCGTCGTTAACCCAGCTGACAGCTCTCGCATTACTCTAACTGGCACAAACGGTGAACCTATACCTCATGACGAATGTGCTAGTGTGCTAAACAAAGTGTTTTCTGATGCATTCTGTAACAATCCCACTTCTTGTCTACCCAGTTTTAAAAGCCACGACTACATACCGATGTACCCTCTGCAGATTGACCCTAATGGAATAATTAAAATTATTGACTCCCTTAAAATTTCTTCTAGTTCAGGTATAGATGGTATTACTTCCAAATTCCTTAAAAGTACTAAACATAACTGCTCTATTATCCTAGCAAAGCTTTTTGAGCAATCCTTAGAACAAAGTAAAATCCCCGCTGATTGGGAAATAGGAAAAGTGGTACCAGTCTTTAAATCTGGTGACAGACAGTCCCCCTTCAATTACAGGCCAATATCTATCACTAGCTTACCATGTAAAATTTTGGAACACATCATTTACTCTCATGTTGCCAGCTTTCTTGAATCCAATTCATTTTTTGACCCTGCACAGCATGGATTCCGGAAGTCTTTCTCGTGCGAAACCCAGTTAATTTTGTTTACTCACAAACTTCACTCTATTCTTGACAACCGTTCATTTGCTGATTGCATTTATTTCGATTTTGCTAAAGCATTCGACAAAGTTCCGCACGCGTTACTCCTACTCAAGCTAAGAAATATTGGTCTCGATACTAGCATATTAAATTGGATTGAGTGTTTCCTAGTGCATCGCCAGCAATTTGTCACAGCTAATGACACCAATTCATCTCTAACCCCAGTTATCTCAGGTGTACCCCAGGGCACCGTCCTTGGGCCGCTACTTTTTCTTATCTATATCAATGATCTGCCCAAATGTATCTCATCGTCAGTACATTTATTCGCTGACGATTGTGTCATTTTTCGGGAAATAAATAACGATACTGACTTACACGCCCTCCAATCTGACATTAATGCCATATCCCATTGGTGCAATACATGGCAGATGGTTCTAAACACTACAAAATGCAAATCAATGCGAGTTTCCCGCATCACTACTAACGCGCACTCATATTTCCTTGATGGTAACATTCTTGAAGCGGTTACTTCTTATAAATACTTGGGCATTCATATCACCACTGACCTATCTTGGAATCTTCACATTGAAAGCATCACCAACAAAACCAACCGTATGCTTGGCTACATAAGACGAAATTTTCATTCCGCTCCTTCTTCGATAAAACTGCTCCTTTTCAAAACACTTGTACGTTCACAACTTGACTATGCATCACCGATATGGGATCCATGTACTGAAATTCTTAGTCATCAACTCGAAATGATTCAAAACAACGCCGCACGTTTCATTTTTTCCAACTATCAGCGAGCAGCCAGCGTATCCGGAATGAAAAGTAACTTGGGTCTAACATCTCTGACGTCACGTCGCAAAGTTGCACGATTGTGCCTATTCCATAAAGTATTCTCACACAACATGCTTCGGCATGCTTTACTTACTGCACCGTCATACGTATCTTCGCGTTTAGATCATGTTCATAAAGTTGGCGTTCCTTCTTGCAACACTAAGGCCTTTTTTCATTCCTTCATCCCACGTACCTCTAGCGACTGGAACCACCTTCCTTCTAATATTGCTACAATTAGCAACCCGGATTTGTTTCGTACCGCTGTGTCTAATATTATATTTTAGGTCATTTGGTTCTGTATAATGTTGCATTGATTTCTGCGAATTCCACTTGTCCAATGTATGTATTTTTTTCATATTTGCAATGAATGCCAAAAATTGTCACCCATGCAAACCTCAGCCGCACTTCTCTCGTCGCAGCAGGAAGATTGCGACCTTATTGACCCGTATAACTTTGCTTTGTAGAGGTTATAGTTACTTCTGTTCTGCTGTTTGTACTGCAGTTTCCTGATTTGTTGTAATGTATACCCACTCCCCTCTTCAATGCAATTGCCTTGAGGGTATTCAAAATAAAAATAAAAAAAAACTGTCCTAGGCAATATTCCCCTCTCTGCTTTTTGTCCACCAGCATTCTAATCTTCTTTTCGTCCCCTCGACAGCCTCGAAGTTAACTTCCTCTCTGATACCCTTAAATCCTAGGGCTTCTGAAAGGCCAATATTCCCTTCATGTAGATTTGGATGGATACCCTCACATTCTAACACTATGTGCCGCATAGTTTCTGTTTCTTTTCCGCAGACCACACATACCCCATCATTTTGTGAATACTTCCCCACAAAGCTCTTAGTTCGCAGGCAACCTGCTTTAGCCTCAAAAGGCAAAGCACTGCCCTTGGAATTATCCTAGAAATTTTCCTTTCTGATGTTCACCTTCTCAGCCCTGTACATCTCTAACGATTTTTTAGCTTCCATTTTTTCCCTCCATATATTCGTTTCAATCTGCCTTGCCTCTTTTTTGGGATGGCACCGCTGACAGCAGTGCCACCTAGCGGCGGGGCCCTGTCCTGCGATGAGTCAGCATGACGCATGCGTATGCAGGGTCTGGTTGTCGGCTTGCATCAGTTGTCCTCGGTGTCGGCAGGGAAATTTTCACCGGTCAATGGTGATACCTGGAGCAAAGAATTCGGTCAGGCACAGCGTCGCGGCTGTCACAGAGTGCAAAGACGAAGCGGCGATGCTCCAGCTTTATCCACGCAGCGATATGGCAGCGCAGACAGCAGTGCCTCGAAGCGGCGGGACCCTGTCCTGGGATGAGTGAGGGTGACGCATGCGCATGCAGATTCTGGTTGTAGGCTTGCTTCAGTGGTCCTTCTCTTTCGACAGAGAAATTTTTATCGCCCAAGGGTGATATCTGTAGCAAAGAATTCGGTCAGGCACAGCGTTGCGGCTGTCACCGACTGCAAAAACGAAGCGGCGATGTTCCAGCTTTATCCGCTCAGCGATATGGCAGCGCCGACAGCAGTGCCTCTATGTGGCGGGGCACTGCCCTGCGATGAGTCAGGACGATGCATGTGTATGCAAGGTCTGGTTGTCGGTTTGCTTCAGTTGTCCTTCTCGGTGTCGGCAGGGAAATTTTCATCGGCCAATGGTTATACAGTTAGCTAAGAATTTGGTCAGGCACGGCGTCGCGCCTGTCACCGACTAACAAGACCGGTGATACTTGGTTTTTAATATATAGAATAAGGTATCCTGTCCTACTTCTGCCACCATGCCATAAAATGTAAGCGTTAACACAATAGGCAACCACTTTGTCCACGTTATATCAAATAAGCTCAAATTGCAAAATTGCTTTCTTATTCGCACTCAACAGGGCGGTCATTTTGTCGAACTGACAGGAACAGTAACTGCTGTTTTATATAAAGAATGTCGAAATGAATTTCTTCGGTCTTTGAAAACTAGAACCGCAAAAGCGTATTTCTGTTCAAAGGGCGAGGGGGTCTGAAAAGCCGAAAGAGAAAATTCTTGAATTGAATAACGCGTTGATAACCTTAAACAAAAGCTTTGTGTATTTTGAACGTAGACACACTTGGTGGATATCAGTCCGGGCGTCTCTTGTTTACGATATTCTTGCTTACTCAGCGATATTCAGCCTAGAGAGAAGGCGCAAAACTCCTTTATAGGGAAATGACGTCGAATCTAAATTTTGCGGCTGCGAATGACCACATTTCAGGACCTCCTGCAGATACAAGTTGTCACGAAACGAATTTGTGGATATACCCCTTGATAGAATTACGATCACCCCACTGAATAAAGAAATGATGGCAGGGGAGGACAATTTATCTGAGGAGATCAAGGAAGAACAAACAAAACGCCGACAATGACTTAGGAGCGCCACAACAGAGTACATGGTCGAGGAAACCCAAGCCAGGGTTTACGCTGCGGACATCCAAGTCGCTACTCAAGCTGAGAGCCCGAGCAAAACCGATGCTTCGACAGGTGGTGAAATGCAAGTGATTTGCGTTTAGGAGAGGAAGGGAATGGGGAGAAGAGGCCTGGACTCTGGCTCAGGGTAATTCGAGTCCATTTGACGCGTCCTCCGCTCTGCTGACAAATAGGAGCTGGTCCTCGAGGGAGTGGCTGTCCAGGATAAGCCTTTGGGCCTAGGAGCATGACGCAATGAAAAGGGGAGGCTGTTGTTAGTAGTGGCTTGTTGTGATGCCTGTTATGAAAGTAACAGAGTTGAGTGCCGATCCGAGAAACCGGGCGAAGGGCAGGGGGAGCCCGGGGGCGACTGCAAAGCCAGAGAATGTTTTCCATAGTTCGGTCGCCACCACACAACTTGCAGTTACGTTTGGTGAACTTCGTTGGATAAAACAGCTAGAGTCTGACAGCACACATGATGATGGTTGTCTGTAGTCTTTTCAGCCGTGTCTAGTCTGGCTTGGTAAGGTTGGGATGGGCATGTGGTGGCCGTCGCTCGAATGATCAATAACTTCGGCGAACGACACCAGGGTAGCGGTTATGTAATTGGCGGATTTTTCTTGATTTAAAATAGTATTTTCAGAACAAGGCGTACAAGGAGGAATTTGAGGGGCTCGACGCTTTTGGTTCAGGTGGATTAGAGTTCTGGCCACTGCGTCAGCTCACCCATTGCGCCTGTAGCCTGAGTGTAGCGTAGTCTAAAACAGGTGGATGTTGTACGTGTGTTGCGGTGCCTTGACGAGTGGGCGAGCAGAATCTCCTGGACTTTCTTGGAGGCGACCCCGGAGGAGAATGGTGTGCATGTCTTTGCCACTTCAGCGACAACGTTGATGATGGGGGACATTTTCGCTGCCTAGGCAACGGCCAACGAGATGGTAACTTCTTTGGCATTTAGGACAGAGACCTTTGGCAGGATTGTCATAGCGGAGATGTGTGTCTCGACCACTACTGCGACTAGAGGTATTTGATTGTAGCCGGCGCCACGAATGGGCAGGGCTGCAGCATCCTTGTAGAGAAGTGTTTGTGGCGTGATGGACGATAGGTGAGGTTCACCTGTGTGAGCTCCTTTCGACCTATGCTAACGAGGTTGCGTCGGATGCCTATTTCTGGGTATGGAATCGAAATGTATTCTAGAACACTGAGTACTCGGTAAGGAGTGCTTTACTCGGCTTTGGGGAGGCTCATGCGGGAAAAGGCCGAGACGTCGGATTGCGTTTGTTCCTGCCTCCGTTTTTCCGGGCTTCCTCTATTGGCCTGTCAGATGGGCTGTGATTAGTTCATCCATTGTTTTATAGAGGCGCAGTTCTTCAAGTGTGTCCGTATTATTCCATTGTGGTAGGCTCAGCACCTGTTTATAGCATTTCTATATAATGATGTTTATCTTGTCAGTTTGACGGGCCGAAAGAGATCGGTATGGTGTGCGGTAAAGCTTTCGCATTAGTATAAATTCCTGGATAATTCTCGCTATCTCCACCTCTTCTGTACCATGGTTTCCAATTAAAATCCTTTTGATTGTCTGAATTGCTTGTCGGCCCGTAAACGTGTGCATTTGAATAGTGATAGTTATAGTTCCTGATCATTGAAGGTGCAGCTCAAAGATGCGAATGTTTGCAACTTCAGGGATCAGACGACCAGCTACTTGGCAAGTGGGTCTCTTAGAGATTCGAACTTTGCTGTGGCGTTGGTGCCAGTGCTGTAGTAGTAACCCTCATTTTTGTAGGGAACACTGCAAACTGCAGCTATGTACGATGTAATCTACAAGGGATGCCGCATCTTTCGGTTTTTAGGTTATGGTCATTTTTTCGGCTTTAGTGCTTCCCGGTATTCCAGAGTGTAATGGAAACGGCGTAGAGCGTTTGCTTCACAGCTCCTACTGTGTGTAGTTGGTCGGGCGGTTTCGTGGTTGCCACGCTAAACAAGAGGGGCGACAGCGCAACTCCCTCAGGTGTTCCTCTTTTGCTGAGACGGATTGCGTTGGCAGGGACGTTTCCGATCTTATTTCGGTCGTTCTCCTCTTGAGAAAGTCCTTCACGTACTCGTAGACTCAAAGGCCCACCGGGTTTTGTTTAGGTTCGCAATATTCGCGCTGTTTAGACATTATCAAAGGCTACTTTGAGGTCTAGGGTCAGTATTGCCACTAGCTCTATTATCCACAGTACCGACAACAATAGTTAATATGCTACCATGCAGGGCAAATTCAAATAAATTTCAATTCAACTTTTTGTGCAACTGCACTACAAACTTTGCCTTTTTTGAAACAGCCCTTAAGCCTCAGGCGTTTAACCGTGAACGGTGGAAGGAAAAATTGTATCAATGTTTTAATAAAAACTTCTTAAAACTATTGCAACTATTAGGACAGTGTAAGCAAGTGAAATTCATCAAAAATAACACTAAACTAATATAAGCAGTAAACTCAAAAGGCCCTTCGTTTACAAAGCAGTACTTACCTGCTCCCCTAACTGTCATAATGCTTGATGTGACTAATGTTGCCATCATTTTTTCAGTGTACTTTCTGAAAAAGAATGGATAGATTTGAATATTCATTTCTGTGCCAACAAAGTTGTACAAAAGAATAGTTCTGGGAGAGCAAAAATTTTTTTTATAAATGCATAAAAATATGTGCAAACGTATTGCCAGTTCTCGGTCATTCAATATGAACCTAACTTTAATCCACCTAGACGGAAAAATTCCTTCAAATCTCACTTTGCGAAACCGTATACACCTGGAACCTGGGAAACAAAGTAAGGAAATTGTGAGGACTAATTTTAATTCCTGTATTTGTGAAAACTCATCAAAAGACTGAGAAGTGACCTGCTAACGTAATGCCAATAATAAAATAAGGCTCTGATTCGCAAGGAACAAACAAGAACTCTGCGCACGTTTGCAACCACGATAACAACTCGTTGCATCACGGAACAACCACTTTATCCCAGTACGGAAGAGATACATGAGACTTCAGACTCCAAAAGGTCGATTCAAAGGCCTCTGGTTACGCGAGGCAAGACGCCCTCTTTCTGGAAATGGCAGTGGCCTTCCCGAATAGGCACACCGAAATGTGGATTTGCAAAAATTTTCAAATACAGGGTTCATATTCACATATCCTGCTCTGTTTGAGATTCACGAACAAACAACATTGATGAGGGAGTACCACAGTGTTCTATCGTGGGTTCACTTCCAGGTATTTTTAATACTGCTCGTATATCTCGCAATCCTGAAGAACGGCACCACTTGACATGGCGTCTACGTGGCGAAAAGATTAGCGACAAGTGTGGATGAGTCACCATTTTTGATAATAAAAAAACTTAAAATAGCCGTCAACAGCCTCCAAACTCTGTGTGAGATTTCACAGAGAATACTAAGCACTCGTGGCCTATGTCACCAAGCCCCCGCTAAACGGTACCCCTGAAATGATTTCTTCAGCTTCCAAAAACAAGACCTCTATCACTTAACCGATTGGATTCCTGCCTATCCTAATAAGAATTACACATTTTTCCGCCGTTTAAAGCACAGAAATTAAGGCAGTGAAAATTTACTGTCCACACCAGAAGCAAAACTATCAACGAATACAAAACAGTCACAATAGCCACTACTTCTAGGACGCGTGAAATTGCACGAGCGTTGTTTACTGACAACCAAACTGGAGGTTTGAACTACTCCTACATTTAAACCAGTCCACCGTTCAGCTTTCAAGCACCGTTCAAGTATGTAGCTGACATTCTTGAGCCTATCATCTCAAAGCAATTGTCGAAATTGTAACCTGGTAGTGATAAAACAATATATAAAAAAAGTAAATGAAATATATTACTGCCACACATTTTTCTCATTACAAAATGCCTTTTGAATAATGAAATAAGAAGTGTATAATCACAATCGCTGTATCATATTTTGGGCTTTTATACCTATAAAAGTCCACCAAAAATGGGTACACAGCTCGTTAGTTTGAATATGAAATTACCTCGGAAACCTGTTGCAGCAACAGAATTACCCATTACATTTTCTGCTTTGGTTAAGGGCATCTTCAGGTAAAATCGCCACTACAAAATTTAGTATATTGAAGAAACCCTTCTTTTTTGTTGGCATTGGGGTCTATGTTGGCGTAAGGGGGAGGGAAAGGGCCAGTTAGATCCATTTTAAACACCGCACAAGGCATTGTCCGCTTTCAAGCACGTGATTTCAAATAAAATTATTATACAGGTTTAAAGGAGCTGTTCAACAAACCGCGGAGCAACAAAGAAACCGGTATATATCAGCGGTAGCTTTCAGGGCTGTCCGGAATGTGTAAGGCCTCCGCTCTAGCAAGCGGCTCTGGCCTGCATTCAAAGTATTTGTTCCTTTCACGTAGTACAGTGGCCCGAGAGCCACAGCTATTCGCAGATTAAAACTGTAAACTGCACATACAGGCATTAAACAAGATAAATGTGGTCTAGCGCCTAAACTGAAATGTTTATTGGGTTCCTTTAATTTTGTCAAGTTTTATTCACTCAAATCTCTGGTGAGTACGCTTACTCTCACATTCACAGACAACTGCTATTGCCATAATTCTGCGTTTTTACAATATTGCAATGCTACAATATTACGTTACAACGCTCGCAATAAGTTTGCCGTATACAAATTAGCATTACTTGAAACATTTACGAGGAGCGTAATTATTATTTTTAAGAACCAGCTGCACTTCAAGACATAAACTCATATTGTTCAAAACTCCTCGCTCATTTTCGGCGACGAACGAGGTTCCGATTACGCATTAATTGCTGAAACCACATTTAGTAGGTTTATAACATGCCCAGGTGGAAACAAAAAGCTTACATTCATTATGATAGCGCTCGTTGGTGTTCCAAGGCATTTTAAGTTTGTCATTTAAAATTTGTCCAACTAATTTATATCATCACAATTATTCATCACGTTTATAAAACAAATCTTTTCTATGCTTCACTGTTACCGTTGGATTTATGAGTAAAATCACTGCAGGAGAGCCAGATTTACGCCTAAAAATTCACAAAGTGATGATTCTGTCAAGCGGAGGCACATCAAGCACACCAGAAACAACACGTTCCCATGGCTGGCAGCAAACTTTGGGTCTTCGTGTTATGAAGGCCTGTCTCTGTCTTGCAGTGCCCTTCCGACCTGGTGAAAGCAGTATAGATTTACACTTTGACTGAGGCTGCGGTTGCTTGGAAGAATGCTTCGAGTAAAGCGTCGTTGTCTCACGACAGTGCTTTCATTTACCGACTTCTTTCTACCGTTTCATGAGCCCTGATTTTCACAAGAGAATAAATCGATTTTATTTCGCGAGAAATTATCGATGTACCTTTAGCAGCACATCTTCTAAAATTATGCATTACGCACTGTGTAATATTTAACTTCACATTGTATTGATTACGCATGTTGGTAAAATGCTGCTTTTTCACCATGTGGCCGAAACTTGATTGTTGTTCATCCGACTACCATCGAAGCATTGTGAGCGCATAACAATTCATATAAAAGCAACCTCAACTTGTTCGCCCAAATAAACCCAGGAGGTAGTGCTGCGAAGCTGAAACCATCGGCCAAGTATCGTAGGTGAAAACCATGTCGTTCGTTAAAGATTCTTGCTGCCAAAAAAAAGAAACTACTTCGGGGGAACGCACCTGAATGGCGTGTGTTATTTTATTTTTGGCCTTTCATTTACGACTGTATATTTTATATTATCCAGAATGCGTGTTCACGGTGTTCTGTACAATCTACAGCACAATTAGATTTGAAGAATTCCCAAGATTTTTAGCTGATAGTGTACTTGCGCTGCGAGTGCGCAAAGCCTAAAAGACTTAAGTATCTATACTCATTATTTTGAGCGGGATGTTCGACAGAGTATTATGACTTTAGCCTTGAGCTCAGGAGACATTTATTGAGTCGGAGAATTTTTAAGATATCATGTAACTCAGCAGAAGTGGCTATGCCACGATGAGATTCTAAAAAACCTCCAAATGATATGAACTAGAAGAAATTGCTTAGAGGACACAATCACCTCTGCTTTCGCGCACAGAAAACAATGAAACCCTTTATTACACTGAGACAACAGGAATGAGGAGATTCGTTGTATCCAACTGCCTGAAACGCACTTTTTGGGTCACATATACCTTAGCTCAGCAATGATGGGAATCGTTGTGCTCTCACTCCGTCATTTGCTTTCAATACTGCTATTTTCTTCTTAATGATATTTTTTTCATGGTTATTACCCTAACACATTGCTAAATTTTTTTTATTCGAGTTACTTTTTGTAAACCAGTTATTCCTATTAATAAGCTGTCGCAGATGTATTATTCCTTTGTAGTACAGTCTGCCCAACGGGAAACGCTAATACCAGTCACGTTTCTTAGACCCCTTATTTCTAGTTTCTGGAAGAATACAACCTACATAGTAGGAAATTGCAATTACTCTGCCAAAAAATAAACGGGGAAGTGCAGACCTTATATGTTTGAGTGCATTGCGGTAGTACACGTTTATGTGAACGAAAAATAAACGACGACAATGCAAGAATAAATCCAAACACCACGGGTAGAACAATGCCATGAAGTGAAAAAAAAGTGAAAGTGAAAACTGCTTTCTTCACATTGATAACAGAATTGTTGGAAAGAAATAATTTTTTGGTAATGTGCAACTTGTTTGACCGACTTTGGCATTGTTAGCTCAGATAGCTTAACAAATACTGTCAGGTGCAACCTATACAGTTAAAAACGTTTAGCTAAAACATTACATCATCTTCAGTAGTTCACAGAATGACGTCAGGATTTACGAAAAAATTGGGCCCATCTCCCCACGAGGGGGGACTCGAGTAAATGCGTCGTGTAGGGGGTGGTGTATTGCGTTAACGTTAGTGTTTGGGGAGGGGGGGGGTTGGTGTGGTGGTAGTGAATGTGTTAACTAATATTGCCCATAACTATTAATTATTATTATTTCTTTCATATATTAATTATTACTTTCGTGATTTTGCGACTTGACTGCCCACTCGTGGAGAGATGGGCCCATTTTTTTTTGTGACGCAAGAAGTGAAGGCAAAGAGTAGGTTGTTGTAAGTCGTTATTTATTTATTTGTCTGTTGTCGTCGTATTGGACGCTGAGAACGACGGCCTCGTGGTCGCTAACGTGTACTGTTAAGGGGTCTTTAGGCAGTGGTCGTGCGTTGTAGCAACTGGTGAAGACGAGATCGATGCAACTGCTGCCGTGTATCAGCAGCTTCTTAACGTAGTTTGAATGAGTCAAAGATATAAGGCGCGGTCGTACCATTTGGTTCTGTGTCGCTTTTGTGGCGCAGTGGGAAGAGCATCATGTACCTCGCGTTCCGCCCACAGGGTCGTGGGATCGAAACCAGGCGCCGATAACTATATTTTTTTATATCGTGTAGGGGGAGGGGTGCGGACCTGTTGTTGAGAGCGAGGAGGGTAGCGTGATGCGGGAGAGGAGGAGGGGGGGAGAGGGCGCACCTGCGCGCTGAGCTGTTGCGGACGGACGGCGGACGCTACACGTGAGTTAACAAAATGCTCTGCATTTAAATTGGGGTTTGGCTAATACCGCCATGAACAATGCGCTGGGTTTCTTTAATTGTTTAGCTTTTACCGCCCGGCTGCGCCGTTCTGCTATCTGTGTTTTTTGTGCGCGAACGGAAGCGCGCGTTGCAGTATTTCTTTCTATGCCGCATGTGTTATCTCTTCTGTGAGGGAGATCATTCCGAACTAATGTCCACCGCCTAGAATAATGTTCTGTGAACAACAGCGTTCTACATTTCATTCGAGGGTACGAGAAACACTCGCACCCAAAGATAAATTCCCGCAGGGCCTTACCCAGACAAATCGCAGATCCGCCACAAGAATGCTGACTTCGCACATGGAAGATCCCCTAGCCCACGCCGGGGAGCCTAAAAGCAGCAACGTCTGGAGGTGAAGTTGCATGACCGGGGAAAAATGAAAACATTCCAAAGACGCAACGACTCGCGGAAAACGATGATTCCTCAGCTCGACGACCCGATATAACCCGGACGTGACTCCGGAACACGACGACAACCACATGGCGCGCCGCGCAACTGACATGACCAAACATGCTGCTGGTGCTTAGGTCCCGACCGTCAACACGCAGAAGCCGAGATGCGACGCCACGACTCTCCCGGAAATCGAGGAAGGCGGCATCCGACTTTCAGCTCTCCATCGACGGCACTCATCGACACGGGAGCCGACTAACCTGTAATGAGCGGGTCATTCGCGTCTAAACTGAAGAAAGTTAGAAGATGGGACGTTCCAGACATAGGCACAGCAGGAGGCCATCTCCTAACGCCAAGTGGAACGTGCACATCGCGCGTCACCATAGACTCCACCACGGACCTTGTTGCGTTCATCATTTTTGTAACTGTCCCAGCGATGTAATTCTGGGAATGGACTTTTTGACGGACAATGGTAAAATCATTGATCTGCGGAAAAGATGGATAACTTTTTTCCTCCGATCACTCAACGACGCCGTTAGCGAACCCCGAACACCGTGCTGCTGTAAGGATCGCCGACGATCACGTCACCCTGCCACTCCGCGCAACCGTGATGTCACCGTCTACTGTGCTTATGCTGCTCCTTACATTGAAGCTGTTGTAGAGGGTGACCAAAGTTTGGTTATTGACCGCGGTGTCTCGGTCGGAAGATGCATTGCGCCCTTTAAGCAACGCAAATCCCTAGTTTTGGCCACTAATTTCACCGATTAGTACTAGCGTGTAAACAATGGCGCTGCAATTGCGTTCCCCGAAGAAACGCAAGAAACAAGTGAAGTGATCGCGGTCACAAACTTTGAACGCGCCCACGCAGATGCTTTCAAGCTGCCGCAACCTTTCGACGTGAACCCGGTGCTGCCGCAAGACAAACGGGACAAATTATTGGATTAGCGGAGTCGCTACTGCGAGTGTTTTTTGTCGAACTCAAAATTACTTCAGACACCCCTTGCGAAGCTCCGAATTATAACCGACGACGGAGCCCGACCTACCCGACGGTCACCATACACCGTGCCTCCACATGATCGGGAAGTCATCCGGATGCAAGTCGAAGACATGCTCAGCGACGATATTACTGTAGCCATCGAAAAGCCCGTGGGCTGCTCCGGTCGTACTCGTGAAGAAAAAAAACGGCACATTGAGGTTCTGCGTTGAGTACCGGCGACTGAACAAGATCACGAAAAAGGACAGGTACACCCTGCCACGAATCGATGACGCCCTCGACCACCCAAGCCTCGTGAAGTACTTCTCATCGATGGATCTGAAGACAGGCTACTGGCAAATTGATGTGGACACAAGAAATCGACAGAAGACTGCATTCATAACCACGGGTGGCCTATACGAGTTGAAAGTGATGCCGTTTGGGCTGTGCACGCCGCCAGCGACGTTTCAAAGAGTCAAGGACTCTGTGCTAGCTGGGATGAAATTGCACACCTGCCTGGTATACCTGGACGACGTTGTGGTATTCACCCGGACTTTCGACCAATACCTTGCAAGGTTGGAGTCTGTACTCGAGGCCATCCGTACGTCGGGGTTGACGCTGAAATCTGAAAATTGCCGCTTCGCCTACAAGGAACTCAAGATTTTGGGCACCGCCGTGAACGCTGTCGGCAACGTCGTGAACACCTGAATTTGCGAAAACTTAAGCCGTAGCGAACTTCCCAAGACCGAAAGACAAGGAGGGTGTGCGAAGATTTATCGTACTGTCGGCATACTACCGGCGCTTCTTCGCAAACCACGCACGCATTGCAGAGCCACTCACGCGCTTGAAGAAAGATAGCACCCCTTTCAGCTGGAAAAATGCCCAAGAGGAAGCCTTTTGCGAGCTGCAACAACGCATATAAAGCACGCCCTTGCCCGCTCATTTCGACGAAAATGCCGAAACGGGAAGGCACAAGAACGCCAGTGATATGGGCTTGGGTGCCGTCCTCATCCAAAAGCGAAGTGGTTGCGAAAGGTTAGTCGCCTAAGCTGTTGTCTGTCAAAGGAGGAGAAAAACTACTCTGCCTCAGAGAAAAAGTGCTTCGCTATTATAGGAGCCATTGCAATTATTTCGCCGATACTTGTAGGGCTCACCATTCGAGGTTGTGACAGACTACTATTCGCTCTGTTGGCTCGCCAATTTGAAAGACCCCTCTGGCTGCCTTGGGCGATCAAGCTTGCGCCTACAAGAATTCTTCGTTAAAATCGTATATACATCAGTCAGGAAACACTCCGACGATGACCCTTTATCCCGCGCCCCCATCGACCCATCACCTCACAACTCCGATGAAGAGAGTGTGTTCTTCGGGGTTCTGACGGAGAGCGACGAAGCCGCCTAGCAGCGTGCTGACCCATCGTTGCGTGTCATGATCGACTACCTCGAAGGACGCAACGTCGCCGAGTATAGTACCTTGAAACGCCACTTACTAGAATTCACCCTCAAACACGCCATCCTCGAGAAGAAAAATTTCAGCCCCGGAACGGGAATGAAGTATCTTTTAGTAATCCCTGCAGACCCTCCTGACGAAATTTGGAAGCGTCGCACGACGACCCGTCATCCGGACCTCTCCGCACTGCACGCACGTTTGGAAACATTAAGGCAATGTACTATTGTCCCCGCCTTACATCCGACGGCACCCACTATGTTCAGTGCTGCCGTCACTGCGAGCGATGAAAAATGCCGCAGATGACTCCCGCCGTACTTCTGCAGCCGATTGCCATCCGATCGAGGCCCTTAGAACAGACTGAAATGGACCTTTTCGGCTCGTTCCCTACATTGCGATCCGAGAACAAGTGGATTGTCGTAGCGACAGACTACATGACAAGCTACGCAGAAACCACCACTCTTCCGAGGGTTACTGCACAAGAAGTCGCAAAGTTCCTCATAAGCCAAGGTATGCTGTGACATGGAGCCCCTGTATTCCTAATCATGAACTTCGGAACGGCCTTCACTGCGGATCTCATTCAAGGAATGTTACGCTACAGCAAGACAGATCACCGAAGAACGACGGCGTGCCACCCCCAAACGAATGGACTAACCAAACGTCTTAACAAAATGATCGCGGATATGCTGTCAATGTACTTCGACGTTGAACATAAGACTTCGGACGACGTTCTCCTGTTTGTCACGTTTGCGTACAACATGTCTATCCAAAAAACTATGGAGATGACACCGTTCGAGATTGTGTACTTGAGAACGACTACGATGCTTGTCTTCGAGCTTGTCTATAGACCGACGCACTTCTAGCTTGTCTACAGACCGACTAGGATGCTTGACGCCATGCTTCCGCACGTAGAAGACGACTACCTCAACGCAGACGTGCAAGGATATCTTTAGCGTGTGGAGGGGGCCCGCCAGCTCACTCGAGTTCGCACTAGGCACAAGCAGCTGGTGGATGCCGTACGCTACAACTTCCGACGCCGAGACGCGGAGTACCGCGCAGGGGATTGTGTGTGGGTTTGGACGCCCATCCGACAAAGTAAACTCAGTGAGAAGGTTCTACGACGGCATTTTAAACCCTACCGGATTCTACAACGCGCTGGCCGACTTACCCACGACGTGATCCCCGATGGTGATTCCGGAACATTACGACGACGCACCCGGCACGAAGTCGTCCACGTGGTTCGCTTGGAACCTTTCTACCCAAGATGATGCAATTCATTTTTATATTATTTATTTTTTGTTCGGATTGGCGCTTTATGTTAGCATCGGTTTGATGCACTCTTCGAGGGAGGGTAATACCACTAAACATGCATTGGGTTTGTTTATTTATGTTTTGCTTTTACCGCCCGGCTGCGCCGGTCTGTTATCTGTGTTATCTCTGTACCAAGGGAAGCGCGTGTTCCATACTTTCTTTCTAACCTGCGTGTGTTATCTCTTCCGTTTGGGAGAGCATTCTTAACTAACGTCAACAGCCTAGAATAATCTTCTTTGATCTACAGGGTTGTGCATGTAATTCCACGGTTCGAGAAACACTCCCGCCTAAGGATAACTTCCCGAGGAGCCCGCGCCATGGCATTCGATCTTCGACACTCCCATATGTACGTCACTTTGTTGACCTGTGCTTCGCCGCCTGTGTATTCTTTAGGTTGTAAGGGGAACACAAGTTCGCTCCAATAAACTTGTTTTTCCCTCAAGACGATCGCTTCGTCTTTGGCCACGTAACAATACAAATGTAGGACGACCGCAAGGGATCATCATTGATATGACGCTTCAAGAAATATTTCAGGAAATGCCTCTCGCAAAAATTGCCATTGACAATAATAAACACTTTGTACAATTCATAAGCCACTTAGAAACCTCACAAATTGAAATAAATTGGATGGCTGTACTTCGCCATACTGCAAAATCATCCTGTTTTCCCATAGTCAATTGGCCTGAATTATCGGTTGTCTTCAAATCGATACCACTAACCAGACCAGGTGTATTTGATGGAATCAGAATTAAAACCAGGTTTGTAACTTTGGGAAATTTAAAAATATATTGATCTATGCCTACTTGTAAAATACCGAATAAAAAGAAAGTCAGTGTGATTTCAACTATTCATAAGAAAATTTCTAAAAAAACTGGTAACTTTCGGCGCAGAGCTTTTTTATGCTCTTGGTTATGCATTTTAAAAAGAATTGTTTACAATTCCATGGCTCATTTTACACTAAATAAAATAAAAAAGGCAACGTTTAATTTATGTTTCGCCGAGGAATGAGAGTTACACATTTATTGGCCGATTTTAACGATTACATTTGCAACTTTGAAAATAACAAAATGGTAATGTGCCTTTTTACCAAGTAACAAAGACATTTGACACAATTACCCACCAGTTTCTACTAAGGGAATTAGATACCTTTGGCTTCAGAGGACCATGTAAGTTGTTTATAATATATACTTCGGAATCACAAACCGAAATAAGAAAAAGGTTTATTGGTGCGATTGGCGGCTGCGATAACGCACAGAGCAACTGACCCAGAATATCCTGCAGTTTATTGTAGGTTGGTTTCCCCACCACGCCAATTCAGAGTCTTTCGTTTCTCATTAGCGGTAACTGCTGCTGATTGTCGCGTTTTGAGCCTCTCTAAGTGTCTGCTAGCTATGTGCAAAATGCCAATAAACGCTCAACTAAAGCGCTGGTCTCCGACAACTTGGTGTTCAGGCAGCTCCCGGTTTGTCCCACATATGCATATCCACACCGACACCCACACCGACACGACACCCATTGCACATCTCACAAATGGCTCTCAATGATTTATCCGGAACACATTTTTCTCCTTGTATTACGGGAAGCTAATCTTCGGCGAACCGTACTGCACAATTTTCCTAATTCATTTGGAGCCGACAACACCACATCGACAGCGTAAATGTTTGCCCCGTTTTTTAAGTCATTAGAGGACCGGTGCTTATACGGTATCGCAGAGAGGTATCTTTTTTTATACATAGGCGGCTGCGTCGCGGAACCTGCCGCTTCTTTGCATTATATTTATTTAGCTAGCCCTGCATGAACATAAGGATAACATTGCCAGGGTAGCCAACTGGCCGCCGTCTAGCTGGTTCGAGAACATGTCTTTTAGGTGATGGTCAATGGCTTTGAATGTGCTCAGGGTATTACAAAAAGCGATCCTATTTTTTATAACCTTGGAATGACCCGATTTAAAGCTTGGGAAAGGTTTTTGAGATCTGGAATAGTACCGCCAGCATACGTGACCTTTATTAAAAGGAAATATAAATAAAAAAAGTGCAGTTTGTTCAACTTTGGCAACTAAAATGTGAACTGCAATCTGATATCACACTCGTTAAACAGATTTAAAATGACTTCTACATTCGGTTCTGCATTCTCAACAGTTATTAGAAAATCATTTACATAATAGAAATTATTGTCACGGGGAAGACACTATATTTGAAGGATTCGTACAACGAGTATCTTCCCCGTAACATATTAGTCTCTTTCCTGTAACAATATTTTTTACAAGCCCGCTACATTTGTTTAGATATTTCAGTCAGCCCTACCTAGGAATATACTAGGCGTAGGAGCCACATTTAGGCCTTTACACACCCCTCGCTTTTGAATGCAAAATTCATTGTGCCACTCGATAAATGTTTATATCTGATAGAATTCTAGAATCTCCATGAAGCTGTTGACTAACACGCGGCACATTTAAATGAAAACTACTTTTTTGTTGTCTTCTGTGATGCACAGTTTTACTGATTTTAATATTTCATCATTAGGGATAGTGTAGAACAAATCTTGTTCCTGAATGCTCAGAGCCATGAATGTTCCCTTCCCAGCAAACCACGTTACGTCGTGCAGATATCCCGGAGACGTCAGCAATAGACATTGCAGATGTCCAGGAGACGTACTGTTGAGGTCAGAGTTACATATAATCAACGTCCCCACAACTGCAAAAAACCCATCCAAATAACACGAAGGATCACGTACTGTAGACGTCTCATGGTACTTTTATACGCTGTTTGCGGGACGTTATCTTAGTGGTACGTCGTATGGATATTGTAGTGGTACGCATGCAAGACGTTTATAGATGTCTGTTCTACATTATTTTTCTGTCTTCGGCACAAGCATTAGTTTGTTATATTCATGACTAGTGTACGTTAGTATGATATTGTAGAGATGAACATGTATAATGGAAATTTACATTCTTTATACATTATCTGGATGTTTGGCCAGCCCCCTTTTCAACGCTGCCTACGTGTTGTAGGCAATAATATTTCAAATACATGTATTACTAGCTATTAAGCACTGTTTGCTGTTACTTGTCACCTGGTTTCTAGAATAATGTTTCCACTTTTGAAGGGCTGCATACTGCATGAAGTCTTATATGTGAGGTAACAAGCTCACCACACACTCTTGCAGAAGCACATGAAGCACTGCTCTAAACAAGAAATGTCGCATCGAAAACAAGTGGCAGTAAGTAACAGCAAACCAGTCCTGCTCAGCACAAATGACCTTGACACTAAGGCAACAACAGTAGCGTCATCGAATTGTACCACCAGCATGGCTGTACAGGCCTTCTGCAAATAAACTATCAGGGAAACAATTCAAAAATTAAACTTATTATAAAATGACAGTCTTGCCAACCTAGATGTAAGTAAGTGCAGCTGGGTAGTAAGAAAGCTTTCAATGCACACATAAAACACAAGAGTTCAGTAACACAGTTTATGTTGACTTCACAAAATTATGTAATATGCTTTCGCAACACAACCACTTTATTTTGATTCCTATTTGCCCTGGCCCACAGGGTACACATTGTATATTTGCAAGAATAGTAAAAATATTCATGACAAATTAAATAAGTCAAACACAGCAAAAAGGTTGACAAAAATAGAAAAAAAGCAAACATGTAAACCCTAGCGTACAAGCACAAGAGAGTTATGCAACTTGAAGTATCTCACATTAAGTGAAATGGGTGAAAAACAGCAGTGTGGAAAAAAAACAGTGTGGAAACAAAAAAAAAATGATTGAATGGTGCTTACAAAAACAAAGCAAATTTACGGAACTAAATAGTTCAAATCTAGTGAACAATTTGTGGAACAATACACCAAAAGCACCTTGGAAACACAAACGTGGTGTTGAGTGGTGGGTGTGAGTGCCATACAAATTTGAGATACTTTAAACAAACCAACATCTAGGGAAATGGTTATAGACACTAGAAAAGGTGAGTATACAGAAATGAGTGTACGGCGGTTACAAGAGCAGTATAATTTACGTGATGGAATAATTCACACTTAGCGAAATGGCAGGACAACAATAAAACAACAAAAAACTTTAGAAACAACTTATTCAAGTCTGGATAGGAAAACAATACAATGTTATATTATTTCAATATTTCACACAAAGTGATATGATTTGGCAACAAACGAAAAAACGGGGAACACGGAAATGATTGAATACGTAATATTTACAACAAGACAGATATACACAACTACATGATTCACACCAAGTGATACGCTCAAGGAACAATAACACAAAATAAAAATGCATCGAAGCAAGGAAAGAATTCAATGGTGGTTCTATGGTGCATGCCTCCATCATCAGTTATGGTAGGGATTCTTGAACAGTTTTCATTCTTCGTTGTGGTGCCAAAAACTGTCAAAATAGTTGCGGACCGGATTGGTTGGAAAGTGAGTAGAAATTTCATGATCCAAAGGCTAAAGGAAATTAAATGCCTCTTCTAGCAATAAAAACTAAGAAGCCGCAGGTTGTCGACAATGTTGATATTTGCGCAGGATGTGACTGACAATAAAAATCTGGGCCCTATACATTGTCTAATGAAAGAATTTGATGTCTGTAACAACACGAAGATATCTTGTTACACAAAATTCAGGATGTCGTTCGCAGGTGGAAAAAAGGGTGCTTCTCTTTTTCCCAAACCAGGAGAACTCCTGCGCCAAGTTGACCGTCAACAGTAGCTTGAGCAGGCGCCTTGTGCACTGTTGCAGTAGCACCTCCCTTGCAAGCCAGTTCTTCAATCTAGGCATGGGTACAGGAAAATCTATGTTGTTAATACAGCTTTTAAGGCTGGTGTAATACAGAGTGGCCGCCTACCATTGTCCTTGAAAAGTACAGTGTATGACAGCTGCAGCTTACCAGTACTCACCTACGGGGCAGATACTTCCAGGGTCAATAAAATGGTCTAACTGAAATTAGGGACTACTTAGCAGGCCGTAGAACGTTAGATGATGGGTGTAACATTAAGGGAAAGGAAGAGAGCGGAGTCAATGTAATTTAATGCCAGCATTGGCACTACTAAGGCAACCTTAAAATTATGAGTGCTAATGTGAGGTACCACTATTTATACGCACTATATTTCCTGAATCAGGACTCTGAGGACATTTTAGCCCAGCAACGGGTCCGACCTGAACTTGCAAAATATTTGTCTGTGTCTATGTTAACCACTTTTTTGATTGAAGTGACAATAGATACACGGATGAAGCCATGTCCACAAAATGTGGCAAAAGGAAACATGCACAAACCCGGACAGTGTCACTGCCATGGACGTATACATCCTGCAGCAGAATGGCGAGGTGGGCTAGTTGGAATATATGCAGAACTAAACCTTCAAAAACCACATCACTGAAAAACTCGTCCTGTTGTCCTGTTCGCTTGTCTTGTTAGACTTACATTTTTATTTGAAACATACGTTGTACAGCAGGAAACATCAAGGTAGTGCAAGAAATATTTACTGCCCACTCAAAGTTAAACATAGACTTCCCTTAATTTAAACTCTATGTAAAATTTCCAGTGGCCACTGTATTCGAATTTCTGAGGTTAGAATTCTATTGTAGTGAGTTGTTTTGGCAGGCTTTCATTAAATGAAGTGCATTTTGCTTATGTTCTTTCAGTGGCGTTAGCGTTTAAACAAAAGAACATGTGACAGTGGTGGCTGCGGCATTGCCTAAAAACAGGTAGGAATGAAACCAAAATATTAGATTCCCCCACTCACTTTGGTTATTACTGCACCTACTATGCCCTGAACACAAGCCAGCCGAATATTTTTACAAGTCAACTTTGCATCAATATACAGTTAATGAGGCCACACCGCACGATCCTACAATGCAGTGAAGGGTGGGGCATGGATGGCATTGGCTTGCACCAGGAGATAAACAAGTTTAAAAATATTCGTCTCAGCAATGAAGCACATGCAAAATATAAAGACTTAGGTGGCATTTAGGCGACCAACAAACATGACTGGTAGAAGGGATAATCAGGACGCAAACAAGACGCACGTGAAGTAAAACATGATACACGCAATCTGCAATTGATACTGGCTCAATTTTACGGCATACAGCAGGCTTTGTTCGTTGCATAGGTGGGATGAATTGACTGTATAGCAATGCTATTGGGGTAGGCCTTCCCCAAGTGAAAGTTGGCAGTCAGTCTCGTTACGAGTTTGTGTTGCATTTGCAGTTCAGCGCTAGACATAAAAGAGACACCAACTTGCGCGAAAACAAGGTTGCTATATTAAGCAGAACGGCGTGTTAAAAATACAAAAGTTACAATTTCATTATTTGAGGCTGAGCTGAGTTTTTTTGCGTTCTTTTAGGAAGGAGTCATCATCTTCACCCACCAATCTACGCTCACTGCAGGGCAGAGGTCTTTCCCATAGATCGTCAATTATCCCGGTCCTCCGCTAACTGCGATCAATTTACCCCCGCAAGCTTCACCTCATCTGCTCATCTAACTTAATTTCTGCCGCCCCCTGCCACGCTTGCCTTCACTAAGGATCCACTCTGTTACGCTTAATGACCAACGGTTATCTTTCTTTCGCATTACATGCCTTGCCCACCTCCATTTCTTAATTTCTACTAATATGTCATTAACACGCGTTCGTTCCCTGATCCACTCCGTTCTCTTCTTGTCGCTTAATGTTATACCTATCATCTTCCGTTCAATTGCGCACTTAGTGGTTGGGCGCTTCCGTTCCATCGCGTGCTGAGTATCATCGCACAAATTTTGTCATTCTACAGTTTCTCTGCCCAAATCGCAGAAATATATACGCACAGGATATAACAATGAAAATTCCTGCCACTCGTGTTCATTAAATCACTGCTGCACATCAGAGTTTTCCCGTTCAGGTGCACAATCTCTCGTTCTGTTTTTTTACTGACTGTACAAAAGGCGCCTTCTACGCTGCGAACGCAAACAAATCCCGATGACACTTCTGAGGCGTTGTGCCTTCACGCACGAGTGGGAAACGAGGCTGTGCTAAAGAGTATGGACCAAACCTCCACACAGCTAGTTCCCTTTGGCAAATCAGCATTTCGGAGCCAGTAGGAGCAACGGGTGTAGCTGGCAGGGCGCAAGATGATGTTTACGTCAGGTGGTGTTGCCATTCCTATCGGATGTGTCCCGGTTTATGTCTTTCGTGTCTGAATAAAACTCAGAGTTCACCGCTTTGTCCTATTTTCTCTTCTTATGTTCTCGTCTACGTGCGCTGTAAATCCATTGAAGATCGGGTCGCCAACAACTGCTTTTGTTGAGGCATGCTTCACAGGAGTTTGAACTTCGACTGGTAGGTTCGAGGGAAGGCGTAGGCCAATGGAGCGGACGGGGCGGAAACTAGAGAGTTTTAGAATAACGTACGCAACCGTATGCAAAAAGTTAGCGAACGCTTATTCTTTGCGTCGTTCTCACTGCGCATGCGCCGTACGTTAAGCCGCTTCTGCATTTGGCGAACGGAAGCGAAATAGCGTGCGTACGTAAGGCCGCTTGCGTTTCCAACAGGCGGCAAGTAGCGCGACAAGCATCCACGGTTCCGCCTTTCTGTCTACAGTAATTTGCCTCCGATGGAGAAAGTTCCTTGCTTTACGAGTGCTTAGCACATCTCCCTCGCACAGCTCTGTATCGTCGTGACATCGCTGACTGTCCAAACAAAGCTTTGTGGCCAGGCCAGCCAACGAAGTGGTGTGGGTGTGTGTGTGTTGTGGCCGCGTTCGCGATGAGATGCGACGTTGTGCTTCTGCGGTGAACAAAGCGCAAGTGTTTATCTGCTTATCGCTCCGCCACGTCTGTAACGCCACCGCTTTATTTCGAAGGCACGTTTCCCACAACGCAGCAACAACGTACAACCCATATGCCTTTTCAGAGATATGCTGGCAAAACTAATAAACCGTGAAATTTCATTAGTAATGACGTTGAAATGCACAATACTCACGAGGGGAAGGCGATGAACAAGGTCGCAACTGCAACGGTCTAAATAGCGTGGCATCGGTGACAACTGCCGTCGCGCTTTCGGCTCGCTGAGCTCTTCCAGACGAATTGAGTTCACAACACAATTCACACGGCTGCACACAGTCTTCGTTCATTCACAGTAGTAACAGTAGACACTTGAGTAACATTCAAAGCTTTCATCCTGTAACACGTTTAAACTGAACGGCGCAGCACGCGTCTGGCCGTTGCACTCGTTGAACGCCGAAGGTCATGACTAGTGGATTGGATTGGCTCATATGATCTGGCTTTATAGCACCGTCGTTATTTTGTGGTTTTGCGGTCTCAAAACAGCATCCTCCATGATATACAACAATAAACTTTTCAATAGGTCGAACTGTAGCGTTAGTACACATTTAGTGTATTTTATGTATTTTATCTTAGCGGGAGGAATTTTTACTCAACTTTGGGCACTGCGGGAAATGACGGTGAGATATTTGAGTGGCGCCCCCTGGACGTGACGTCTGAGGGACCCGCTCCTCTGTCGTCTGCTACATTCGCGCCGCGATCGTCCGGTTGTGACTGGCAGCAGTGCCTTTGCTAGAAATCGCCCGCTTTGATGCTCTGGGGCCTTAAAAAGCGTGTTTTTATTTAGATTCCGACAGCTCTGAATAATGCCAAGCTTTATCCCGCACAAGTTTACAACACACGAGGAGAGCGATAACGTCTTTCAGAGAGCACCGCTCAGACGATCGTGCGTAACGCGTCCTACCTAGCGTATCTGAGAGTTTCAGTGCTCACAGCTCCTTGGTAAGTATTGAAAATGCGTAAGCTTCCCCGAAATATTTCTGAGATGCTCTTATGAAGACTACGTATGAAGCAGCGTATGAAGACTACGTATGAATGCTACGTATGAAGCAGCGGGGCTCACGGCAGGAAAGAAAACGGGTGTTTTCCATTTCTTTCGTTTCTGTTGACTTGTGTTAGATGAAACTTTTTTTTTTCTGTGCCCAACGCATTCATTTTTCTCCACCGTCCCAAACGTCCCAGGAGGTTTGGAGATGTTTTCAAGGCTCACAAAGTTCGTGTGGATATGCAATGCAATGAGATTTGTGCTACGCCGCAGATAATGTTGTCCACAGTACTCGAAAAAAGCGTTTGCGCACCTAATTTCTATCGAACCATCGTTATCGTAACGAACTCAATCTCAACCCGAACAGTTATGCCATGATTACGGTGTTGAAAACTTGATATACTCGCTAACGAACGCAATAAATAATGTACATGCCAATTTTCAGTATAACACAATTCGAAACCAATGAATAAGTCCAGGCAGCTTTTTATTGTTTTCCAACCACTTCAGGCGCAAAGAACAAATCCTGGGCAACTCGGGGTGACGTTCGGTGAATTGAAGAATGAATCTTTCTCTCTCGTCTGGGACTGAGGAGCCTGCCCACTAACCAGCTCGATTTTACTGTTGAAGTTTTCTCCTCCGGCTTGTCCTCCTCCTCTTGAGTGCAGTTCTACTATAACGCCTACCTGAACATTGGGATAATATGGCTGTGGCAAATGTACCAAAATATCCCTCCAAATTTGAACAAAAATGCCTTACTGTATGTTTGCAATACCGGTTACTCGTCTTGCTCAATAAGCCTGCATACTGCAAACTCAATAAGCCTGCATACTCCCTGGTATAAAACCAGCACGCGCCTATACACACAGAAGCTTGTTTGGAAACCAACCTACATTATTTGTTCCCCATAGTGCATGTCGGCACACTCTCATGCCGTGACAACGTAAAGTGACCTTATACAATAGTTTCGAGCGTTAGGCAAGGTTGCCAAATCTGTTTTACCTTACATATACGATTAACTGGAATCGTAATGCCTTCTGCCAAAGCCGACAGCCCTGAAGGATTGGAATTTGTTTTGGTCCTCCATTTTCGCTGTTGTCGGTTATCAGCCCCCGGCTTTTACGTTTGTTTGAAAGACTGCCGCATACAGAGGCTGACGCCTAGCTCAGACTCTTCGCGCTCCTCACGGGGCCAGCTTCACAGCAATGCATGGGCGACGCCGGCAATGTTTTTTTCCGGAGCGGTATCACAAACTATACTTAAAATCCCGCCTTGAGCTAGTTTACGCTATTTTAACTCTTTTGTTACGAAAAAAGTTGCGCATACGCGAGATCTGCTGCTGACAAGCACAAAATCTCAACCGCGCGCAAAGAAACATCGGAGAGAGCGAGCACAAGGACCAAGTAAAATGGTGGTTTCAGTGAATGAAAACTCCTTTAGGCATCAAATTTTGTTCAGGCATATGTTGATGATAATTTATTTATTATGTCCTCCGCATTTATATTTCTGTAAAAGCAATATTGGGGGATAACAAAACTTGCACAAAACCCCTCGGTGCAAAACCCACACAAAACACATACAAAACCCTCGGTAACATGAAAAGGTTACGGCTGCGGAGAGTTTGAAAATAAGGTATAGCAGATATAGCTAAAAATATGTAACTGTGATAGACATGTACGAAGTAACAAGCAGACATACCAGCAACATCTGAACAACGTCAGAAAAATATGTCTAAATACCGTCCACAAATGAAGCAGCAGCAACATCTAGAGTACGTCTTCAGCATAGTTGAAATAAAGTCCCACATTAAGGTACCAGAAACGTTATCTCAACATCCAAAAATTTTCAGAAAAAATATTGCACGTTGTACGGATGTCTAATGGAGATACTGCTGGGACATAGACGTTCGGATCTTTTTGGGACGTCGCAGAGATGTTAGTGGTTTGCTGGGTTGTTCGGCGATTAAAGAGACTTTCTTAGGGCATCTGCATTTTTCATTTTATACGGATCATTCAGTTGCACGAACCCGAACTGCTCCTCTACAAATGAGGACACCAGCAACTGCCAATAATGTCTTCTTTAACTATTTTTGGGAAAGGGGCTTCGGGCTTTTACGTTTAAAACACGAAAAAAGGCTGCAAGTGGAACTATTTTGCTTATTTACTGTCAGTGCTAATTGTACAAGACTCTGACTTCTCAGCAACATATTCAACAAATGTAGCGCAGCAGAAAACAAGGGACGAAAAAAATACACACGGACGAGCGCTCGTCCGTGTATATTCTTTCCGTCCCTTGTTTTTATGCTGCGCTACATTTGTTCACTATGAATTACCAACTATCCCAGTCTACAGCTTTACTTGCTTTTATTTCCAACAACACAGCGCGCATTTTTACATTGACGGCATTCGCATCAATAGGTTTAAAATTTTTCCAATCCTCATTAGGGCCTTCTCACAAAACACAATTTCCGGTGCAACCACAAAATTGCCTTACTTGTCTGTGATAAGTATGTGTAACCTGTTTCAACTACATACAGAACTATTTTTTTGTTAGCACTGAGGCGGTGCTCTCGCATTTCACCGGTTTTAAAAGACCTTATACATGCAGATCTCTATTCTCAACAATTATTAGAAAATAATCTACATAACGAAAAATATTGAGTTGCCAAAAATGTGTATATTGAGTTGCCAGAATTGAGAAAACTGCAGTTTTTGGAGTTATATTAGCTTTCAATAGAGGTCAGGTATGCCTGTGTTACCGTCCGAGATCTCAAAAACCCGCCTTAAACTTGAAATCGTGTAAATTTAAGGTAATAAAAATGGGGTCACTTTTTCTTCACTACGCTAAGCACTTTCAAAGTGATGTGACTATCAGTTTAAGGACAGCTTCTGGAACCAGGTACACTGTGGAGGGTAGGCTACCCTGTCAATGTTATCCGCATGATCGTGCAGAAGCTAGTAAATTTATAAAAGGGAAGCAGGCGGCGGGTTCCGCGACACAGCCGCGAATGGAAAGAAAAAGATACCCCGCTGCGATACCGTATAAGCACCGGCCCTCTCATTACTTGAAAAACTTGGCAAAAAGTCAAGCTTTTGACGTGGTGTGGTCGGCGCCCCAAAAAGTAGGAAAATTATGCAGTATGCTTGGCCGAAGATCAGCTTCTCGGAATACAAGGACAAAAAGTGTGTGCCCGGTGAATCATTCAGAGCCACTTCTGAAATGTTGAACGAGTGTGGTGCATGTGTTGCCCCTTCGGTGTGGACATACATACGTGGGACAAACCGGGAGGTGCCTGAACACCATGTTGTCGCAGCCCCAGCGCGCATTGACAGGGAATCCGCATGGTCACCTGCTGAAACATTGCATGTCACATGGCTTTGTGCACGCTTTTGAAGAAACCACTGCGTTGTCGAAACAAAAATCAAACAATAAGGGAAAAAATCGAGACCTTTTAAATAAGACGATCTGCCGACCGATGTACAAGTGTATGCCCTCACAAGTGCTGCATGACAGTGAAACGCTTATCTGAGTAACACCCTTGCATGACAACGTAAAGAAATGGATTACACTTGTGTAGACCGACGTGTGGTTGCGTTTTTTTCTGCTTACTTGTTGTAATAATTCACCACGACATGGGAGACCTATGCATGTATTCTACTAGTGTTTCCTTCAAAATAAACCACTTTTGACTGCACTGCTGTCTTGTCTACTTGTCGCTCTTTTTTGTTCTTTGTTTTGTATGTGCTGATTTTCAATCACGAACGTTCTTCTACTCTCTAGGCTAGTTAAGCGTTTGTTGGCATTTTGCACACAGCTAGAAGACACATAGACAGGCTCAAAACGCGACAATCAGCAGCAGTTACAGCTAATGAAAAAGCAAACACTCGCAACTGGCGTGGTGTGAAAACCAATGTGCAATAAATAACAAAATAGTCTATGTCAGTTGCTGTTTGCGCGGCCACTGTTTCCAATCACATAAATAAACCTTTTTCTGATTTCTTCTAATTCTAAAGTTTATAATAAAAACTACTTACACGGCCTTCCGAAACCAAAGGTATTTAATTCCCTCAGTGGAGACTGGGTGGATAATTGAGTCAAATGCCTTTCTTAAATCGGCAAAATGCAAAAAAAAACATTTTGTTATCCCAACGTTGTAAACGTAATCTTTAAAATGGGCCAATAAGTGCGTAGCGCTCACCTCTCCGCAAAATGTGAATTGAACATTGACTATTAAATTCAATGTAGTATAAAATGAAGCCACAGACTTGCAAATAATGCCTTTCTACAATATACGACAACGAGCATAAAATAGCTATCGGCCGGTAGTTATCAGTCACTTTTTTAGAACCTTTCTTAAGAAAGGGTATAACCACTCTATCATTCCATTTAATATTTCATAAGTAGCCAAGGTTTCACCTACTTTATATAGCAATGTATTTTTAAGTTTCCCAATGTTTTCGCTTCAAATAAACCAGTTGAGAGTGCAGCGCTGTCCTGTCTTCTCGTTCCTCCTTCGCGCTTTGTTTTTTCCGCGCTCAGTTTAAGTCATGAACGTTCACCAACTCGTTCAAATCACAGTTCTCTAGAGTAGAACTGGAGAAGAGCTTGGAAAATGAGACTTTGGTGGACTCGGTTCTCGCGAATATTTTAATAAAGCTATATTATTCTGGCTTTGATGAGGCGCCAATGAAGACCGAGATTGATGACGGTGTCGCTACTGCGAAATTTACGGAAAAACTTGTTGATGAACTAAGGCAAGGCAACTCTGCCTTGACTTCAGAACACGTCACTAAAAAATAAGAACGGCAAGATGTCGAAGAAAATAGCCGAAATAGAAAAAAGGTATTTCTTTTGCAGTGCGCAGTCAGAAGTGGCGAATACCGGAAAGGCCGAGCGGAACGCGTTCCGCTCCCCGCTAGCAGACGACGCTCGCTTTCCTAGCGCAACTCGCAACCGCAGCGCCGCGGTGTCGAGATTCGCGGCCAGCCGCCTTCTCTCCACGGCCGCGGCGGGGAGATATGGAACTGAAACTAAAGCGTGGCAAACTGTTCGCATGGCGATGCAGTGAAACATCCACCTCGCGAGGGGCACGATCAAATGCAGAGCATTTACGGGGGCGCACGACGTTAAGTAATTTGCGTTACGTTAATGTTGTTGCACTTGTGGCCACTGCTGACGAGAGAGCGCTCGTCAGCACTAAAATTGGCAGCGTCAGCGCACGTTGAGTCCGAGAGAGGGGAGAGAGTGTCCTTAAAACGTGCCTGGGCGCGCTATCGAATGTTGATCGCGCCGATAGCGAAACGTCTGAGCCGGGCATGTCGAGGCGAGCGATGCGGACAACTACGGACGCCAAGAACGGGTGACATCGTGAGTTAAAGAAATGCTCTGCATTTAAAACATTCACGTCTCAACAATGTCGAAATCAGAGGTGTACCATGTACACAAGCGGAGGACTGCGTCGCGCTCGTGCAAACGGTGGGCATAAAGATCGGATGCTCGGTGTCACCATCTGACATCGACGTCGTTCACCGTGTTCCTACAGCGCAGCATGCCACAAAAACCTTCTCGCCCTATTCTGCTCAAGAGATAAGAAGACGGAATTCATTACTAAGGCACAAAAAGCGAAGCTCTGCCTGTGTGATATCAGCATGTATGTGACTGAACATTGGTCCCCAGTGAACAAGGGTCTCTTATCTAAGGCTCTGGTTTTAAAGAAAAAAATGGCTGTTTTTGTGGCAAGCAGACTGTCTCATCAAAGCACGCAAGACAACCTACAGTAAAATACAGAAGATGCACGGTAAGGATGATGTGGCTAAAACAGACTAACTCGCTCCCATTGTACATATTGCGCATGCCCCAGTAATGTCTTCCACGTTGTCGCTTTCGAAACTAAACTCGTTTCTAGTGAATAACTCCCGCTTTTTTATTCATTTTAATGCCAGAAGCCTTCGAAAACACTTTGATGCATTCAATAATCTTCCTTCATTGTTTACCAACCCCGTCTCAGTAATTATAATTACGGAAATCTGGTTATCGGAAGACCTTTTAAAACTTTTCTGTGTTCCTTTCTACCCACATTATCACTGTCAAAAGTTATCTAACACGTATGGTGGCTCAACTGTATAACTAATATCAAACGCTTCCTGCCAACGAAGGTTTCATCTTGAAATAAACACCCTTCACTGTGACTCCGTCTGGCTTGAATTTAGCATGGTTTTTTAAACTAGACGGCAAAACATTCATATTTGGCTGCATTTACCGTTCGCCATCTCAATCAGTACCAGAATTTTGCACAAACTTGAAACGTTCTCCAAGTGTTATTTCTCTTGAAAATAAAAATGCTAATATCATGGGTGACATCAACAGTAGTTTACAAAACAATTTGCACTCTAACTCAATCTACTATCTAGCCGCCCAAAACAGTTTCGGAAATGAATATTTAATCAGTATTCTAACAAGACCAACCAGCAATAGCGATGGCTCCTTCAATGCGTATATATTTTCTAATATACTCACTGCACCAGATGCCGGAATGCTAGAATGTAATACGACTGACCACTATCCCATATTTCTGCAATTTGATTCCGTTGCAAAACGAAATTCACCTTCATTTATTCGACATACATTGGGACAATGAGAAATGTATTGATGCCGTTGCTAACACTGAATGGTCTGAAGTTTATTTTAAGTCTGAGGCACAAGAAGCTTTTTCGATCTTTTCATCTTTGCTCCTACCAGACCTTCAATTCTGTACAGATAAACAAAAATGCAAAAAATAATAGCACCACCATCAAATCCTTGGCTGACGACCAGATTGCTAACATACATGCTCAAACGTCGTAACCTCTACAAAAATAAAAGGCAACTGTTTAAGACGAATTTGCTTGCTTGCTACAAAAAAATATCCAACCTAATGAACACGCTTCTAAGGAAGCTAAGATAAAGTATTATACACAAAAAATAACCCTGGGCGGAAATAATACCTGAAAACCTGGAAAATATATTATTCGTTTCAAATAGACACGCACATCCGGATAAAATAACTACAGTTGTTCACACTGATGTTACGTGTAGTGACCCAACTGACATCGCTTATCAGTTTGCAAAGTATTTTTATGCCGAGTTTACACTACCTCCATTTTACAAAGTGGTTTTAGATCGCCTTCCTCATTCCTTCGTCCTATTTTCCACGACTTCAGATGAAATACTCGGCGTAATAGGGGTCTTAAAAAGGACAAGAGCTGCCATTATTGTCATTCATCCCTCCCATATAGAATTGGTAGCTCGGCTTACATTATAGTATTTTCTATAATTCTGAAATAAATGTTTAAAACTAGTGGTTTGCCGCATGAACTGAAGCAGAGCATCTTACCCTGCCGATCGAGTTCAGTGTGTGCGTACTTAAAATTGGATTAGCAATACGTTTCCATAGACCATGTAGTACCACATGGTTCTGGGCTGGGGCCTTGAATATTTATTATTTAGGTGAACCAACTGGGCGATTTTTTCTTGAACTCAAAAATGTTTTGTTGCGCAGATGATACACTTCCTGCACCACCCTGCGACACATTTAATGCTGGAGCTCTCATTATCCAAAAGTGCATTTGTGTTTTAGTAGATTCGTTTAATATGATCAGTATTTTCGTTATAACATCAACAACAAAGTTATTATGTTTTCATCGCCCGCATAACGTTCCAGCGACGACTGATCTTGTTTTTCTCTATTCCACTAAATGTTCCAGTTGTTCCTGTTCAGAACTTGATTATGTACACAGTTTAAAATATCGTGGTTTGATCTTTCTCAAAACATTATCCTGGAGTTTGTAACTTTAGGGGGTGGCTAAGCGATTGCGTTTGGTTGGTATATATTTATACTCTCTGAGGTCGCGCGGTAATGCTTTTGTTGTAATACCGGTATATAACTGTCTTAATCAGTGTATTATCAACTAAGGGTTCAGTTTTTATGGTTTTGCTCAACCTTGAAAATTGAACGCTAGAAATCGAATATTGAATAAAATTGCTGTTAACCTTGCGGATGTTTCACGATATCAAGTTTACAATCATCAAATATTTATGCGTGGTTCTGAGATGTTGTGTGTGCGCCAGAAAGGTATTTCTAAGATATGACAAAACATTATTTTACAGATTCCTTCAAGGCAGTAATAATTAAATTTAAGCCATTGTGTTACATAGAACGATTCGTTCTACCTCTGCTGTACACCAACTTCGGTTAAAACAGCAGCCGCTTTTACATTCCATTTTTTTTATTTTATTTAGCTTCACTTTGATCATCTATGCCTACCCTCTCCACAGAGAAACGCCTGCTTCGGCTATGGTTGAGCACAGACTCAACATCTTTATCCCTTTTTGCACACCGTGTGTTGTTCTGTCTATAATTGTTATTGTAATTTTACGGCAAGCTAGGCATTCCTGTGTGTTATTCCTGCTGCATTTTTTATCTTTATCGGAAAGCTTAATAAAACGCACTGTTTTCTGGGATGTCTTATATGTTCCCACGCTTGTGTTCCTGCCTTCGAGTTTGGTTTTAGTACGTTGAAAATGTATCATTTGGGGGTTCAATTCTAGACGCATATTTGTTATGTTTATTCACAAACTGTTATTTGCCGGGTTCCCTGCCACGCTTGCAAGTGAACCCCGTACCCTTATGCGGCGGGATTTTGTATTTGTATATGTTAAGTACTACATTATTATTATTATAATATTATCATGGCGTCACCATGTGGCAGCAGGATGGCGCCAAGTAAAAACAAGTGCCTCATCTGCTGCCTCACTTTCTTTGGTAAGAAGTTTTTTCGATGTTGTGCGTGTCAACACCGTCCGCCCGGAAAGTGCATTGTTCTTCGTATGAGGAATTACAGAGTTTGATCGCCGGTGCAGAATCGTTCATCCGTAATCTCTTTATGGCTGCGGCGTCACCCGCTAGGCTCAAAGACAGTCAGCCAGTGAACATCCCCGCCAAACAAATTGCATCCCCTGTTGGAGCAAGCTTCGTCCATTCGGCGCACTAATTCGCAGAGGTTGCTGCCCTGAGGATTCTCATCTCTGAAGCATGCGCCAGCCTATCTTTTCTTGGCGATGTAGTCACCGAGCTTCGCGAGGAGAACCGGTTTCTGCGTCTGAACAATGTGGCTTGGTTTGCTTAGCGTGCTGCAATCGTCGCTTCCCTGCGTGAGGAGGTTCGCTGCGTGCGATTCGAGCTAGCGCTTCTGCCGCCTTCCCCGCCTGCATCCCCTAAGCCTGCTAACCTTGCCTTGCTACTGGTGACGTCCCCGCACTCTGGCCTCCCCTTGAGTTCGCCCAAGCTGCCGCCATTGCAGACGGTAAAGTCGGCCCCCTCTTGTCCTCTAATAACGGTTCGTAATTCGTACACCACTTCAGAAATCAATCAGCGGCAGTTTTGAGCTGTTTAGGTTCCCCTTGGGACTGCACTTTGCTCCGTCCATATGGTCCGACACTGCGTGTACTGGTCCGCCGAAGAATGCATGGAAGCCTTCGTTCATGGGCGCATCAGAAGCGTGTGAGTTGGTTGTGGTACACCATTTACAGAGCTCTAAAGCCATCTTTTTTTCAAAATTGCCGGCTAACACAGCATCCGTTTATCTGTTGGCCCAACTGTCGACTGTGCCAGTCACGCCATTGTCATGTAAGCACCTTAAGACAAGCTACGACTGTGTTCTTCTTGTTGAAATCGAGGGTTGGACGGAACGCCGTCTGGTCAGGAAAACACAAGACAATAAAGTCTGGCACCAACCAAGAATGTTTAGAATCCATAAAAGACGTTTTAGCACCGGTACGGAAGCCGAAACGTCTTTTTTGAATTTTAAACTTTCTTGGTCGATGCAAGCTTTTATTTTTATTCTTCGTTTTGCGTAAGTGTTGAGGAGGGGTGTTTTAGGCGCCTGGGGGACACGTCTATGTAGCCAAAGGGCCGCTCTTAATGCCGTTCTAAGGCAAGTTTCACCCTCGCATGGTGCACAGCTGCGACATTACTGGGCATGACAAATAAGAACAGCACTCTTGGCATCTACAATCAAAACACTCGAGCTCTACGCACTAAGCCCCCGAATGTCCTAGAAATATTGTGTGATCCAAATTTTCTGTTATGTTTATAAGTGATTCTTGGGTTTGTAATGATATATCGTCTTACGACTATTTTCCTCAACACTATAAAATTTTAGTAGAGAGAAAAGTGAATCGGTCCCAAGGAAAAGAGTGGTGGTGTTCTCATTGCCGCTGATCTCTCTGTACAATGCCCGCGGCGTGGTGACCTCCAAACCACAGAGCAATCAGTCTGGCTAGAGGTAGGCTTCAAGAGGGCCGATAAGCTGCTAGTCTGTGCATTCTATATATCCCCGGATATTTTACCTTCTGAATATAATCGCAAACTCATATCTATCGACGATGTTTCAAGTGCTCACCGCAACCATAATCTAATTATACTTGGGGACTTCAACACACCAATTATTACTTGAACAGACTTTCGTTCCAGCACAAAAACCATTATGCAGAGCGAAAATACAGCGACCTAATAGATATTTAATAGTTAACCTCCGTGCAGCAGTTCTGCCGCGAGGAAAACCTGTGTGAGAAGTCCTAGATGTGTGCTTATAAAACTTAAAAAAAAAACGTGCAAGTGTGTGCCTCCGAGATATCTCGTGTACACCTCGACAAATTTGACCCCCTCTTGTTGTCTCTGTCTCGGTCGCGACGCAGCATCGCTCTGGCGGTGTTGACGATTGTGCACTCCCGCGGTATGCTTTCAGCCATGGAGATTATGGTGGGCTGTGTCTGTTTTATTCATCTGCTGAATGGGCAATTGTGTTTGATGTCAGTGATGTTGACGAACAGGGTCGAGATTTTACCGAAATTTTCATGAGTGGCATGGACAGGTACATTCCTGCTTATAAGCCAGTTCATTCCAAATTTCCTAAATGGTTCTCTGAAGACCTTCGAAGTTCACATAAAACTAAGAACAACGCCCACATAAAGGCAAAGTGTGTTCGGCAAGACAACTGGAAAGTGGAGTTGGTAAAAGCACTATCGCCGGGACCACCTGCTCTGTATAGAGTCCTTGGAGACTGCTGTGTCTCAGAAACCGGCTGACTTCTGCAAGTATTTAGGCGGCCGTTATGGGGCGTCTAAATAACACATTAGCCTGAATAATTCCGATGGTGAACAGGTTGACGATGTTATCACCAGCTTTCCTCATTGCTTTCATACTGTCTTTCAAGTGCCTGAGGCTAACGACGAGCGTCTATCGTTCAATATGTTTATTTTAATAAACGTACGGCAGATGAAAAACTTGTCAATGATAGCATTAAACTGATGAAATCATCACTTTTCTGCGGTACAGATAGAATTCCAGCACCACTCATGAAGGTTTACGGCTTTTTCATCCATGTTTTAACTTCCATTTACAATATTTTTTTGTTTACTTTACGGCAAATTTGCTCCTGCGTGAAAGATGGCCCTGCTTGTTCCTATAGTTATTTTGGTGGTAAGCGGTTACTAACTATCGCCAGGTTTCAGTCCTTTGCGTCACCTCAAGACTCTTTCCTTCAGCTCTGCAGCATGTTCTTGCTGCCTGCGTCAAAAACGTTATGATACCAAATCAGCACGGCTTTTTCTAATGCCGATCAACGGTCACATATTTTACCAGCTTTATGGCACAGGCTTGGGGTTCATTTTGTTAAAATTATTTGTCCTTGGCATGAATTGTCTCTATACTATTTTCATAGTTTATGTCATTTTACTGCCAAACGTGGTTGCTCTGCATGTTCTGTGATCTTTACAACCAGCAGAGCCGCAAACTCCATCTCTTTAATTTCTTTTTTTACGTGTACACACCTTTCACTCCTGCTGTGTTTCATTCATGCCATTTTCACTAGTTCAATTTGTGTGTGCCTTGACGCTTGTTTGTGTCTTGCCATATGTTTCTTTTATATTGCTGTTAAGTAAATCTCCGTGGGCCAGTACTCAGGCCTCTGCCTGTTCCTGGGCGCGTACATAAACATCATTTATTATCAATAATAATCATATTAATAATATCAATATTATTATTTTAAAAATATATATATTATTCTTATAATATTATTATTAGTAGTAGTAAAAGGGTAGTAGTAGTATTTGATTATTATTAATATTATTCAGAGGATGACCAACGCTTGTTATGAATAGTTTTTCCTCATTTTTTCACAGCTCTGTGCAGCCATACACTATCAGCGATATTTATTATACTTTGTAGAATATAGTGAGAGTGTGAAAAAACAGGTAATTCAATTTTTATTTTCGTCTTACTCTTGGCCATTACATTACCGCTATTTTTTTATTAGGAAAACAGCAATAAAATTTCGGGTTTTTGTTATTGGCTACACAGCATGGCCATATCACTCAAGCATTACTTATCATCATGCCAAGAGAAAACAAGAAGCTCGCGTACTTATATATACTTTGGCAGACCTTTTGTTGAACCCATGAGGGCAAGATTAAAGCAAAGCACAGACACAGAGAAAGCCGTGCATTACATTTGTGAGTATCTTTATTACATTTTTAATTATTTTAGCTGCCTCCGAACAGGCACAAAACAATATAACTACTTTGTTGGTTACTAAATGTGATATATACAGGTAAAGCACAATAGGCTGGAAGTAGTGTGTTTGAAGACTTGCCTGTCGCTGAACACTTCATAAGTTCTGAAAAACCCAAGGGTATCTTTGGAGACGTTATGCACGGTATCACGCAGGCAATGTCTTCTCATTGGTTCTTCTACAGAGCTCAATACAAACCATATCCTTGAATACTTTAAATATAGCTGGAACGGAAAAAAATGTTTCATTTTTACGGGGTAATTTTAGTAGCGATGGTCTGCGACAGCTGTCATTTTTAGTTGCATTTTTAGCCGTTGCAGACCATGCTGGTTAGTCTTTTGTACACGGAGAAAACACATTTTTTACCTTATCCAGATAATCTAAATATGCAATATGGTATTTTTACTCAAAATGGTTTAATTGCAATTGTTATGTATTATATAACGGCTCCAATCTTTTTAAAAAAGGTAATCACTTTTCTGGTGTATTTAAAATTATCTGTACATTATCATCACCATAATCCTTCTCATCATCTCCCGGCAAAGACTCGTCGAGAAAATAAACCAGACAGCAAGGCCATGAGGCTAAAAGAACATGTCTAAAATAATAAAAAAGACAGATGGTGCAACTGGCCTGTTCAACATATGTGACGAACCTACAGAACGACTAGAATAATAGGACTTCCCAGGACAAGCTATATCAGCTTATCCCAGCCCCTAAAATTCGGCTTGGCTCCCACTAGGTATGGAATGTTGTACACGCGGCCAACAATCCCAATTATAAAACGTAAGCTACACGTACGACTAAAAAATTCTAACGATTAATGCGGTGTTCAGACGATAACACAGGCAGCGCAACTCGCTTTTTATGGGTTAATGGGTCATGGAAGGAAAAATGGTAAAACTACCTTTAAGAAGGATGTGGCAAGTTTCCTTGATGAAAAACACAAGTGTGTTAAGGATATAATATATCAACTATTTAAAAAGTAATATACGTTTGCTGCACACATACGCCACATGTCAACCGGTGGACCACCAAGATAAGAGAGTACATACCGAGAGACTGGTCTAGAAGAAGGCGAATTACTAGATTGAAAGAAGAAATATGGAAGTACTGATATAAAAGGAATTCGAGCATTGCATAACCAGAAAGATGGAAATAAAGGGGAAGGGCCTGCGCCTTGCACTGGACCTAAGTATTTGGGTGCATATTGCCAAGAAGCCTAAGACGACGCAGTCACCTTGAAAAAAAAAATTTCTTGGAGCGAGCCTGTGCTTCCCTCTCGAAAATACAAAGTCGGTGAAGCAGCATATAACAGAGTGACGTGTGCAGGCGAGTGTTGCTGAATTGAATGCTGGGGCATCTTCACTGCGGGAATATATCCTTCGGCGTGGGTGTTTCTGGAACCTTCCAATTACATCGAGAGCACTGTAGGTAAAAGAAGACTATTCTGGGGTAGTGGCATTGTGGCAAAACACTCTTCCCATCAAATGAGATAATGCGTGTGGCATAAGAAAGAAAGAATGGAACATACGCTTCAATTAGGGACACAGGTAACACAGTCAGGTTCAGCGGGACAGTAAAAGCAAAAACACAACTAAACAAATTCAATGCAGGGTTCACGGCATTACCCCCTAACAATGCATTGACCCGATGCCAAAATAAATCGACAGTTCAAAGAAACAAAAAAATGAAGTTGGTCATATTGTGCAGACTGGTTTTAATCTAACGATGTGGACAAACATCGGGGAGCGTGCATCGTCGGGATGTTCCGGAATCTTATCCGGGATCACCTCGTAGGAAATTTGACCAAAACGTAGAGTCTGGTAGGGAGTGAAATACCGTCGCGGAGCTTTTCACTGAGTCCACGTCATCGGATTGGGGTCCAAACAAACCCACGGTCCCCTGGCCGGTACTCGGGGTATCGGTGTTGCATGTTGTAGGGTATAGCATCCCCCAGCTGCTGGCCCCTTGTGCGAACTCGATCGAGATGGTGGGCCCCCTCACACTGAAGGTATCGTTCGACGTCGTGTTCAGGTCGTCATCTCCTACTTGCGGAAGATGGCGTGACGCATCGTAGTGGGCCCTTTTTCGTAGACAAGCTCGGAATGTACCATCTTCGTAGTTTCCTCGACAGCTATGTTGTACAAAAACGTGACAGAGGCAAGCAGTTCGTCCCAAGTCTTATGGTTGACGTTGATCAACATAGACAGCATATCCGTGATCATCTTGTTCTGACGTTCCGTTAGCCCGTTCGGTTAAGGAAGGTACGCCGGCGTGCTTCGGTGATCCCTGTTTCAGTAGCGTAAGATTTCTTATCTAGCAAATACGGTGGGGTGAAGGAAGCAAACCTCCCCAGGCTGTTTCAGGCCGTTGGCGTTAGCCGGATTCTGTTTGGTGCCCCGTTCCTGAAACTCACCAAGGCAGAGAAAAGTAAGTTAGACGTTATCATAGGTAAAGGAATCAAAAGTGCATTGGGTCTCCTCCGAACACCTCGACGGCCAGGATACTCAGCCTGGGCGTCTCGAACACCCTAGACGAGCTCTTCGAAGCGACCAAGGCGTCACAGCAACAACGACTGCTAGGCAGTAGAACAGGTCGGAGAATACTAGAACGACTGGCCTTCACATCCAGAGAGATTGTTAAGGACATGAAGAATCTTTCAAAGAATGCTAGAGAAAAGCTAATATTATCGCCTCTACCCAGGAACATGAATTCGGCATATCACGAGGGCAGACGTAGGAGCAGGGCCATCACCCTGCAAATCAGATACGGAGGCAGGCCGGACGTTTTATACACCGACGCGGCAGAACAGATAGGAAAGATATCTTACACGGCAGTGGCAGTAACGGAAGACACCGTCCCGCACTCATGCTGCACAATACGTAGTTGCGACACGCAAGAGGGGGAGGAGGCTACTATCGCCCTGGCGCTGACTAAGCCAGTAACGAGGGTGATAGTTAGGTAGCGACTCTATGTGAGCCATTAGAAGTTACGACCGAGGCAGGTTTTCCAACACTGCCTGGAAAATTCTCGCAGATGCGAAAGGGACAGCCGAACAGGTAACGCTTATTTGGGCTCCAGCTCATCGGGGTCTCAACGGAACGAAAAGACGCATGCGAACGCCCGAGGTCTTACTTTCCGGACAATCGCCGAGGATGTGCTAGACCTGTTTCTACAAGCATACCCGAGGGTAGAGGAACTTGGAAATTTTCATGAAATTACCCAACATTATCCTAATCCACAGCTAATCCAAAGCTTAGCAGGAAAGAAGAGGTCTACTTGAGTAAATTACAAACCCGGGTCTTCGGAAACCCTTTATTATACAGCAAATTACACCCCAAAATATACGACTCTAGATGCAAGAACTGTACCGGCGTCGCCGACCTCGTCCACATGGCGTGGACGTGTCCCTCTCACAACAAACCTCATAGAAATACTGCATCCTGGGAGGTCCTGTTACTCAGCCTGACCTCAAGCACTCAGCGCAAAGTCACCGGTCTCGCCTTAGAATCCGCCGTGTTCTAAGGGATCCCGGCCGACTGATGGGAGGGGCACGGAGGTTACTCTCTGCTTTTGACGGGTGCAAATAAAGGTTCTTTTATATATATGCATAAGCTCCGTAGGGCAGGCTGTTCCGGGGTCTGTGAATAAGATTTAAGGGGCTCCATGTCGCTGCGCAAGTTGTCTACGAAGAACTTCGCGACTTCCTGTACAGACCCCCTCGGAACAGCGATGGTCTCTGCGCAGCGTGCCACATAGTGTGTCGCTACGCCAATCCACTTGTTCTGGGATCGTGACGTCGGGAACGGGGCTAGAATTTTCATTACAATATGTTGGGAGGGCTTTGATGGGACGGCGATCAACTGCGGAAGCCAGGCAGGTCTCGTAGGTGACTCGTTTCGACGCTGGCAGACACGGCAGCTCCGGACGCAGTGGGTGACTTTGAATTTAAGGCGTGACCAGTAGTACTTCGCCTTGGCTTTTTAAATAGTGCGAGCTGTGCCAATATGTCCAGAAGACAGGTTCATGTGGCATGCTTTTAAAACGTCGTTACAAAGGTCTGCGGGAATTACAAGAAAAAATTACACCATCTTCCCGTGGGGAACCCTGATGAGGATGCGAAGCATCGTGGCGGTTCCGTGTGGTTTCATTGTGTTGCCGTTATGTTGAGTGATATGGGTTTTACTAGCGCCAGAGGGAATTCCGCGTCCGGGTCCACACCGGTGGCAAAGGCACGCAAGTGCTGTTGTGTTACGGTAAGTAGGTGGTGGTTCTCGAAGCGCCGAAACTCGTCCATCATGTTCTTGTCGATGTTGTCTCTGTGGTAGAATTGGTAGTCTCCGTCAGCTTCGGTGAGGTAAAGGTTGTTGACATTGGTGCACCGGCTGAGAGCAATGTACACGCCCTCCTCTTCGCAGCTTTGTCTTTTCGTTCTTCTCCTTCTTCGGCGGTTCCCCTATGGGAAGATGACGACGGTGGTTGAACGCGAACGTATCTCGTGATGGATTCTTTGGTTGGCCAATGCCTAGGGGCATCCTGCCACAATCAGCATCAGAGGCGCTGCGGACGGGGCTGGTTGAGCTGCAAGGCGCGTGGCGCTTCCCGCCACAGCTTTCCACGGAAAATTCAGCATCCCCCTCTAAAGTAGTAAGTTCGTCGTTTCCGTTGACGTTCAGCTTCGCGTGCCTTCGTTGTATCAGTAGCTTCTTGACGTAGTTTGAATGAGTCAAGGACATCAGCCGCGTTCGTAGCACTTGCTCCTGTCCCGGATTTGTAGCGTAGTGGGAAGATCACCGCATACCTCCCGTTGCGGCCAGAGAGTCTTGGGATCGAAACCGGGCGCCGCTAACTATTTCTTTTTTATATAGTGTAGTATCGCGGAGCTGTGGGTGTAAGGAGGAGAGTTGCGCATGCGCAGTGAGCGTGTGGACGGCGCCGCCATCGACGACGCAGGACCAGGCGACCCTAAGAAATGCTCCATATTTAAAATAATTCGCTCTAGTTTCGGGGCGGAAACACTTCTGCATGAAACCGTTGTTTTTCAGGCAGAATCCTGGTATGTTCCGTTTGAATGCCCTAGGCACGGCGAATTTGCGTCCTTATCGTAGTCGATTATGACGCATACTTTGGTGTAGGCACGCTGCTGAGCGGCTACGTCGCTCTCTGTCATGACTCATTAAATTGCACCGTCTTCATCGGAGTCGTGTGGCGTTGGGTTAACGGAGGCGCGGGACATGCAGTCGGTGTCGGGTTGTTTCCTGCCGGATTTAAACATGATTATAACATTGAACTCTTGCAGGCGCAAGGTCTACCGCCCAGGACAGCCACAGGGCCATTCTAATTGGCGAGCCAACACAGCGCATGGTAGTGTGCGACAATCTTGCATGGTCTACCATACACCTATGGGCGAAATTTTGCAATGGGCTGTGTAATAGCGATGCAGTCTTTCTCAGAGGATGAGTAGTTTTTTTTCCTCCTTCGAGAGACGACAGCTGGCAGAGATAAATTTTCTGGACAACGTTGCCTTTGGAAAAACATGGCATGGAAGCCTATATCACAGGCATCCGTGTGTATTTGTTTCGGCGTTTTGCTCGAAATGTGTCAGCACGGGTGGGTTTCGTACAGTCAGTTGCAGCTCTCACAATTTTCTTTCTTGGGCGTTTTCCCATCTGAAGAGGTACTATCTTTTATCAAGTGCGTGAAGTCCGAAAATCTTGGCACGCCCTTCTTGCCTTTTGGTCTTGGCAAGTTCGTTATCGCCGAACTTTTCGCAGTGTCAGACTTGAATCCTGCGGAGTTGACCACGTGGCCGAGAAGCGTGAGTTCCTCGAAAACGTAGCAGCAGTTTGCAGGCTTCAGCGTGAACCACGCGAAGAGAATAGCCTCGAGTAAAGGGTTCAACCTTTCAAAGTATTTATCGTAAGTTCGGGCGAATACCACAACGTCGTCAAGATATCCGAGTCAGGTGGGCCACTTCAGGCCAGCTAGCACGGCGTCCATGACTCTTGGAAACATTGCTGGTTCCGTGTACAGCCCGAACGGCATCAGCTTGAACTCATAAAGGCCGTATGGTGTTATGAATGCAGTCTTCTCTCGGAATCTCTCGTCCCTTTCTATTTGCTAGTGGCCAGTTTTCAGATGCATCGATGACAAGTACTTTTTGTGGAAACAGCGGTCGAGGGCATCGTCGAATCGTGGCAGGAGGTACACGTCGTTTTTGTTGATTTTGTTTAGTCACCGGTAGTGAAAGCAAAACCTCGCTGTGCTGTCTATTTTTCGCCAGGACGACCGGCCTAGCTAAGGGGCTTTTCGATAGTTATATAGTGCCATCAATGAAAAAATCTTCCACTTGTATCCAGTTGTGTTACCACTCGTGCGAACACACACGGTACGGTGATTGTCGGATAGGTTGGGCTCCATCTTCGGTTACGATTATGCTTCCATAGACGTGTCTGAGGTAATTTGGAGTTCGGGCAAACACACTCGCTATAGCGACTCAGTAAAGCCAATAATTTGTTCCATTCTTCTTGCGGTAGCGCGTGATTCATATCGAAGGGATGCGGTATCTTAAAGGTATCTTCGGGTTCGCGTTAAAATCGGCGACCGCGATCACGTCACTTGCTTATTGTGTTTCTTTGAGTAACGCAATTGCACCACCCTTGTTTAAATGCTAACATTTTTGGGTGAAATGGGTAACAAAACGTAGAATGATGTTGCCTAAAGCGCGTAATGTCTCTTGCAACAGAGACACCGCGGTCGAGCAGCAACCTTCGACCACTCTCTAGGATAACATCGACGTCAGGAGTAGCATCTTTACCGCAGGCGGTGATCATCAAGCTTGCGCGGGGTGGAAGGGCGACATGATGATCGGCGATCCTTAGAGCAGCATGGCGTTCGCGCTTTCTCTGCGGGGTCATGATGTCATCGCAGGAACAACTGATTGAATTCTTCAGTAGATCAATTATTCCAACGTTGTCCGTCAAAAAGTCAATTCCAAGAATCACGTAGCGGGAGCCGTTAGGCAAAATTACGAAAGCAGCAGGGTACGTCGAGCCGCCTCTGGAAACGCAACGTGTGCACGTTTCACTTGGTGTTACAAGTTAGCCACCTGCTGGTCGTATGTTTAGAGCGTCCATCTGGTGGTAACCTTCTTAATGTTAGACGCAAGAGATCTGCTCATTAATCAGTTGTCGGCTGCCTTTTCTATGATGCCGACTAGATTGGAGCCGTCGATGGACCATTGGACGTCGGACGCCGCCTTCTTCGAGTTTCTGGTGCGTCCGGGAATCGTATCTCAGCTTCTCCTTCAGCTTAGACACTACTGATCCCCTGAAAACTCAGCAGGCGGCTCCCGTTTCTATGAGGGCAAGTGCTTCAAAGCCGTAGATGGACAATTCGACGTCAGACACCGCCTCACTCGAGTTCCGGGTGCGTCGGGGCATGGTATCTCGCCTTATCCTTGTTGAAGGTCGGCAACTACGCCCCGTCGTCGCCATCATCTTCTCAGCAGCAGGCTCGGTCACGTCGGGTACACGTTGCACTGTATGAATGTCTGTCGTGCTCGGGAGTCAGGTCAGTGATGATCAGGTCTTCGGGCTTAGGGTTTGTCATGAAACATTTTTTTCAGTGCATCGTTGCGTCATCGAAGGATTTTAGACGCGACGCATCTCTTGCTCTGAGGCATGTCCCTCCTGCGTCGGCGTAGTCCGGTGTCCACACGCCAGCTGCGCATGCGCGACTCTCCTCCCGTCTTCTCTCGGACAGCTGTGCGCGCAACGCTCTCACTCCGTCTCATTATCATAAACAACAGCTATGTGCGCGCGCTTCCCTCGCTTCGCTCCGCTCCTGTCGCGCAAGAGTGCGCATGCGCGCCTCTCCTCTGTTGTCTCCTCTTCTTGAGGCGCTGTGAATATAAAGCGGGTATTGCGCTGCGGCGGTTATGTCAGCGCTCGCTCTCGTTCGACTTCGCGTCCCTTTGCTTGACGACTGCGTGCTTGGCTTGATTCTTCCGATGAAGACGTGATGGAAGCGACGGTCCCTTCCGCGAGTTGTGTGACACAATCCAATACCAGCGTCGTTCCAAACGAACCCCCGATGCGTCGCATCTCACCAGGGTTCCCTCGCGGGAAGATGGGCGTAATGTTTTGTTTTAGGGGCGAAGCTCCTCTTGATCGGGCCCTTTCCCGTCCCTCATTGCTGCTGTATATGACACGGCACATTATTGATGATTGTGGCAGGATCCCCCTAGTGATTGGCCAACCAAAGATTGGCCGAAAAGGACAAAACGTTGAACGCGTTCGTTGCTACCCAACAAGGAGAAGAGGAAGAAGAGGATGTCGTTCGTCGCCGGCGGGAAGGCAATGCATCGGCACAGAACAGAATTCAAACACGGTCCATTCGTGCTCGTCGGTGACTTCAACGTGGACATCATGGCGGTTGACGACTGCTGGCTAGTCTAGCACACGATTTCCCGTTACAGTCTCTGGTGCAGCTCGATCGACCACAAGCGCCCCAACAACATCAGAGGGACCTGAATCCACATTGCCTTCTCCTACTTTCGAATACAACCTCTCATCCAAGATCGTCTCGCCACGTACTTCACCGGCCCCCAAAATTATAATCTTCAAAGGAAAGCGCTTCCCACAGCTTTGTAATCAGTAATGTAATCCTTGTAGATAATTTTATCGATAGGTAAATGATTACATCCTGTGTGTATATAAGTGTTTCAATTGCATCGATATGTATATTATAAGCACAATGTATATAAGTGTACATATAAACACCCCTACAACAACGTGTCGAGTCTTCAAATGATGTGCGGGCGAATGTTTCACGCTTAACCGATAAGCATTGGAGCTTTGCCCCTCTCATCATCATTCACTTCGTAGAGATGGCGGAATGTTTTCCGCAGTTGGGCAACTTCACTCGCATAAGATGCTGCTTTGTGTTTCCCCTGCGTTGGCTGGGGACCGTCCACGAAGTACGCATTGCTACGGCGGTTCAGCGACTGATACCGGTAGGGTGACCACGAACGGTTTAAACGTGTTTGGTCACGACTGGTTTCAAATTGATACTCGTGGATTTCACGTGGCCGTTCGCAAGTAAGAGGGCGAGGTGCGCTGATGGAGAAACCACGCAGTCCAAGTCACTCGTATGGGCAGCGATGGTGCATGGGGTCGGGCTCTCCGAAGCGGTAGCACAGCGCATGATTGTCCGAGGCTCGCCATACGTTCGTTTTCCTCCTCAGACTCTGGCTTTGTTTTTACTGCAGGTGGTCGGGCGGGCGACAGTGGGCGCTAGAACGGCGTGCTTCTTGACGATATGTCGGAGCAGGGCGGGGTCGATGAACAGCTGTGGGCTAGGCAAACCTTTTAGCTCATTAAATGCTTTGGATGTCATAGAAGTCGTCGAAACCTGTTGAACTTCTTCCCTAATCACGTCAGTCAAAGACGTGGCTTGGGGTTGCCTCGTCGTGGGGAAAAGATTCCGCAGCTCCTAGCTCACCACTGCACGGATGGTCTCACGTAGTGTGTCAGACCTAATAGCCCCGGCACCGATTGTCTCCGACACCAGCGTATCGACAGCGTGGTCGTACTACTTGTCCGATCTACAAGCGTCTTATCGATCTCAATCGCCTCAGACGCGAATTCGGGCCGATTAGGATGGTTATGGATTGTATTAGGATGGTTAGGTAGGTTATGGACAAGGTAAGCAAAAAGCTCTTGCTTTACTCCTCGCATCAAAAGCCTTGGTTTCTGTTCTGTCATTTCCGGGCCCGAACGTGGACACAATCTCTTTATTTCTCAACAAGGATCGCAACCACTTTGTTGGGGTGCTGCGTGCGCGTTTCCAGCAAATGTGTGGCTCGTTCCTTACGCACGACGGTTGCGAACGTTTTAAGAAACTTGCGTTTGAAGAGAGTCCAGACAGTCAGAGAGCTTTCATGATTCTCGAAACAAGTTGCTGCCGCATCCATAAAAAAGTATAACTCATGCTTAAAATTTTGTCGTCCCTTGTGGTAAAAATACGCACACGCTCCATTTTCTCCTTCACTCCTCAGGGTCTTCACCAGGAGACCCGCTGAAACAATCGTACTTGCTGTGCTATTGCAGGACGATAGGGGAGTGGCTTCATGCACCATTTGCCGGTTGAGGCAGTCATAAAGGATGCGTACCCAATACCTCTACCAGGTTTGAGGAAGCTAAAGACGATACAGTTTCCTCAAAGCAACAACTTGTGCTGCCCTAGCCACTCAGAAATACACAGGCGCCGAAGCACCAGTCAACAAAGTTGCGTGTGCAGGCAGGAGTCGGCGAACGGAATACCGAGGTGTCTGCTGTCTGGGCATTTATTCTTAGACGCGTGTGTTTCTGGAACCGTCGAACTACATCGAGAACACTGTTGAAAAAAAAATGTTAGGATAATTGCATTATGGCGAAACATTCTTCCTGTCAAATTAAATAGTCCGTGCGGCATAACAAATAAAATGGAGGATGCACTTCATTTGGCGCACAGATAACACAGCTCAGCGCAGCCGGGTGGTAAAAGCAAAAAGATATATAAACCAATTCAATGCATCCTTTGCTGTAATGAGATAATAAGGAGGATTATAATATATTATGGACTCTCAGTTCTGCTGTGAGATTGTTATGGAGCCTATTTCGTATTTTATTTTCTGAATATACCACAAAAATGACCTATGTGTGCATTATACCGCAGTTTTAGCAGAAATACTATATTCTAAACATTTCAAAAAATATTTCAAGAGATATAGGCAATTCCTACCACACACTGTGGGAGTGTGAACATGAAGAGAGCACCGTGGAAAGAAATTCAGAGCACCGACGGAGGATCGGAGGGGAGACAAAAAATAGTATCACAAAAAACAACAGCGTAAAAAACACGAGCAGTTCCAGTTGGAGGGTAGGCTGCTGTCCAACGTGGAATAAGTGACGCCTTGAGATTTAGAGGTGCTGACGTAGCTGAGCAGGATGCTGTTGGTGAGAGCGACTGCGTGCTACGAACTTCAAAGGGTGCTGTTTAAAGGCCTGGTAGATTTCAGGAGTATGGGTATGTTTGCAGCAGTGTTCTACATAAAGGAAGCAGCAGATGAAAAGAACCTCTAATAATGCTTTTACCTTCATACTTTCTGAATGTTCCAAGCATCACCTACTAATGGAAAGGTATAACGAAAGTGAAGGTGTTCCTTTCGCACTGGATGATACGTGCATAAGTTCTTGCAGAGTGGTAAACTAAATAATAAATTCTTGTTTGCAGCTACGCTCGCAAAATAGTTATCTTAGCTGCTGGAAGTTTCAACCTGTCACCAAACAGTAGTAAAAGCTCAGGTTCTATAGCCTTGATCATGTTCATTGAATGTTGTAGAAGCGTGAAAAACACAGGCCGTAAGAATAGAAACTCGTAAGACACAGAGGCACGGTGTTTTTGCCCTAAGTGTCTCCATTCTTTCGCCCTGTGTTGTGAGCTCTGTCTCAATTTTTTAGAAAAATGATTATGCACTGATTTGCAGATTTGGCGTAATACAATGTTGATGGTAAGCAATATTTATTTTCTACAAACCTATGAAGACAGATTTTATTAATATTTAACACACAATTTTCGAAATTAATTTATTAAATATTTTCCTACGTGGACCTCGAGTATAAAAAACTAGATGCGTATTTAAAAATTCCGAACTCTTCTGTATCTTGAAATCTCGCTTTGTTCAAGAGAGCTTCGGTACTTGAAAAATTTACCTAGCCTAGGTCAATTCCGGAGCCTTTGGATCCTAGGGCTCCGCAAATTACAACGAGAACAAGCTGCCTTATAAACGTGACTAACGTCGCCCGCATCAGCATCAACATCACTACTTCTTAGACGTCACCGGTATTATGACTGAAATATAAAGATATTGGGCAGCAGTGACAATAGGTTGAGCGGGATTCAACGCATCATCTCTGAATTCAGCCAAATTCACTGTTCAACCAGGGCACCACCAGCAACAGCCTTCGCCTCCTTAGCTTCTTTGTATTGGTGCTGCCTGAAAGGAGGGAGTATGCTGCTGCTTGGAAAGGTGGCAAGCAAGGAGTACAGTGGCTTCCTTCCAACCTTTGATGAGACAGCACCAATCTGACTTAGATGAAATGTTTTGCTTGCCACTGCCGGACAAATTCTGCTTTCCGAGCCCTCTCAATAGCAGAGGGGCTTATGTCATGTCAACGAAGGCCAAAAGACTTGCGGTTTATGAGTCTCTATTTCCCCTTTCTCTAAGGGGCGCACACTGCGAGGTATCCGCCTTCTTTCGCACTTTGCGACGGGTTTGCTGGACGCCATCAGCTATCCTTCTGAAGCGCCCCGTGAGCAGCCAGTAGTGCCACGATTGATGCGCCATGGACTGCCAGCCAGTACCGCACGATGACCCCTTTGCCTGCGGATGGTGCTCGTTCTCTCTCGCCGCACCTTCAAGCCAGCATTCACCTGGGGGGTAACTAAATTCTGTGACCGAAAATGCTGAGGTCGCCAAAAGGTCACTTGCACAAATTCCCTTCAAAGTACTTTGCTCACAGGCCAAGCTATCGAACTGAAACCGAACTGAACCAAACCGGTGTTTTTGCTAGAACTGAACCCAAACCCGAACCATACTGTCTTAGCCCGCTGAGAGGTACCGGACCGTTTCGGGTTCAGTGCAGACTGTAGTCGGTAATGGGTAGTCCATGCCACTCGGGGCTTTTTTGTTTCACACAAAATCAACTTGGAAACTTCTCGCGCAATTTTCCTTCAGATCAATCACAGCACTATCAACGCTTTCTTGGTCGCCGCAACATGTAGAAAGGTAAACGTGTAACTGCTGCAAAAGCACGCTACTAGTGCCAGCGCGAGCATAGTGCAAGGCTAAACAAACGAAGTGCTACACTGGGCAGTCTGCGAGAGACATAAAACAATTGCTTTACCCTTCCCTCACAGCGACTATGTAGTGGCAACCGGATTGCAAGACTGCACAACTGTGCATAGGCCAGGGCATACACCCGAAATGGACAAAGTTGTTGCATTTTGCGCTTTTCTTTCAAAAGGCAATACGCCGTAGTTGTGTAAATACCTGAGAAACGGAAATCTCTAAAGCTACTCGGTGTGTGAGCCATCGGCTGCCCAACGCAAGTATGCGCGTATGATTACCACACCTGGCTGACGTCTTTGGGGTGCGAATAAAACACGAAAACGTCCCTGTTCGGTGATTATGACGAACGTAAAGATTTCCAGGGGGGTGTAGATGGCTGTTCCGGCCTTGAGTATAAGGTGTGTCTCATAGCACAGGAGTATCTTGGGGAATCAAATGCGGGAGTTCAATTTGATAGGTCTGTTTACACGGGTCAATGTCATTGTTTTAAATTATTTCCCGCCGAGTTCGAACACAAATTATTAGGCTCTTTTTAGGCGTCTTCAGCCAATAAACTACACCGAAGAAGTGGGTGACACATGTAGAAAGGCAGGCTGATCCCGCATTATTTCATTTGCTAGAGTTACAACTTCACAATTTTTCTTTTTTATTGTTTACAAGGTATGCTTTGCTTCCTGATATGCGCTTCACTGACTTGTCTCCGCTCACTTCTCGGCTGCTAGTGGTTCCGTGGGAGCGGGCAATACTGCTGTCGATAGAATAAATAGCCCCTCTCTAAATTAGCTTCTCTTTGTGCTTTACGAGTCTCTCCCCTTAATCCCCTCCGCGCCCTTTGTTTTACGAGGGTGAGCTCCTTGCCGATCCCTACTGTATCCCCAGTGAACTTCTATTCCTTTACCTTTTTCCTCAACCACAAACATGACAGTATGATCACCCTTCAGTATTTAATAGCATATTCTCTATAAGACTGAGCAGCTTACTGGGCGAAACAAGGGCAGTGGTCACGCGTAACGGAGACGTATTGATAGTGACGCACACACCCGTAATAGCTATCTCAAAATGCATCCCAGAAATTAGAGTTATAATGAGTCAGTGAGCGTTAGCTCAAGCTCACTTTTAAAAACATTTTACCTAATGACCTATAGTAGGTAGCCGCTAACACATTATTCTTCCTAGCCAAACAATCGATTATTCCGTAGGTAGCGTTTACCTCGCTGCTGCAATATTATTTTTGTTACGGTATGACTGACGCAAAAAGGTACACAGCTCAGATTTACATTCGTCGTCTGGGAATATACGGAGGTAACTCATCGGTACCAACGCTTAACTCTTGGGATTCAATGTTCCTTTTGATGGATGATTCTAAGGAGGAAGTTGCGATTTGAAGGAAACAAAAAAGCACGCGGGAGAAAGTGCATTTCAGAGAAAGCTGTGACTCTTTTTGGTATTTCGTAGCCCCTAGAACTGCATAACAGCTGGGCGGAAATGTTGCTGGTAAATTTGCGCTACTTTGTTAGTTTTTTATCATGTGGCTTAACGGCTCACGGTCCCTCCTAAAAGTAAGCAATGTCTACATAAAAAATCAGTGTTTTGAACCTACGCTTATTTTATTTAGTTTTTATGGTCGCTCTAAACTGGTTACCATTGTGTTCTTACCTGCTGGCATGACCCACCAAACCGGTTGGCCAACCGGTTGAAGATTGTGACCCTATTTGCGAACCGGTTCAGTTAACTGAACCAGAACGCAATAAAATAACTCGACTATAAACCGTTGCAAAACGGTTTAATTTTCAGTTCCACACTTTTGTGCAATAAAGCTAACATGTCTGCGATTTTTCTGGAGAGTTTTGCATTAGTGAAGACTGGAGCAGTTGTGTATGTTATGAACATTGAGCTTAAAAATCACTTGGATGTACAGGTAAGGTTCGCAACTTCCGCAAAGTAAATTTTTGTGGAGTTGGCGTTGACTCATTGCGGCCGCTGTCAATTCGTTCATCGATGTTTCTGTTTGCTGGAAAAGAAGTTACGGCAACACTTACTGTTGTAATGGAAGACACGACACCCTTCTTTGTTGTGCGTTAAGGGAACACAGGACATCAGTTTTACTGTAGATTTTCGAGAATAAATGTCGCCAAATAGAAATTTTATGTTAACTTTAAGTGTTGCAACGGTTTCGGCAATTTACATAAAATATTTAGAAGAATTGGCTAAGTACGTATAAGCCAAAATGAAGTATTTGGATTCATCCAAAGGTATTTTGAATAAAAGCATAGATGTACCCTCATTTCTGGATACATTCCGGGAATCTAGGCGCCAAGCACCTCCGTGACCTGCACTATGTAATTGCTTTCGCAAATGAGGCACGCACAGTCAATAGTTGTACAGGCCAGTTCAATCTATGGCCACCGTACGCATCTCTCTTTTCAGGTACTTAACCTTCGCTGTTCGGTACAGCAGTTTGCCTTTTAAGGGCTTCTCGATTAGAATTTCGCAGTTAGCCATAATTGAGAACTATCACGACAGAATGTGTCGTACACTCAGTTAATTTACAAAATCTGAGATTTTAAACAAAATTTTGAAAAAAGGAAATTCTTTTGTGTTCTAGAAAACGAATTCTTTTGCCTTCTGAATTAATATAAGTTCTGTTACATTAGTTTCTTGTGGTCCCAGTGGAGTTGATATTTTCAGGAGACGACTGCATTGGTTTGTTTCTTGGACAGATACGTCTGGAACAATTGATAGTGGAGCAGATAAGCTCTTATTTTGTTTTGGGATTGTACAAATCTACGAAGACGGGAAGCAGAATAGCGAATCCGAAAATTTCTCTGCCACGGACCACACACTTCTGTCAGCCCTAACTGCCGTGTTTGTACCTCGCACCAGCCCGCGCCTTGCCGTACGTCACAATTACGTCTAAGGTGAATCTGAAGGAAACACGGCATCGCTAGAAAACTAAGTGTATCACGGGCATGGTTTGAACAGTTGTGTGTCTACGCAGGCATGCACTGTGAACGGCTCCTCTCAACCTGTGCCTAAAGCTAGTTGATTCAAGTTTACCAATTTCGATAAGCATGGAAGCCTCCCAATTCAAAAAGTCAGTGACTGCTGAACAGGTCATCACTGATGATGCTGAACAGGTCACCACTGAAAACAGATCACCACTATTTTATTCAGTTACGGTGAATTACTGACAAGTAACCTACTTTCAGCTAGCAGAGTGCTCTAAAAGATTTCCGGCCCAATACATAAGGTACCTATTTTGGCGCCCAAAATAAATTTCCACCACAACCGTTGGAATCTTGTATGCGCACAGAAATATTATTGGTGAGGCGGCACCCCACAATAAAAATGTATATAGGTTGTCCACGTCAGAGTGGAACGCCATCAGCAAGCAAACTGAGGACATTCGGGTGAAAGGTGTCGTGTGAGAGTCTTCTAGTCCGTAGGGAGTCATGGTTTTAGAGGTGATGAGAAAGATAGCTGACGGACACTCTGCTAACACTGCCCCTAAAGAACGCCACCACAAAGACGGATCTCCACCATCTCTATTTAATAGGCGAGCATCATACTTCTCAACGACCGATGTCCGCTCCGGTTATTAACTCATACCAAAGCATCCAATGAACAAAGAGAAGACCGCTTTTGTGTCACCTGGTGGGCTGTTTGATCATATAGTCTTTTTTAAATTGTACAACGTGCATTAACGTGGGAGACATTCATAAACACCTTTCTTCGGACTGCCAAATGGTAATCCTGCATGTGCTTCTTCTTCAATGACATCCCTATTTCTCGCAAAAAACGAAGACTCAGCTGGCGTGAGGGCCTTGTTTTTCACCGCATCATACACTCTGGCTGGGTAATAAACTCGAAAAGTGTTGTTGTGGTGACAAAAAGTGGAACAGCACCACAAAGACCAAACACAACAAGAAGAAAGGAACAACCACGAGCGCTGACTTAAGAACTATTTCTCGGCAGGTCATATATATGGTGACACAAAGTTTTATGTTTCCGATGTGTTTGTATATATGTTCATAGATGTCCTTTTTTTTCAGCGCTAAAACACAAAGTAGGAATCCCTCTAACGATAACTGTATCCGTGAACAGTTAGTATGATAAAAGTGCATTGCATTGTTTTTGTAGAAACATTTGAACTTATTAAGAGTCGAAGACTCATTCTTTGTGCAGAAATCGGATGAAGTCATTGAGTTTCTAAAGGAATGTAATAACAAAAGCTATATGGCATGCCCTTTTGACGTAAAAGATTTATATTACTCTTCGCCACATCGTGAACTGTTGCATTGAGTTGAGGATTGCATCGGCAAGTATGGTTTCCTTGCGTTTCAAAATTGTACAGGTGTGTAAGTACAAGGATTTTTAGAGCTGTTTCCGGTGTACCTAAACTCAACTTTCACAAGTTTGGATGAAAAGTTTGATATTCAGTTTTACGGAATTTGTATGAGATCTTGCAATGCACCAAGTTTAAATGACCTCTTATTAGCGCCCCTTGACCGTCTTCTGCAATACCAATTGAAGATCCCTCAAGCACCCAAAATTTTCCGTTACGTTGACGACTTTTTAGTATTTTTTTAACAACGTTGAATTGAATCTTGAATCGTTTATGTTTCAAATGTTCAGTCACTTTCGTCATTGTTGCATTTTGCCTTTGGTATTAACTTTTGAAATTTCCATAGACAGATTTATCCGGCTTATAGATCGTAAGCTTCATTTTTCGCACAATCACATCTGCTGGGCGTACGATTCAGGTGCCAACAAACAGCTTCTACGTTTGGACGCATCGCATTTTAAGCTCAAAAAGTGGCTTTCTAATGTGTTTTATAAATGTCCTTAACAAATATATCTTTCACTCGATACAAGAAGGACTTCGTAAACAGGTTGTTCGGCTTCTGATAGCGGGGTACCACAAGCAGCTATGAGCATCGGTTGCAGAATGAGTAATCCCGAGAATACGAAAGAGAAAAGCGGGACAGCCAAGCAGCCATAGAAGGCAACAAAGATGATAAAATAACTGTCATTCCTTACGTGCACCACATAGCGCACAATTTAAAAGTAATAGAACCAAGTTTTCCTTCATGTGTTTGAGAGTAAACAAAACCAAAAGAACAATGCAGACTTGTGCTGTAAAGCACTGCAACCGTTTCGTGGAATGCTCTAAAGGCATTGTTTATTCAGTTCTGCTTTCTTGTGGGAAAACGTACGTAGGGCAAACGGGATGAATGAAACGTAACGAAAATGTATATAAGGCGATTAGGGGCCACAAAGGTGTCCACTGTCGGCATTGCCAGGGCTGCGCTCCTGTGTTTCAAGAAACACCGGTAACTGCAAAGCACAAAGATAAATTAACTAGAGAAATTATTGAAACAGCCGAATTAGAGTGCCGAAAAGAAAAATGGGTAAGAGTACCCGCGTTGTCCTTCTCAAAAAACGATTACTATTCTGTACCACAGATAGTGCAGCACGTGCTTGTGGCAAATGCCATCGGTGCAGCGTGATGACCGGTTTGGTTATCTCTCGCTTTCGTGGTATATCTGCTTTTCTTGTACTTAGTGGCAGTCAGCATATATATGTGACATGTTGAAAAATAAAGTCACTTGTAAGTAATAAACAGCGCTAGTGGGTGTCACTTCTTTTTGTGTTTTGTCTGTGTTGCGCTGTTCCCCTCTTTCCAATCATGCAATTACTAGCCAAAGGCTTAGCCCTTGTTTGGTGAACCTCAACATTTGTGACTGGGTTTTTTGGTGACAGTATTGAAATTCCACCCGAGCGCAACACGATTCTGCGGTGTGCGCTTTTCAACCTCGACCCGCATCAAGAAACTATCTAGATTCCTCAAATTATGCTTGTACATTCGCTTGTCTAATCAAAATTTTGCCAGCCTTGCTCATTGCCTGCAGCCCTTGTTGCAAAAATACTCCATTTTGAGGACCACACAACTGAAGTGTTTGATACCCTAAGGACCCATTCTGCGGCGTCTTAACCCCAAATGCGGTACTAAAATCCACACCGATACTAGTTTTATGGGTGCTCGAAAAGTTCTTGTGTAGATCCGGAATAGAACAGAGCATTGCCTCGCACGTGCAAGCTGCACTTTAGAAAAACTTTAGGAACTATACTTTCACGAAGATGGAATGTCTGTTAGGAGTGTTTGGCATCCAAAAGTTCCCACCCTGCCGTTAGGAACGCCACTTCGGAAATAGGTACGGGCTGCCATTCTCTATGCTGGCTTGTGGGTCCTGAGGATCCACCTACGCTGACTTGCTCGCTGGGCTCTACGGCTAAACGTTATCACAGTGGACTCCGACGCACTGATGGTTAATGTTTATCACGCCTCCCTTTGCAGTTGGCTCATGCTAAGGACGATAAATTCGATGACTGTTGCTACCGTTTCAGTTGCTGTATTTGGCCCTTTGACGTTCGTTCAAGAACACTGAAACGACCTCGGGCGTATTTCAATTAGGCCCAATTGCGGGGTTCACCGACATCGGTCAGCGTAGATAATTACGTCTTGAACGAAAATGATGATGATGGTTGGATGTTTATGGTGCAAGGCCAACTGGGGCAAAGAGCGCCAAAACAATAGTCCTATATGAGAGGTGAAACCTTACACACTAAGTAAAGTCAACAAAAACAAAAGTGAAATTACAAAACGACAATGAGCATGGCTGGTGTATAGGGCCAGATTTCATGATGCGTGATAGAAAATGAGGTTTAAAAACTTGACGTCTAACAAATACTCAAACACACGTTTCACAGAAACAATGGCATCGTCACCTAGAAAAAACGATGGATGTAGGGGAATATGTTGTCTGTAGAGTTCTCTTAGGTGTTTGTGTCGTGTTGTGGGAAGTGCCTTGCATGTGATTAGTATGTGCACTACGGATAGGACCTCTCCGCACCTGCTGCACTGGGGTGTAGAAGATCCCGTCAGCAGATACGAGTGCGTGCATGGGTATGCCCTATCTGTAGCCTACCCAAAGCGACTTCCGTGTGTCTGTTGCGTGAGTCAGCTGTGTACCGTCCCAAGTGTGGCTTTATTACATGAAGTTTGTTGTCTGTCTGTTCGTCCCAGTGTGTTTGCCATGTGCTGCGCAGGTGTTGTCTTATGTGTGGCTTGAGGTCTGTGTAGGGTACCGTTGTAATGTCCACAGTGTTCCTGAGTGCAGCAGCACCGGCCCTCTCGTCTGCCAACTCGTTCCCAGAGATCCCTGCGTGTCCTGGACCCAGCAGAGGACCAGCTCATGCTTTTGTGCATACACGGACATGATAGTGCAGAATACAAGATTAACTATGTGGTTTCTGGGGGGCTTGTGCGATGCCAGTGCGCGAACAACACTCACAGAATCTGTATATATGATGGAATTGGGAATGTGATTTTGATTTTCAAGAATGTGTCGTACAATCAGTAAACTTCCATACGCTTCTGCTGAAAAAAATTGATGTGTGCATGCTCATGGTTCTGGCTGCAATGAAATTAGGACCATGAGCAGCGCACGACACCATACTGGAGGTTTTAGAAGTGTCACTACAAAATTCTGCACATGTGTATTTAAATTTCAAAGACAGAAAGTGCTGCAGTATTGCAGTTCGTGGTACACAATTTTTGTCAAGTCTCATAAAAGAAAGGTCGCACGACACAGGGCGAACTTGCCAAGGCGGTAAACTGTTAGAAAAGGATGACCTGTACACATCTAAAAATAAAGCACTGAGATCCGAGGCTCGCTCTCTCACTCGAAGTGAAAAGGGCAGAGGAACGGATGGGCGATTTGCAAAGAGCAGAGATGTTGATGTATCGTTAAAGACAGGATAAAAAGGATGATTATTCAGTGATGAAATTTTAAAAGCATATAGCAAGTCCATGTACGTTCGTTGGTTCTCAAGGCTCTACTTATAACACGCGACATACAGACTCTCGACAGGGGTAGTGCGAAAAGCACCCGAGGCGAGACGAAGCCCCAAGTGTAGCACTGGGTCAAGCATTCGCAACGCTGTTTTAGTCGCCGACCCATATACCACACTACCATAGTCTAAACGAGACCCAAAAAAGCCGTATAGAGCCGTAGTAGGAGTTCCTTGTCGGAACCATAGGATTGATGGGAGAGAACCTTAAGTATATTCATTGTTTTCAGACATTTATGTTTAAGTTCCTTGATGTGTGGAATGAATGTGAGTTTCTGGTCAAACACAACACCTAAGAACTTGTGCTCCTTGTTCACAGGAAGCGACACGCCATTAAGAGTAATGTCTGGGTCCATATGGACCCCGCGCTTCCTGGAGAACACAACGCAAGAGGTTTTTACAGGATTTAATTTAAAACCATTCTTGTCTGCCCAGCCGGCAAGTTTCTTTACACCAAGCTGGACTTGACGTTCGCAGATTGACATATTGCATGATTTATAGGATATCTGCACGTCATCTACATACATGAATTAAGAGATTGTAGGTGGCAGTGCCTTACCAAGAGAGTTCATTTTTACTATGAAGAGAGTGCAGCTCAACACGCCACCCTGTGGCACGCCATTTTCTTGCACGTAAACGTTTGAGAGTGCACAACCAACTCTTACTCGAAGCGTTCTGTCTGACAAGTTACTAACAAGAGTGTTTAACATGTTACCCGATACACCGAATGACGTGAGGTCCCTAAGGATCCCATAACGCCAAGCGGTGTCGTATGCCTTTTCAAGGTCGAAAAAGACAGTTAAACAATACTGCTTCTGCGCGAAGGCATCCTTGATGTACGAGTGAAGAGCTACCAGTTGATCGTACGTCGATCGCCCCACCCTAAAGCCAGCCTGGCAGCTCTCGAGAAGACAGTTGTACTCGAGGAAGTACACGAGCCTGCGATTTACCATCTTCTCGAAGAGCTTGCACAGGCAGCTCGTCAGGGCTATAGGATGGTAGCTTGAGGAGTACGACGGGTCCTTTCCCTCCTTCAGGAAAGCTACAACTATAGCCTCCTTCCAAAAGTTTGGAATGTGCCCCGAAAGCCAAATCTTGTTATATAGGTGTAAGAGTGTTAGAAGAGTGTCTGCGTGCAGGTGTTGTATCATTGTGTATGTGATGTTGTCTGGGCCTGGAGCTGAGGGTTTACACGTGCTTAGAGCAGGCCTCAGCTCATGTAGTGAAAACAGGGAGTTGTAAGAAGTCTGTGATTTGTTGCTGTCGCTTAGGGACTTCTTTTCACAACAGGCTTTATGTTTCAGGAAAGTGTTTGTGTAGTGTGCTGAACTGGACACGTGTTGGAAGTGTTGTGCGAGTGTGTCAGCCTGGTCTTCGAGTGTGTCCCCTGTAGTGCTGACCAGAGGCAGGCTGTGTGTTTGTTGTCCCTTGAGTTTACGTATTCGTGTTCATACTTTCCTTGTGTCTGTGTAGGAGTTTATTGATGTTATGAATGTACGCCAAATCTCTCGTTTTGCCCCACGGCGCACACGTTTTCCTTACGCCTTGGCCCGTTTGAACAAGAGGAGGTTTCCCGACGTGGGGTACCGACGAAGGATACCCCACGCCTTGTTCCGGGCCTCTCGCGCCCGCCTACAGTCCTCATTCCACCACGGCCTCCGCTGGTTGCGCGGGGCACCAGAGGCGTGGGGAATGGACTTTTCGGCGGCGTCGAGGATGTGCGCCGTGAGGAGTTGGGTAGATTCTTCAACGTGTAGGTGTCCTATGGATGTGTGGTGTAGTTTGGATGTCTCTGTAAATGTATTCCAGTTAGCTCCTGCATCATTGAACCTATTATGGGAAGATGGACTGCATGGGCCTTTACCTATGTATGTTAGTGAGGTGGGGAAGTGGTCACTGCCATATGGGTCAGTGCCCACACCCCACTCGAGAAGTGGAAAGAGAACTGCAGAGCCAATAGCCAAGTCAAGATATGAGTATGTGTTGTGTCCTATGTTATGGTATGTAGGCTGTTTATTGTTGAAGAGGCATGCTTCAGATGATGTAAGTAACCTCTCTATCAGGCGACCCCGGGCATCCGTACGAGAAGAGCCCCATAGAGAATTGTGAGCATTAACATCGCCTGTTAAGATGTATGGTTCGGGCAGCTGGTCAACCAACGCCTCGAAGTCAGAGCTAGAAAGTGTAACATCAGGAGGAATGTATATGGAGCATACCGTTATCAACCTATTAAATAATATTGTTCGAATTGCTACAGCCTCGAGCACAGTGTTCAGAGTGACAGGCTGGCAGGCTAAGGATTTCCGGGCAATTATGGCCACACCGCCAGAAGAGTGTGTGCAGCCATCCCTGTCCTTTCTGAAGACCATGTAACTATTCAAGAAATTTGTGTGCTTGGAATTCAAATGTGTTTCCTGAACACACATTACACTTGGCTGATTAGCATGCAGTATTTCGTATACATCGTCAAGATTTTTAAGAAGGCCTCTACAGTTCCATTGAATTATGTTTTCTCTTCCCATTATTTAGTGTGAGAGCTACTGGAGTGTGTGTGTTTGTTTATGTGTCGTATTTCGGGGCTGTGACTCTCGCCTTTTTTGGCTTGTCGGGAGGCTTTGGCGTCGGGACGCGTTCCTTGCGCTGCGTTGCAGGCAGGAACGGCCCGACATGCATATCGTCGTCGGATGTCCGACGGGTGCCCGACGGACCGGGCCCCCCGGACTGGGCCCCCCCTCCGGAGCCCTTCGTTTGAGCCGCCTCCGCTGAGGGCGTCCGGGGCGCCAGAGGTGGCACGGGCGGTGTGGTGGCGGTGGGAACCGGTGCAGGGCCCGTGGTGTCCATCACCTCGGTACCCTCCAACGCACTGGAGGAGGGGGAGACAGAGGCGGGAGCGGCACCGGTCCCGATGTAAGAGGTTGGCACCACAACCGCTGCTGCCTCAGCAAGCGGCGTCTTGGCGGGTTGGGCTGCCTGAGGCAACCCAGGGGAGGGGGGGGGCGGAGGTGGGACCAGGTCAGACTCGCTGAACTGGGTCCATGTGGAAACCAGACGCCGCTCCGCCCCCCGGCGAGCTGCGTCGGCGTACCTCCCCAGGGGGAAAGAGGCGAACCTCTTTCGCGCCTCTGGGAAGGTGATGTTCTCAGTTACCTTGATGTTGATTATCTTTTTTTCCGTTTGAAATTTTTCGCACTTGTGGGAGTAGGCTGCATGCGCCCCCCGCAGTTTACACAAGAGAGGGTGTCAGATGGACAGTTGTCGCTCGGATGGTCATGCGACGCGCATTTTGCACACGTCGTTCAGCCACGGGAAGAGTTTGTACCGTGCCCGAACCGCTGGCACTTAAAACAGCGCCGCGGGTTCGGGATGTAGGGACGGATCGAGCAACGGATAAAACCTGCATTTATGTATTGTGGAAGAACTGCGCGGTCGAAAGTCATGATAATGTGTTTGGTGGGAATCTCCTTGTCGTCTCTGCGGATAGTGATGCGTCTCACGGCAGTGACGCCCTGATCCTTCAAGCCGGCAAGGAGATCCGCATCCGTTTCGCTCAAGAGATCCGTCTCGGATATCACACCTTGCGAGCTGTTGAGGCTCCGATAGGGTGTGACCCTGATGTCTAGGTCAGCCAGTCTAGTCTGAGCTAGAAGCTTCGTGGACTGCTGCTTGTCATTTACCTCGATTAGTAGTTCACCAGACCTTTGTTTTTTGCACTTATATGATTTTCCTATTATGGCTTCAAGATATTTTGCGATCAAGAAGACTGACTGAGATGCAAGAGGGTGGGTTGGATTGAGGGACTCGATGACAAGAAATCGAGAGTATAGATCTGGTTCACGAAATGTTAAAGATGGCAATGAAGGAAAGGATACTTCGGTGCGGCCCCTTTTCAGGGACCGATCACGGTTGGGGGCGGGGGGTTTGAAAATGCCATATAGCATAGCATAAAAGCAGGGAGACGGGGGTACTTTCTTCTTTGACCTTACCCTGGTAGCCAAAGAGGTCCCGGAGCTCCCTGCCTGGTGAACAGACAGGGAGCCCATCCGCCGGAGCTTGACCTGGGCTCCGACGGCCACCGCTCGTGGTTTCTAACCCTCCACCTATAAACACATCTCCATGGTTGGATCCAGCTTATGTTTGGGGGCTCGGGGTCCGCGGTATCGCCAGTACCGTCACCAAGATTGCTCAAGGTGCCCCGTGCGGGGGTCTTGAACGAAAAACGTGCTGCCGATTGAGCCCAGGTTTTGATCGTGTTTCCGGAAAGCCTTGGGACAGCGCTACTGAATTCTATTCATGAAGACAATTTCTGTTCATCTGAGGATTGCAGTCACTTTTAGTTGAATTCAGCGCGGTTGTTACTGCCCAGATTGCGAAACAATCCACAGCAATATATCGGCGATTGTACCCAATGTGATTGCCACAACCACAAAAAGACATCCTCCGCAGGGCCAGGGCATTTAACTACATCCGTTCACAGTCACTTTCGAAGATACCACCAGTGATTTCGTACGACATTGCCCGTGAGCCGAAGGGTAAATCTATGGATGATTGCGTGCTTTGACGATGTTACCACGTACATCGAAACATCTCCGATAGTTAGTGCTGAAGCTATAGACGCAGCCCATTTTTTTGCAGATTGTTATTTTGGGCCAGAGACCTCCGCGGGGTTCAGTTAATAATAATTTGAGACGATTGACAGCCGGCGTTTTTGAAAGGATACTCATAGTACGCAGTGTCAACTTTTGCTGCACAACGTCCTGTGATACACAAACCAGCAGACTCAAAGAGGGTCGATTAACACTATCCACCTGTATTTTTCATGTACAGTGCATCCGTCTATAAAAACATTGGTATCGATGTGGCCTTTATCACATATGTAAACAATGCAGCCCTGTCCAAAATCACACGGTCTCATTTTTTCGTACTTATCTACGCCCCAGTTTCAGGCAGCTTTATCGACGGCTACCAAAATTCTCTGTCTTCACCGAGTCACGACGCTTATCTTGCCTCCCCGGCTCAACACAATGCTCCTACTCATGAACGACACACTGCCGTCACCTACTCTCCTGTGAAGTTTGCCTGGATATGGACCTCGGTGTGAAAATGTGAATGTACCTAATTTGTCCGCAAGAACTTTAAACAAGTTAACATTTTATAGCTCAACTAACCTGTCAATGTTTTCCTTCAAGGCGCACGCATATCGTGTACGCTGACGCTGAAACGGTGCCACTACAGCCGATCTTAACAAACCTTAAAGGCTAACTGTCTTTTTTCCACCATTCGAGCAGTCGTTATGATGCCACTGAATTTAAAGCGTTTTGTGTTCCGTGCACCCCTTACAAACGGGCCTGGAAGAAAACAAGGCTGAAGTAGCTGGAGAAAAAAATAGTAAGGCAGACGCTGAACTAAACATGTTGAGGTGACCTCGCTTCGATCCCCAAAAAAGCACCTATTTACCTGCGTTTTTAGTTTGGTCTCTTGACTGTAAAAAGCCCATGTCATCTGTAGCACCCGCAAAAATTATCTTCAAGGTAGTCTACGTGCGCCGCATTTTTATAGCGTTAACTCGACATCGTTTCACATATCGAGTTTATGTATAAAGGCAACACCAACGGTGTTGCGAAGCTCTTTATGAGGGATAAGTGGGTACTTTGATCGCGCTAAACTCCGGGCAAGCTTGAGAATTCAATATTATATTCCTTCAAATTGCCACTGATTTGATGGCTCAGATCATTGTGTTGCGTTTGGTACGCGGTGCTCGATTTTATTGGCGGCATATGCTCTTTCCGCAGTACTGTAAAATTATAAAGCACCTAACACAACAGCCCCTACGTCGAAGTATAGCTCTGAAGATTAATGGTCACCCCACTGACTCACAATTTTGGGGTAGCAATTTTAGGACTCGGTGCATAATGTTTCATTTATAAAACTTTCAATGACAGACACGCTAAAACCTGCCTATGCAATAAGACAGGATAGCTCCGGATTTTCTCAAAGTGTGTTCACAACCACCCGGATAACCAGGGCCATAAGTACCGCCTCTCAAAACTGTACTATCTTCATTCTGTCTTGTTATTAGCCTCTTTACAGCTCAACTCGTGATGCACTGACGACTCCCTAGGCGGCACTTTTAAAAGGAAATGTTCTTTTCAGAAGTAAATATTACTTTTAAAAGGAATTAAAAAACGCAAAAAAATAGAGATCGCACATCTTGTGTTATCTCTCTTCACAAATTTAAGAGGAGATCATTATAAGTACAAGAACAAACTTACAAGCATGTTTGTAAACTGGTAGCGGTCATGAGGGTTTGGAGAAGTTTTCTTCTAGGAAGCGCCAACCAGCTATACTTTCTGATTACCTGTATAATTCCTGACTTTTGTACATCGTTAAGACCTGCACAAGCTTGAAGAACTCTTTTACTAGCTGGAAATATTTATCCGCACAATAGGCATATTAGTTATTGTTTACACTAAATCGTTACCGTGATGGCGATTATTACGTCAATGATAATTGCAAATCTGGGTATTTTTTCTTTGGGATCCTAATCTGCTGAAAACGACTGAGCGTATTTCAATAATGGTTGCATATGAATAAAAACTTAGAAAAAAAGAGTAAACGTGAAACAAAACACTAGAAAATTAAAATGGCTCTTGTAGAGGTCACTTATTTGATATCGCCTAATGTGAGATAAGCTGTGGAAAATGCAATATTTGACCAGTGCTTAATTAGCTCTTAAAAGCAATCATGGGATAGTGGGAAGAGCTATCGTCTTATGATCAACAGTTTCATTGGACAGCTGAGTTGGACACGTTACCCGTAGAATAACTGGAAGGGTTCTTGTCGGGTTGTGTGGAGCGCTTTTCATGGAATTTGATGACAGTACCCAATAAGATCTGTACGCGCCTGTTACACAGGCGTCTTAAGGAACCGGTTGGAAACTGCGAGTATTACGTGTGTGTGTTCTTTTATAGCTTATGTATATCTGCAACTCAGTCAGTCTGTCTTGTATGTCGTGTATCGCCACAGGTACGGTGTAGCTTTTATCTGTTTGGTGAGCCTTATCGGGTTGCCAAGCCTTACTGCGACATTGCTGATGTGCGGCTTAATTTAGGTGTTGTGTAGTGTTTTTCGTCTACAGTATTGGTAAGTGGAGCAGCAGCGGCCATCTATTTCACGTCACAATCATCAATAATCTCTGAGTTCCCTAGAACTCTGCACATGGTCAGTTTAAAATTTAAAGCATATAAGGCAATATAAAAGAATCACAACATCGTTTTAAAGCTTTTGATAAGAAGAAATCTGCACAACATTCGGAGATGATCTTTTGATAATTGATTGGTAACGTTTTGTAGGGTATTATTTACAATGACAGGTTAACATTCACCATCCATAGTGAAACTAATACTGCGCCCAGTCATGGCTTTAAAGAACAGGATACAGTGGTGGAATTTTTCTAGGCGTCCATAAAAAAATCTGGTCATTTTTATGTTGTCTGCCGAAACAAGAAGAGCTGCAGTATCCCACGTATGGAAAAAGTTTTTTTCCATATATGTAAATGATACATTACATTATACAGGCCGAACATGTTGGGGTAATTTATATTTCTGGACATAAGTTGCTAGCGTATATTAAAAGGGGAGAGTAAGTTAAGGTGCTTTCTCTAGCACTGTGCATGGCTAGAGAGCAGAAATGTATGAATATTTTGGACGACGCTAAGATATGAATGAACCATAAACGACGGATATAAACTAATCGTGAATTTTGCTAAAATTTTAGGTCATCAGAATGTACATGTGTGTTTCTGGTGATTACATCATTTGTTGTATTCCACAGAAAGCCATTGAACCGGGCTGGTACGGAAGACGCCACGCGAAAGGAAAAGCCCCAAGTGCAGCCCTGGGTAGAGCGTTTTAATGCTGTTGGTAATAGTGACACATACACACTACCCCCATAGGTAAACTGCATCTTACCAGAAACCTATGTATACGCTGGAAGTGTTGTTTGTCTGCACAATACAATTGGTGCCAGAGCAAGTTCACAGTAATTGTTGTTTTTTTATTTTATGTTCAGTTGTTTGTTGTTAAGAATGAACGTGTGTTTTTGTTCACCGCCAGGCATTAATCTTCTGATTCTTTGTCGCATCAATTCTGTCACAATTGTGTTTATTGCCAGCGTGATGGGTGCGCACGCTTTATGGATAATACAGAGCAGCTAGTGTGTTAAGCAATCAACGTAATTGCCAATTTCTTAAGTCTGACAAGCCACTGTTTTCTCACCAATGGTGATTTTTTTTTGGCTTGAAAAAGAGAATTTTTCTAAAGATAATTGTGCGGCGTAGGAACATGTTAAACTGTTGTTTGATGGTGACACTGCCTTCCGAATCAAGTTAGTTCTTTGTTATCTGGAATGTCTTGGTGTCCGATATATATTTTATGTTTTTTTTTCAGGTAAAAACCATTTACCACCAGTCACCGGTAAGCTCGCAGAAGACTAGCTCTTACTTCTAAAATATTCCTCGCTCAATCGTCATCTCAAGCGTTCTCACAATTTGGCATTGTAAAAAAGTGGAGCCATATCAACAAATTGAAGTTGTTGGCACATATATGTTTTTCCGGCAGGGCCCACATTTGTTTGCACATAATATTTACAGAACAGTAACACCGAACACAAGGAGCCCCGTTCCGTTGGTGGAAGATTAGGAACGCAGTAGCCGCAGTTGTCGTTTGGAGCCGGGGCTGTCCTGCATGCCGGGGGAGCGCGCTGATGGCTCTGAAGACCGCTGGTTAGGACGATAGTGAAGGTAGCTTTGAGTGTACGAAATAGCCCTTACTGGGCTAAACAGCTATCACAAAGTACTTTAACACAGAAATTGGAACCTCAGCAGGAGCGAGGTAAACTATGTACAGAATAATACGGACATAAATAAGGCTTCATTGGTGAATATGCAAATTGCTTCCTTGGTCAATGTGCTTAAGGTGCCCCAGTGAAATGAGATTATGGTACTATAGTACTCCTGGTCAGTCCGTAAATGCATCCCATGACAGTCCAAGTCATCGTCTTGGGGTCTCACGGGGCGGGTTAGAACCGAACCTGACCTCGGCAAGGAGTGGTATTGCACGCGAGCTGAGTTCGAATGGGCTGGTACCATATCATAATGCCGAGGGCGTGCACATCAACGCAGCTTCCTCACGGTTTAGGAAAGGTTAGCTCTTTAGGTGCTGCGTTCCGCGCCGTAACTGTGCTGTAGTAATAGCAACACGTCTGAGCAGTTGAAGTTGAGCTCGAGAAGATGAAGCTGCGTAATGCATCGTGGCGTATATTTCAAAAGGAATCGAGGAGTGAAGCAAGGGTTGATCGCTGTTTTCGCGTTGTGAAGAAGTCAATGCACGCACGATGTCGAAAGAAAAGCACCATGACAAGGCCACGCATGCGCAAGTGGCGCAGGCAAAAGTCGGTGCAAATGGTGAACGTGGAATTGCCGCTGTCGTGAAAGCGCAGAAGAGAGCATTGGCAGGCGGCCCTGGTGGCATCGGCGGTGGTGATTAGGTGGCTACTGATCATATGGATGCCGGCGTGCTGGGTTACAAGTGCGAAGAGGGCACATTTTCTTGGCATTGAGCTTGTTCCCCTCCCTTAGCACGAGGTTGACCTATGTTATACAATCTTCGCGTCCACCCACGTGATGTGAAATGTCAAAACTGCACATTTAGGTCGCCTAGCTGGGACTTAGAGAACTTAAATGAGGGATGTCGGTGACACCGAGATTCCCACCCATTTTATGGTACCGGTGGGTACTGCAGTGCTGGGTCAGCAACTGGTCGGAGTGTGGGCGTTTATTGTGTTTGGTAACGAGTACACGAGTGCGCTTCCGGTGCATTTTATGTGGCGACTGGAGTGGAGCCACAGTGGACGTGCCAGTCACATGTGGTATGGTTTAAGTTGGTGACGGAGAAGAGTCTTGGAATTTCATGTCCAGGTGACATTCGATGACAAGACGCTGCAATACGTACACCCGATTGCAAAATGTTCCCAGGCACACGAGCGCTTGGAAAAATGACTGTCCCCGACATGCACGTAGCACACGTGGTGCCGATACAACAATGTGCGTGTGCCTGTCCAACCACGCACGCTACCTTTCCTTTCCAGCCAAGCAGCAGAGCTGGTCGAATTCAGCGCTTACTAATAGGGGTGCCTCTCTTTGCGCAATGTACTACCCTCTTGCACCCAGCTCAGTGGCGGATGGTGATCACGATGTGTACGTTCCTGGCTTTGCACTGCGCTTACAAAACACGGAATTCCGCAGAACTTTCCTGGCTCACTTTTGACCACAATAGTCTTGTATGACTTACCAAAACACATAATATTGGCTCTGCCTCTGCACTAGTCAATTTAAACATGCGGCCGAAAACAGTAAAGAATGCTTCAAACGAAGTAAACATACTGAAATTTCTACAACTGCTGCCCTGAATTGCACAGGAGAGTCGTAAGAGCAAAAAAATGCTGAAATCAAAGGAAGTAGCGCCAATGATTGAGAATAGACTACTTCATGGCCCATCCAAAGTTAACGTAATATTTATGTCGGATGTGGTAAAATTTGTAAATACTCTCGGTGATTAGCTACTTATTTATTGACTTGGTAATATTGTAGAACACACGTCTTGTATTATCTTCAAAGAACACCATCCTTCCAATGTGCCAAGTTCGGGCCCCACACCTAATAATTACACCACTCGGCAACGAGATGTCTTTCGGTGGGGTTAGCTTGTTCACCTGTATTGCGTTTGTTTCCCCAGCGGCTTAGCTAACGTGGCGCGAAGGGCGGAAGGAGAAACGGGAGGCTTTTTTGCTATTCGCCATGCGTTTCTGACCACTTGGCGACCTGGCCCGGTGGTGACGCATACAAATGCGGGTCACTCCATATTAGGGGAAAGCGATGTAAGCTTTCGAAGAAGGATTTTAATTGCGAGAAGCCGGCGGAGGGGCACCGTTGACATTTTAACGTCCGCGATTACCGCCACGAGAATCCCAGAAGCGGACGGCAGCTGATGGTCAGTCAAGGGGTCAAACATTGGGTCAGGCTAAAGAAGAAGTCACCAGACGTTCTGTCTACGATGATTGCACTTCTCAAAGCTACTAAGCGAAGTTTCAGTTCGTCTCACGTCTCTACCTGGCGACTTGGCGGCGGGATGGCGTCCATAGATAGGCGACCCTATCGGAAAACCCAGCGGCGCTGGAGCTCCGCTTCCAGCGTAACGCCTGATTATGGGCCTACCTAACGCTGAAATACGCCGGATGCGGAAACGCTGGAGCACGCATGACCCTTGACGCTTGAACACGGCGGACGCGGAAATGCGTGGATCCGGCGCACGCTTTAATGCAACGCAAGAACACGCAAGAGACAACGCCGTCTCCAGCGTATAGCGTGGCCGGTGCTGGCGCTAGGCCTTTTTTCTTTAATAGCCATGTAATTACAAACCCGCATGGCTGTTAACAAAAATTACAGAATTCCTTCCTTCGGGTAAATCTAAGTAGCGCTACAAAATTTAGCCAGACTCATTTGGGCACTTTTCAGCTGATTTCGCCATGCTGAATGCATTGTTTCATCATCGTGTTCCGTCAGTGGCGCTCAATCTGTTCATAAAAGCAAATTTATTCTCCCGGATAAAAAAAATATGAAACGAGCATAGACAGTAACCATTTGAAAATTCGTTCGTTATATTTGTAGGGCCATTAAACAAAAGTAAACACATTTTTTGAACCTCTTTTATTTTAATAGCAAAACATGAGGATTAAAATGGAAATTCAATCCTTAGCTGGATTCCTTGCCTTGGTGAACCTTGATCCGTTGACAATGCCTTCGTACAGCAAGGCCTGCTATGGTATCTTGTAACGAAAAGCGCACGTCTCCATGGAGCAATCTCGAAGAGTACGCGCGCACGATACCTGCCCAAGTCACGCAGGGGTCTTTTCAATTTCAGTCAATCTTCGAAGCACATCGCACATATTCCAAATCACGTTGTCTCCGAGTGTCGTCGTATCCACTCGCATCAAAGTGCCAATAATCCCAAGCACCACCGTTTGTCGTTGCTAGAGGAGTCCTCACTCCGAGATGCTTGGAATCCGGACCACTGTTCATGCTTCTACCACAACTTTTGTAGCTTCACATGTTGCTGCTGACACATCCCGGAAACATAAGATGCATGTTTTTACAAAAAAAGCTACGCGCAACTTCAACTAGGCACAGCGCCTATGTGAAATGTGGAGGGGCCACTCAGCCGCGCAGCCACCTACGAATTTTGACCGAAAGGCGAAAAGCAGGGAGGAACAAAGTGCTCCTGGGCCGATCACGAGAACTTGTTCTGCGTGGCGACCCCTCCTTACCCCACTCGATTCTTCGTATTGTGGGCTCCTCCGCCCCGCGAGTGCTATCGCGCGACAGGCCTTCGGTAGTGGCGGTGCATCCCCGGACTTTCCCCCCAACGGCCAGGCTGGAGCGAAGACGGGCGTTTTCTTTCTTTCTACGTTTATTCTTTTTTAACACAGCTTGGTAATGTAATGGGTTCACTGGCGCCATTTCGTTTTCTTTTAACGCCGGTAGCGGCAACTGGTTAGCTGGTTTTAAAATCTTATTTTCACTATTTAAGCTTGATTCGACACATGGTTCGCGTTAAAATAAACAGGTTGCTCACTAAAAAAATAATACAACAGCACGCAAATTGAGACAATGGGGCTGTCAAAGACCCAAAAATACATGTCAGAATGTGGACTGCAGTAATTGCACGATGTCCTCAAAAAGCAAGTCTTGCTTGCCCTTTATGCGTCCGTTTTGCCATTGGGCTACCCTTATTGCCTCATTCTTTCATGAAAGGTGGTCCACGGTGCAATATACGCAATTTCAATTCACTCTAACAACCCCACAAATTTGTGAATCGGTTTATTTATCTATTAGTTTGGTTAGCGGGCTACGCTTAGATGCTCCAACATTACCGTGATTGGCGATAAGTTGCGTTGTTAACTGCAAATTTGTAGCGAAGGTTTTTTCAAACATGACCTGACTGCTAATGGCAGCAATACAACAAACTTTCATTACGACAGGCGCTTGCAACGAAATTGAAGGACATGGTCGTCGCTCGTGCGGAGCATTGTTTCCGCAAAGCACACGCTGAAAAACTGAGATTTTGCGGCACCGCACGGGCCGCAAACACCAAGTTTCGGAGCATCTGCGTCGATCGCGGCGCTGGAATACAACCAATCGACCACGTAACCGGCGCGCGGCATTGCTGTGTCCAGTCAAGCTGCGGCACCAGCAGAACGTACTGTACCGTTCGCTCTATCTGAATCCCAGTCAGTCTTCAGAGGCAAAGTTCCCTTGTTATTCGATGGCTTTCCAGCAACCTCCCTGCGTTGATGTCGTCCAGCGCGGCGTTCCCCAGTGCTTCCGTTGTTTCCGGCGTATTCCATCGCTCTCCTAACGCTGAAAAATGCGGTACCCGCGTTTCTGTCGTCCGCCTCGGCGTTTTCCAGTGTATTCCGTTCTTTCCGGCGTATTCCATCGCTCTTCTAATGCTGGAAAACGCGCGGTTTTCCGACAGGGTACCAGGGCTTGTTAAGCGCTCCACGTATGTACAAAGGAAAGAAATTTTGGCGGCGCGGAGAACAAACACAAGCTTGCACGGTGAGGTCCGCTGCCCCTGTCGTTAGATCTGCTTTTAGTGGTTGGTTTTCATTTGTGGTATATTCGTGTTTTGCTTGTGTTATATTCGTGTTTTGCGGTATACCTTTGGGTTTCTGTATGAGAGCGAGAGGTGGGTCACGTGACTATTATGAACCCACCTATCTATGTTGGTCACGGTGGCCAATCATTGGCCTAGTGTGGTCTAATCAATAAGCCTTACTCAATCTCAAGTTGTGGCGTCCATTTTGTGGGCGTAGTTTTGTTGGTAAATCCGGGGAGTTTGATGATTGAACGGACGGGATGGACAGAGGAAACAGGGTGAAGGGAGCGGCGAGCCCCGCTTGACGCGCTTCTTGCGCGACCTGTTGTATGCGATCATGGGGCTTGAAAGTTGTAAATACGTAATGTAAGTTAGGTGTACATATTTGAAATTTTGAGTTTGCTTGGAGTAGACCTTTGTCATCTATGTGCATTCGGCCAACGAGCCAGCGAGATCTCGTTTCATCGGATCGTCGCTTCTGTCCTAGATTTCCACATCTGAAAGTATAACTCGATGTTTACCCGGATCAATTTCAGTCAGTAATTTAATGCACGTAATTTAGCCACAACGTTCTGAGCTAAACAATATTCATTGACAAAGGAAATGAGCCATGGCTGCATGGTAAACGCTTGCAAAAACAAATATGCCCTGGTGAGCCCATCCGAAAAGTGTGAAATATCTTATTAACCAAGCCAATGCTCCCAAAAACTAAAAAATAAAGGCTCATGGGTAACTAAAAATGTTGTGGAACACATCTCCTTAATAAATATATGTGCACATGTCACTATATGCTGCTGTGTATCCAATCTTTTAAAACCCTTTTTTAACATCTCTTCCGCCAAGCACAATTTTTTTCCGTAGTCATAGAAGAGTGTTATGTGGTGCTGCAGTACGAAGCAGCTTTTAGCCAAATTTTTTCGTTCTTTGCTGTGCCTATTCTATGATGTCATAACTATAAAGCGCACGCACAGCTTTGGTGTACCAATGCTGCTTGCAAGCACGGCTTCGAAGTGGGCTGCAATACTATATGCTCAACAGTTGTAAATTAGATAAGTTAAATTGGAACTATTACAATTATATTACTAACAAGAATGTCTCAAGAAAATACCAACGTAAGCGGCTCACCTCAGAGATGTTCGGAAACCTGAATTCCTTCCCGCACTTAACACCCGGACACAAAAACTCGTAATTAATCATTCCTCCTATTGCTAGCAAAATCACAATAGACAACCTGGTATGCATCACAAGAAAATCTCTAACCAACACTTCCACAACCACCAACCACAGGGATATTCTGAGTCGCTCGCACTTTTCGTAGCCGAACATAAATGAGGTGTAGAACAATACAGTATGTAAAGAAATGACCACTGGAGGCTGTTTTATTGTCTTTCAAGCGCGTCACTCACGGCAACATCTTTGTCAATTGTGGAAAAAATAATCTAGAGAATCGTACAAGAAATATGCCCGGGGATAGGGTATAACTTTATAACCGCCACAGATACGCCTAAAAAGTGTTCTGTCCCAGAAAATTGCTTCAGAAACTGTGAAAGGGCGGGGAATGGGTCCAGCAGCATAGAAAGATTGTATCTGTTTGGATATGCACCAGTTTACGGCCAGGTAATGAGGCGAGATTGGTAATATTATTAGGAAGCGCCACGTAGCCCTACTTTATTGTCTCCACACAACAGAAAAGAATGCATGTTGAATTTTTCTAGTTATTTGGAAATTTAACATAAAAACTTGGGTATAAAACTGGAAAATAATTAGAGTTACCTTTTTTAAACTACGAAAAATACCTGTTAGCCTTTAGCTTTGCAAGATTTGGTTATTTATGCTTGTAAGAAGACTTTTTTTAAGTTGTATTCACAACAACGTGTATATTAGGTCCTACGATAACTGTCATGATATAAAATACGTCATAAAACGAGGTAGTAGCTTTGGAAGTGAAAGTAGGAAATGCAACATATACAGGTCCTAAAAATCTGGCTAAATTCAATATATATCAGACAAGTTCTGAACAAAATTCAGTAATCTTGCACTCAGGCGCAAGAGTTGAATGGGGAAGCTTTCCTAATGGAGCATTGGCGGACACGTAGTTGAATTTCGGGATCATTGTTTATTAGCATAGTTGCGGCACTTGGTGTGTCCTCTTGCTATCGTGCGGTGTCTTAGCGTTTGCGCTTTGCTTCAACATGCATCACCAACTCGGCCAAGTTGTGACGTTGCAGTGCTAGTAATGGTCGTCATGTCTGGCTCTAATTGGGCGTACTGGAGATGTTCTGCTCGCCGTCGTCTCCTTTCTTCACCGCTTCAGTCCCAGTGTGCTGGGCGGAATTTTCGTAGAGACCGTCGTTCTTGCCCTTAGCACGCCGAGCCTCTCAAAGTGGAACCTCTTCCTTAGCCGAGTGAACTATCTGCGGCGGGCTCATGTAGAAAAGTGCGCTGACACCACCGCGAGAGCGGCCTATTTTGCGATACTGCGTGCATGCACACGACGACTCGATGACGAGCGAAAGAGGGACGTGCGCTATAACGTTTGTTCCTCGTTCCGCACAAGTTTCACCACAATTATCGCGAATGCTAGTTTTTTTTCCAAGCGCTGTGCAAGCCTAGGACTGCGTGGTCGCGGCGAGCTACGCGCTCACGAGCGCTTGGCCTTTTCTTTGTATTTTTTTGCTGCAACGAAGAACTTACGCCTAATAACAGCAGCTGCGCGGTTAAAAGCGGCTTTGATGCTGTAGGTTGTGGCGCCTGTTGTGTTGACAATATCTTTCCAGCGTTTTGTGGATTTATCAAGATGTTTAACGCGCCGACGCTACACAGGCGATGAGGTGCGCCGTAGCGGCGGGCTCCGGATATTTTTTGCCACCTGGACATCTTTAACGCGCACCGAAATCTCAAACACGGGCGTTTTCGCTTTTAAGCACCATCATAAAAGCGTCCGCTTCGGTCTTAAATCAAACCCGCTTCCTTGGGTTCAGCAGCAAAACGCCATAGCCACTTAGTCACCGCGGTGGTTGCGTGCTTTGTTGAGAGAGAGAGAGAAAGAAAACACTTTATTCAAAAGCCCGGTTAAGTGCGTTCGGTGACCGACAGCCGCAGCCTGCCGGTGAACACGGCAACTCTTTCCGCGAGACTCTTCTGGGTCTGCAAGTCCGAGCTGCCCAGCGCCTTCTCCCAGAGCTCTTCTGAGGGGATCAAGCGAAAGGGGTCTTCAGAGCAAGCCATATGAGATGGGCGACTGTGTCCTTCGCACCACAGGCAGGGCAATTAGGTGACAGATATAAATTCGGATGAATATGGTGCAGTATGGAGCGACATGGCAGCGTGTTCGTCTGTAGCAGGCGCCACAGACGTTCTTCGGCATTAGTAAGATCCCGATGGGGGGGGGGCGGGATACATTAGGCGGGAGAGGCGGTAGTGTGCGGTGATTTCTTGATAGCTTAGTAAACCGTCTCGGGCTGATCGGGCTCGATGTAAGGGGACGAGGCTTGGTCCTGCTCGGGTCGTGAGCTCTCGAGCTGCTTGGTTGACCGCCTCGTTACCACCCAACCCTGTATGGGCAGGAGTCCAGATCAATTCCACTTCGGTGTTAGGAGGATTTTGTACGAGAATTTTGAGTGCCTGAGGGGAAATAGTCCCTTTGGCGAAGTTTTTGATGGCCGTTTTCGAATCAGAAATTATGATTGCAGGGGTCGGCCGGTGAGCTCGTGCCAGCGCAATAGCCGCCTCTTCTGCCGTTGCCGGATTTCGGGTGCATACAGTAAGGGAATTGATGGGTGGAGTGTTGGGGTCCTACAGAGCCGTCACAGCATAAGCGTCGTGAAGTCTGTATTCGGCCGCGTCCACGTATACCGTGCTTGGGTTTATTGGGTATTTCTCGGTTAGACTTCGGACTCGTTGTTCCCTGCGCTTTTGATTGTGTATCGGGTGCATGTTTCGCGGGAGAAGGCGAATGAGAAGTTGTGCGTGAATTTTATGGAGGATGGGGACTCGGGTATCCGCTGTTAGCGGGGCTCGCAGATTCAGTCTGTGCATGATTTGTTGGCCGGTAGGGGATGCCGACAGTCGCGATAGCTGATTGAGCCTGTGGGCCTCTATTAGTTCCTCGGCTGTATTGTAGACGCCCAGCTGTTCCAACCTGGCAGTGGAAGTGCTGTGGGGTATTTGTAAGGCTGTCTTATAGACTTTACGAATGAGGCAATTTACCTTGTTCAATTCGATCGGGGGTTGGTTAAGATATGGTAGCGAGTATGTAAAACGGCTGATTACACATGTTTGGATTAGAGGGATTCTTTCAGCATCTTTGTGTTCTTTATTCCGGGCTGCTACACGCCGTAATAGTCCAATTGTTTGGTTCACTTGAGTCGTGAGTTGCACCATGAAGCGAGTGTTGGCACGATTGCTCTGAATAATTAACCCCAATATCTTTATGCTGGGTACATTCGGTACATCCGTTTCGCCAATACGGATTGTTATGTTTGAGGGTGGCTGGGAGACTCGCTTGGCTGGCAGCACGAGAAGTTCTGATTTTGCTGGGGAGCATTCTAAACCTGCAATTCTTGCCTCATAAATGACAATTTGGGCTCCTCTCTGCAGGGTATTTTCTTTTTGAGCGTCACTGCATCTCGACGTCCAAAGGGTTATGTCATCGGCGTACAGGCTATATCGAAGATTTGGGACGTGATCCAGTTTGCGTGGGATATTAAGCATAGCGAGATTAAATAGCAGCGGGGAGAGGACTGCTCCCATGGGTGTGCCTATTGAAGGTAATTCAATGACGTCTGCCGTGATATCACCTATTTGGAGTATGGCCGTATGGGATGTTAAGAAACTTCTGACGTAGTTATATGTACGTTGGCCGGGAGCTATGGATTCCAAGCCATTCAGTATGGCCGTATGGGACACTCTATCGAATGCCTTGGTAAGGTATAGTGTGAGAATGGCTGCCGTGTCCACCTTTGAGGGTGGCGTAATAATATCATTAAATAACTCCAGGTGTACATGTTGAGTAGACAATCCCGCCCGGAAGCCTATCATGGTATGGGGGAGGGCGTCAGTATGGGCCAGGTTTCTTGACCAATCGTGCATGGATGACATGCTCCATTACTTTGCCCATACACGAGGTAAGGAAAATTGGACGGAGATGGTCGAGAGAAAGAGGCTTGCCCGGTTTGGGAATAAGAGAAATTTTCTCGTGCTTCCACGATGCGGGTAAGGTACCGTTGGTCCAATAATAGTTGAAATACTGAGTGAGGGTGTAAATTGATAGGTCATCTAAATTGCGAAGCATTTTGATAGTTATGCCATCCATGCCGGGTGCCGACCAAGGGCGCAGGTGAAGAAGGGCAGCTCGAACCTCCGCCTCTGTTCTATCTTTGTCTAATTCTGTGTTTTCTTTTCCCTGATAAGGAGGTAGAGTGACTCTGGTACCATTCGCTATGTAAAGCGTTTTGGTTCGCTCTAGGAGCTGTTGGTTCGTACCCGGGTAGCTCTGAATTAGTTGTGTGAGACGATTTTTTTGCACAGTTTTGGATTTTACAGGGTCCAGCAAGTGTCTTAGTAAGGACCATGTTCGGCGCATACTCAGGTTCCCTTTCATTTGGTCACAGAGTTGTCCCCACTGGGCTTGAGCAAGCTCTGCGGCGTGTGTTTCGATTGCTTGTTCAGGTTCCGCTAGTGTTCGTCTGAGGCGGCGGTTACGTTTATTGCATTTCCATCTGCGCTGTATACTCTTGTAAGCAGCCCACATAAGGTGCAATCGAGTGTCTAATATTTCTGCGGGTATCTCGGGTTCTCGTGGTTGGTCGTTCTTACGTTTATCCTCTATTAATTGGTCCACCCAGCTCTGTAGTGTATTCGCGGTAATGTCCGGAGGGTCTCGTTGAGTGCGGGTTTGCCTAAATTCATCCCAGTTTGTTAGATGCTGCTGTCTCAAGCGCGGTTTGAGGTTTGAGGAAAGAGAGATACTGATTTGAATGATGTAGCCGTCGCTTCCTAATGAGTGGTCCGTGCAGCTCCACTGTGCCTTTCCTACCCTGCTAGTGAGAATGAGGTCTGGAGCAGTATCTTTCTGCACGCTGGTACCAATTCGAGTGGGTATGGAGGGGTCCGATTCATTTCATTTCATTTATTTGCTCCTTAAAGGCCCGAAGGCATTACATAAGGAGGGGCTTGCGCCAAGGTATAAGAATACATACACCGAAAATAACAACAACAACAACAAGACTGCAATAAAAAGCAACATCAGTTAGGAATAGCGAAACTATTGTAAACATAATTACTCGACAGAGAGAGGGAGAGAGAGAGAGAAAAAAAAACAGAAAACGTGACAACGGAATTTTCACAATCGATTCGGCAGTGGTATCACGTGAAGGCTGAAAGGTTCGCCGTTTCAAGTTTTTTGCGAAATAATTTTCGGTTATGGCATGAAGATATGTCATTGGGTAGGGAATTCCAAATTGCTATTGCGTGAGGAAAGAAAGAACTATTCATTGATAATGTACTGCACTTGATTCTAGAGATTGGGTGACTGTGGTTAAGACGGGCAGAAGCTCTTGGTGGGGGCGTTAATAAAGCATGTCGTGATTGGGACGGGAAATAAAAGGTGTGTAGAAGGCACAAACGAGCGATAACGCGGCGTGTAGCGAGGGTGGGAAGGTTGATGGACTGTTTGAGTGACGTCACACTGACTGTGTGGGAGTACTGTGATGTTATAAAACGGGTGGCACGGTTTTGTATCGATTCCAAATCGTGAGAAAGATATGATTGTGAGGGGTTCCAAATTCATGATGCATATTCTAGCCTTGGTCGAACGAACGTTAGATATGCAAGTTTTTTAACATCGGCCGATGCGGTTTTAAGGTTGCGACGGAGGTAGCCGAGTGTGCGTGAAGCGTCTGAGCAGATGGATTCGATATGGGACACCCATGACAACGATGACGTCAGATGAACGCCAAGGTATTTATACGTAGTAGCCGGGATTACTGGTACTGATTTAATTGTGTACAGGTTTTGAACAATAGTGTGTTTTCGGGAGAATGACAAGACTTTGCATTTTTCGAGGTTTAATGGCATGAGAGATTTATCGCACCAAGTAGAAATTGTGTTGAGGTCTTGTTGCAACGAGTGGTTGTCAGAGGGACAGCGGATGGGGTTATAGATGACGCAGTCATCAGCGAATAATCGTAATTTTGTTGTAATATTGGCAGGTAAATCGTTTATGTAGATGAGGAACAACAATGATGAGAGGCTTGCGCCTTGCGGGACTCCAGAAGTTACATTGGTGAGCGATGAGCGTTGGTTGTTAGGGGTAGTATATTGCATGCGGCCCTGTAAAAAGTGTTCGATCCAGCGTAGTATAATTATGGGATTTCCAAAAGAAGAAAGCTTAAGCAAGAGAAGATTATGGGGAACCCGGTCAAACGCCTTTGAAAAATCCAGAAATACTGCGTCCACTTGGAGGTTGTCTTTCATGTAGTAAAAGATGTCATATGTAAATTCTGATAACGGCGTTTCGCATAAAAATGACTTTCGAAAAGCGTGTTGATGTGGATAGAAGAAGTTAGTTGTTTCCAGGTAATTCATGAGGGCAGATGTTATTATATGCTCGAGCAATTTGCAGGGGACACTTGTGAGCGAAATAGGACGATAGTTAGCGGGGTCTGCTCGATTTCCCTATTTAAAAAGCGGCACAACCTGCGCAACCCTGCAATCATCGGGAATGATGCTGGATTCTAAGGATTGCGAAAATATCAAGAGAAGTATCTGACTGGATAAAACAAAAGTGTTTTTCAATAATTTACTGTTAATTGTTCACAACCGGCAGAAGATGACAACTTAAGTTCTTTGATGAGATTAAAAATGCCTTCACAGCTAACGTGGATAGCGGACATTGTGCTCACGCAAGTGGTTGAAGTGGGGACAGAAATAGCAGCGTTACTAGGGGAAAAGACAGAACAAAAATAGTCACTTAAGGCATCTGCACACTTATCGTTATTCATTGGCTCGTTGCCTTGGTCTGTAAGTTGTATTAGATTAGAGCCGGGCTTATTGCTAATCATGCGCCAAAACTTGTTGGGGTTAGTTTGAAGAATATTTAGCAGGTCTGTAGAGAAGAATTTTGCTTTAGCTTTACCTAACTCCTGAATGCACTGTTTAGAACATAACTGGTACCTGTGCCAGGCCTCAGTATGACCAGTTGCGTTTGCTCGTTTGCACAGACGTTTCTTACGGTTTAGGAGTGATTTCAAATGTTTATTAAACCAAGGGTTGTTTGAATCAGTCTTGACCAGAATATTCGGCACGTCTTTCTTTTTTAAGTTTAGCATGACATTTTTATAAATTTCCCAGTTTGCGTTGACAGAGCGGTTTAGGTATATATTTTTAAAGTCTTGAAAGAAATGCTCTAGCTCCCGGTTAAACGCCTCAAAATTTCCTTTCCTGTAATCGCAGATGAACTTTTTTGGTGATCTTTTACGTGGTGGCAGGGAAATGCAAATATGTATAAGATTGTGGTCGCTCAAGCCTCCAAGAACAGAACCATTTTTAACGTTATCAGGGCAGGATGTTAGCAGTAAGTCTAGTGTATTATCTCCTCTGGTAGGGGACGTTATCATTTGATAGGAGTTGAAGTCCAAAATTAAGTTGATACACTCTTTTGATTCGCTGTGCGGTGAACTGTGGGTAGTTGTCAGCAAAGGCCATGCAATTTCCGGAAAGTTAAAATCTCCGTACAGAAAAATAGGTGCTTGTGGAAACATATCTCTAACGCGAGTAAGTAAAGAACGGAGACAGCTACAGAAGGAGGTGGGGTGATACGGTGGGCGGTAGCAGATGCCAAATACTGACTTCACATTTGTGTTGTACACGAGCACCCATGTTAGTTCCAAGTCACCGTCATGAAAGATGAGGGAAGAAGAGAAAGAATTCTTTACGGCGATTAGGACTCCGCCACCGCGGCGATTGCTGCGGTCGCGACGATAAAGCGTCAGATTGAGATTGCCGGGAAAAATTTCACTATCATTTATGTCCTCGTTCAACCAAATTTGTGTTAATAGGATTATATCTGCCGATACGTCTTCAGTAAAGCTGCAAAATGCATCGCATTTTGGAATAATACTGCGCCCGTTAGTAAAGGCGATGTTATGGGTCAACTGTTAACCTTAGGGACTGCACATGTTCCCAGAGAAGACGGCCTTTTCTGGTGTTCCTGTTATAGCCCCATGCATTGTGGGGCCCATTAAAATCACCTACTATTAGTAGTGGGCATTGTTGAGCTGTTTGTACGGCCCAGCAAAAGAGATTCTTAAAGGTGTGGGTGTGAGCCCGGGGCCCGCTATAAACATTGAGGACGTATAATCGAGAGGCAGTGCGCGTTTGGGGGTAAAGAACCACCAGATCATGTGGTATGTCAACGCTGTCGAACTGCAACCTCTCTGCCTGGATGTTTCTTTGGACCAGGGTAGCCGTGTATGGGTTATTTGAAGTTTGGAATGATTGATATCCGAGAAGTTTAACGTTAGGGCCTGCCTCCTGTAGTGCAATTACCGAGGCAGCTTCCGCTTCTGTCGTTAGCAGCATTTGTAGGTTGGAACGTTTCCTGCCGCGGCAATTCCACTGCCAGACTTTGAGGGTTTCACTGTGCTTGGCCATTCGCCTGATCATACATCGGTTGCGGGATTACTTGAGTAGCTACAGGGCGTTGAAAGTGGTTGTCATTCCCTGAAAGTAATTTTGCATTGCGGTTCGCATAGCTTCGATTGAAGCCTGCATGGCAACCTGATTGCTCATGACGGTTTGATGGAGGTTAATGTACTCCTCTTTTTGCTCGGAGAGAGCCTGTCTACACGTACTTTCGAAGGAGGCAAGGCGTTCCTCCATGTTAGAAGATTCTTTTGGGGCGACAGGAGCGTAAGATGTTGCCCTCCGTTTTGGCGGCGGTGGTGTGGAGTTGTCAGATGCATCTACCCGAGGGGAGGTTGCCTGTTGTTTTAGTAGAAGGTTCTCACGTTTAAGTGCAGCATTTTCTTATCGCAATAAGTTGATCTCGGCCCGAATCGATTGCAACTCTTTTAAGATGTCTGTTGGGGGGGGTTGCGAACGGGGAGGAAACGGAGGAACATTGTAGCGAGCTGCTGGGAGATGCGCGTGGGCAGCTCACCTGTGTTTTCCGGCTGTCTTCTTGCTGAGGAGGCCCTTGCTGCTGGGACTCTTTCGAACGGTTTCGTTTGCCTGCGGAAGGGCCCTTGGGGTCGCGGTGTGCGGCGTTTGGAAGGGCTGGGAAGGGGTCCCTGTTGTTACCTTGAGCTTGGGACGCAGCTTGTGCGTAGGTGGCTGGCTTACGACGCGGTTGATATAGCTTACGGCAGTCCACAGCCCCTGTTGGGTGCGGTCCGGCGCAAACGATGCACTTTGGCACACACGGATGATTTTCGGTCGCGTTTACAGTTCCACATACAGGGCAGCGAGGAGACGCTTGTGCGTTGGGGCACACATCGCGACGGTGTCCTGGCTGCCAGCACGCTGCGCATGCCTCAGACTTTCTGCGGAACGGCTCGCAGCGATAGGTCGCTGCACGATACCGCAGCCAGTAGGCGTCTTTGGTACCGTCGAATAGTATCTGAGCGATGTTGGAGTTATTGAGTCGCCGAGCGTCCAGTATCTTCAGGCCGGGGTTGTACTAGCAGACGCTATTGAGGACCTGCTCCGGGGTGTCGTCATCGGGTATATTGAATATTACTCCCATCACTGTGTTCGCTGGTGCGGCAACGTGCGCAGCTATCTCGTACGGCTTCCCCTTCAGCGTGAGAGAAGTTATGCTTGCGTATTTCATTGCACGTTCTTTGGTTGGAGTGCTTATGATTATAAAGCTGGATACCTGCTGTATGCGGACGTGGCCTTCATTGTTAGGGCCCAGTCCTGCCTGTGTTTGAATTATGTCCGCTAGCGTAGCTAGAGCGACCGATGTAAGTGCCAGGCCGCAACGCGAACGCAGGATTATTTTGATGTCAGTAGCGGGAAGAGGTTCCGCAGGAGGCTGGCGCCGAGCGTGGCGTTTCTTGCCGTTTCGCAGAGAGCGCGATGGGCCTTGCTGTGCACTTGCCTGCATGATACTCCGCTCAGCAGTCTAGTGGGCTCTTTGTTTCCGGCGTACTGCTATCCAGCCAGGCTGGGTTAGGTCCGCCGGGTCGATGTCTTCACCGTCGACGATATTTTCCATAACACTGGCGCGGAAGCTGTGGCGACCCGCAGCTGGCCCGCCGGCGTGCGATGGCGAATGCGTCAGTGGAGCGCCAGGGCTGGTTAGGCCTAGCTCTTGGGCGGACGTGCCAGAGTCTTCAGCCGTTGTTATTTGGCTGCTGGGTGCACCGACGGCATTATAGCTGGTACCCAGATGAACCGGAAGCCTTGCTGGTTTGCCGGGTGCAACCCACGATGTCGTGGATATTGATAATCCAGTTTTATGGCCAAAAGTACTGGGAGCCGTTGTTTAATGCGTGTGCATGCTCGGGCCTCCTAGCGGCCGGACCCCGTGCTTTGTTGAACTAAAAATATTATTATCGTGCAAAAGGCAAAGCTTTGTGGTATAACAAGAAAGGTTGTTTTTGTTGTATTTAAACATCACGTTTCCTTTTATTTAAAAGAATTTGAAGTGGTTATTTTGTTCATTTGGTATTTATAAGTTTAAGAACTTCTGCAAGCTTGAAAGGCCTGCCAATGTTTGCAATATTTTGTTAATTATTACTGCTAAGGCCAAACATAATACCAAGCTCAATTGTTTCTGTGTACCACAGGCCCTCATAAGGTAAGGGAAACGAGAGGATGAAACCGAGAATGATTTTGCGGGTTAGTTATCTACACTATAGATGATGAATGATTAAAATTTCGAAACTGATGCCGGTAGTCATGCTTATGTAAGTGATTTTGGTAATCGTAAGGCATGAGGGGGAAAAACGTAATGAGGTTGTGTCAATATTTGCCGTTTAATACTGCTATTTTTGGCAAAATGCAATTCAAACAAACTTTTTTTCGAACAAAGGTTCTTTAATATGCCCTCCTCGAAAATGTTGCAAAATATGCGTTAAGTATTTTTTGTGCAGAATTAGAAACTGTTCTTTTTAACACTCGTAATCAGGCGAGCTTTGCGTGTGCGATTTGTGAAAGAGAACTTGGTCAAAAATAAAAGAGCAATCTTAGGGCATGCACGTCCAAAGACTCCCAACGTTGGTTAGAGAATACTAGGGCCACTTTGACGTGAACTGGTCTGCTTCAGTTCTCATCACAGAAATAAACTACTCGCAGTAACATGTTGCTTCAAGTACCTTCCGTGATGGCGCCTAAGCAAAGAGAGCTGTGAGGTTTTGCTAGTAAAAAATGCAACCTTTCCTCATGTGCATGATAAAATTTCTGCAGTTTTCGAAACGACGCGGCATCACATTGTGAAGATATAAAAGGAAAAGAATTGGGTTTTTCCGGACAGAGCAGTCGTCGAAGGAATTGAGGAGGAATGATTTCCTAACGTAACATTGAGCGAGTAAATTTCGGTTGGTTTAATTTTGCTTAGTCTACATTGTAGAAGCACTGGCAGTAAAGATGATCATCCGCATGGGCCAATGGGGAATGCGATCTTTTTAAAATTCTTTTTGTTTTCTCAAGAAATATTATTTTCACCAAGTGTATCCCAAATATGAGTGGGGGCAGCATAGCCAACGTCAGCACCGGCGTGCACAGAAAAACCCAGCGCGTTTACATTATTTTGTGCCAGGGAACAACATCCGTGAAATTTAGACAATGTCACTTGCCCGCTTGGCCAGCATTTGCCCGAGGCAAGGATTCACGCGTTTGGATTACCGAAGAACGTCCGTTATACGCCGAAGTCACTGCAGCGTGTCCTTTTTTGTATACGAATATAACATATACACCTAAAAGGATTGTTTTGAACGCTACAATATTACGCCGAAATGCTAGTATCTGACCGCCATCGTTGAGGGATCCAAATGGAAAAAAACCTTCGTTTTGCAGCGTTTTTGAATTCAAAAGTCTGGTGGTCTCGAAAAAAAAGGTAGTTATCTCTGTTAACCAGAACTCATTTGTATTTTTCCCCCGCCGCGGTGGCTCAGTATCTTTTTCGGCCGGTCCGAGAAGGCGGTCTCGGGTTAACTCATCTGTTTTTAAGGCAACTGGTTAATAGGTTTCTTTTTCTTAGAGATGTCACAGACCCTTTTCTTCGAACGGTGTGTCAATTGAGGCTTGGAAGTGTGGTGTCAGAGTATGTCGTGACCACCGAATATTTGAGCGGTGGGGTGAAGGGCTATTTCAAAGAAGTGGTCTTGTCTTTTCGTTTCCTCACCGCACGTTTCTCTTTGGATTATTTGAGTACAGTCACAAGGAAAAGGCTGTACAAAGATATTGTAGACATAGTGCTGCCTATACCATTGTACCGAAGCATATACACCCTAGGAATCGAGCGGAACGTTCTGAAAAGGGTAAAAAATATGCTTGTTCCATCTCGGGTGAAAAACTTCTTTTTCAAAATGCACACGGGTACACTTGAGGTAAAGACATGGATGGAGCAGAAACAATTGTTTGTACCATGGGGACCAGACTGTTTTGTATGTAAAAAACCGGAGACGATCGAACACGTTTTTTTAGACTGTTGGGGGCTGTATTCTTTTGGGATATTTTGCAAAGAACAATCAAAAAAGAATTTCCGCTGGATCCCAAGGGTATAAGGTTCCTTTCTGTAAAAATAGAGGATGGAATCCCGTATGACACCGTCATGCTGTTAGGACTGCACAGCATATGGCGTAACAGATTGGCGGTAAGGTACAGTGATGTTGATGTGAGAAGAATACCGGAATATTTCAAAGAGTCGGTACATCTTTTTGTAGAAATGTATAAAGAGCGAGAGGTTGACCCTGAGTGGATACCTGTTTTCAAAGAGCTGTTGAAATTGAAAGAGTATTGAAGCACCAGTGTCAGTCTAAGTCAGACTGACGTTTTTTATCAATTGACAGTTCTGCGCGCGGTTTTTGGTTCCCATGTAAAAAGGCAATAAAAAAAAAACAGCCGCGGTGGCTCAGTGGCTAAGGCGTTGTGCTGCTGAGCACGAGGTCGCGGGTTCGATTCCCGGCCGCGGCGGTCGCTTTTCCGATGGAGGCGAAAAGCAAAAACGCCCGTGTGTACAAGATTTCGGTGCACGATAAAGATCCCCAGGTGGTCAAAATTAATCCGGAGCCCTCCAATACGGCGCGCCTCATCGCCTGCGTTGCGTCGGCGCGTTCAACCCTACAATCAATCAATCAATGAATCATTTATATTTTTTCTGAAGCTTTTGGGTGACGATTACAGGTTTACAATTAAAAAAAACAGTTACCCTACAGTAGCACTGCTACAAAACAAATCATTGCGGCATCAAAGCTAACAATTTTTCTGGAATAATCTGTGGACGTTCGAGGAAACATTTCTGAGCGATCTGCAGTTCCTAAAAAATCAATTGATTTATTCTTACCAGTTACCCTACAGGGCAATAAAATTTAACGTTGCCCACTTGCAAGGCTACAACGCCATGCGGATGCGCATGCACATTACAAAATCTCTGTTATAAACGTCTTCTGTTAGCCGCGCAAAATTTCAATTGGTTTGTAAAACTTGACACTTTCATGAAAAATTGCAGAAATTTTCAGGGGCTTCCGAAGCGTTTATCCTGTTTAGCTGATTTCCTGCTGGCCCATGTTAACGGCTGCCGGTAAAATATCCTGTTAAGGCTGGCCAAAAGCCTTGACAGGTAGGAGAGATCTCAGATAAGTGTTAGGCCACCATATATTGTATTCTATGTGTCGTATGTTTTTGTACTCGGAGCGTGTGCCTCAAATGCAGCAGACGACCGAATTTATTTCGCCATAGTTAGAATCAATGCTTTCCTCCCCCATGTGCTAGCCAAAGCTACAAAAAGAACGCTATAACCAAGATGGTGTCGCTTCTTGCAACGATTCGATTGGAAAATAGGAAAATCCCCAACACAGGCAGACGAACATACAAAAACTACAAAAAGACCTGAACTAGTTGTTGGTCATGAGACTGAAAACAAAGAACGAATCCCTGTGAAACCAAACGATTCGCAAAACAAGCAAATACACCGCACACTCAAACAACGCCCTACGACAAAGTGATGCAAGAAGTGCTCTTTATATTTCTAAAAATGCTACACTGGAAACCGCAACGATGCCTAGTCTCCTTGACCACTTTCCTTTCGAGATCTCGAGAAATAAAGTCCTTACACTGGTGCATTTTGTGCAAATATTTCAGGACAAACCGGAGCCAAGCTACTTAGCAGCAAAAAAATAGTTAGATTTTGTAGAAAACCACTAAATGTTTTTTTAAAGTGCTTTCGGACTCGTGAGTATTCCGTGATGTTTACTGCATATACTGTGGTTCTGCGCATTTTCCACGATTGTAAGGCAAATTCTTGGCATTGTAATTAGCGCGAAGTACGCGAAGGTTTGACGGCCACAGTGATCACTAAGGAGACCTCGGGCCGTGGGGCCGTTTTAGGAAGAAATACGGTAGTCGGAACGAAGCGCTTTGATGTACTGAAATTGTCTCTGTAAAGGCGTCTTCAACGACATTGACCGAGCCGGCATGAGCACATAGTGAATAACTGATCTGCATTATCTTTATATTTGAACAATACCGGTCCCTGGTTAAAGCTTGACAATAAACATTATTTTCACTGTGAATACTCAATCGTACAGTTAACCTTATGGCCAGGAACATTTTCTTTAACTATACATATTTTCTGTCGACTGGATGTGAAATACGTAGAATATCACAGTGGAAACATAATAATATTTATTGTCTCAACGTTTTGGACGGGGACCTTTTTATATTTCCCCTACCTTATTGCTGCCTTCTGTGCTCTTTTCTCCCTTCTTAATCTCTTTACACCTTAAAATGTACGTCAGCGCCATGAAGCGTGAAATGAGTGGACTGTATATGAACAACTTCCATTCTGTAAGACACAACTCTTGATAAAGGGCGGTCTCCATCTGAAACGTTGAGTCAATAAATTTTGTTAGGTTTCCATTGTAATCTTCTACGTATATATTTATATATTTCTATGTATATGTAAATATATATATATATATATATATATATATATATATATATATATAAAGCGATTCAGAAAATGGGAAATGAGGGGCTCCGTGAAATAAGACAGAAAATAAGGGTTGGCAGTCAAGAAAACCTCGGAAAGCAAAGGGGAGGTTGTGGTGGGTCATAGAAAGAGATGAAGAATTTTTTTCAGTCGAAAAGAAAGTGGTGAAAAAATGCCCGCCGGGTGGGATCCGAACCCACGACCTCCAGAATACCGGTCTGGTGCGATAACCACTACGCTACCGGCGGGGCTGTTTCCCCAGCACTTTCTCGGGTATTTATGTTGAGGTATTTTTGTTTCCTGCACTTGGGGGTGGTAGCCAGCGCCACTCGGACTACTCGGGGTGAAGGGGACCTTCTTTTTAACCCCCGGGCCGTGACTCGAGTGTCTACGACATGTCGAGAGTGGTCGACCAGCGTTGAACCCTCTTAAGCTCCCTTTGGCACCAAGACTGCCAGAACAGAGGCCCTCGCTAAGCATGTAGCGAATCAGAAAATGGGAAATGAGGGGCTCCCTGAAATAAGACAGAAAATAAGGGTTGGCAGTCAAGAAAACCTCGGAAAGCAAAGGGGAGGTTGTGGTGGGTCATAGAAAGAGATGAAGAATTTTTTGAGTCGAAAAGAAAGTGGTAAAAAAATGCCCGCCGGGTGGGATCCGAACCCACGACCTCCAGAATACCGGTCTGGTGCGATAACCACTACGCTACCGGCGGGGCTGTTTCCCCAGCACTTTCTCGGGTATTTATGTTAAGGTATTTTTGTTTCCTGCACTTGGGGGTGGTAGCCAGCGCCACTCGGACTACTCGGGGTGAAGGGGACCTTCTTTTTAACCCCCGGGCCGTGACTCGAGTGTCTACGACATGTCGAGAGTGGTCGACCAGCGTTGAACCCTCTTAAGCTCCCTTTGGCACCAAGACTGCCAGAACAGAGGCCCTCGCTAAGCATGTAGCGAATCAGAAAATGGGAAATGAGGGGCTCCGTGAAATCCTGGAGGTCGTAGGTTCGGATCCCACCCGGCGGGGATTTTTTCACCACTTTCTTTTCGACTAAAAAAATTCTTCATCTCTTTCTATGACCCACCACAACCTCCCCTTTGCTTTCCGAGGTTTTCTTGACTGCCAAACCTTATTTTCTGTTATATATATATATATATATATATATATATATATATATATATATACGCACAAAGTAGAAGTGCGCTCTTCGGAGACTTTATTTTCAACGTTTCGACCTGAGACAGGTCTTCCTCAGGAATGAAGGTAAAATCGTACGGACTCAGAGTGGGGGCGGCGCCCCGAAACACAAGCCACATGGGAAACAAACACACAAACGACGTGTGTGTGTTTGTGTGTTTGTTTCCCATGTGGCTTGTGTTTCGGGGCGCCGCCCCCACTCTGAGTCCGTAAGATTTTACCTTCATTCCTGAGGAAGACCTGTCTCAGGTCGAAACGTTGAAAATAAAGTCTCCGAAGAGCGTACTTCTACTTTGTGCGTATTCCTGCAGCAACTAAGGACTCCACTTCACGACTATATATATATATATATATATATATATATATAGACTGAAAATATAAAAACTCACACAGAGCGCGAAAAAAATAAGGTTAGTAGAGACAGAGACAAACGAGAAAGACTTAGAAAATAAAAATAAGTTTACTGACGTTTCAGGGAGAGCACTCTGAAGAAAGGGAGTCCTCTCCCTGAAACGTCAGTAAACTTATTTTTATTTTCTAAGTCTTTCTCGTTTGTCTCTGTCTCTACTAACCTATATATATATATATATATATATATATATATATATATATATATATATATATATATATATATATATATATATATATATATACATATATATATATATATATATATATATACAGAAACATAGGTCGGCAGTCTACAACGCCAAAGGAGGCATAGGGGAGTGGTTAGGCTCTATTTTTTACTACGGTTAAAGAAGTTAGGATTTTTTTAAATATAAGGAAGAAAGAAAGAAAGAAAAACACGCACCCAGAGTGGGGACCAAACCCACGCCTTTCGATTAGATCTCGAATGCCATACCAATTCGGCTATCTGGGCGACTGCGTTCTCCTTCACTTTCTGGGCTATTTATATTTACTAGAAGTGTATCTGACGCTTGAGGGTGGTAGCCAGCGCCACTGTGAGTACACGGGGAGAAGGGGACCTTCTTTTCAACCCCGGGGGCGTGACTCAAACGTCTACAGCCTGTCATGAGTGGGTAACTGGCGGGAAGCCCTCTTAAGCTACCTAGGCATCAAGGCTGCCAGAACCGAGAGCCTCGCTAAGCTTTTGCAGAATAATAAGTAAGGAAATGAGGGGCTCGTTGAGGAAATACAGAAACAAAGGTCGGCAGTCTACAACGCCAAAGGAGGCATAGGGGTGTGGTTAGGCTCTATCACCGACCACAGTGACCATGCTCAGCGCCTTTTGGATATCGCATCCAAAAACCGAACGAGACGGTGGCGATGTTTGCAGAGGACATGGCACGCCTCTTCCGTAGAGCCGACCCTGAAATGTCAGAGCCGAAGAAACTACGGCATGTAATGCATGGCGTGAAGGAACAACTGTTCGCTGGCCTCGTACGAAATCCACCCCGCACAGTGAAGGATTTCATTAAGGAAGCCACAGCCATCGAGCGTGCGCTGCGGGACAGATGCCGGCAGTATGACCGGGTTACCGGCGGTTGTCCAAGCGCTACTGCTGCAGCGACTGCATCCAGTGACAGGTCCCTGCGTGAGCTCATGCGAATGATAGTTAGAGAGGAACTACAGCTCTACAGGATAGGCTCTTCGCAGCCTTCGCCTGCTTCTGTTGCCGTCATCGTGCGGCAGGAGATCCCGCAAGCCTTGGCCATTCCGGAGAGCCAGCCGCAGCAGCTCCAACCAAGCTATCTGTCGGTTATCCGTCGTCACCCACCTTACCGACTATTCCAGCACCTCAACGGGCGCCCCAGATCGATTTCTGGCATCAGGAAGTGCACACCAGCCCACATCCTCGGCTTCGAATGGAAACTTCAGCTGGACGACAGGCAAGGAAGTCCGACGTCTGGCGCACAAATGACAACCGGTCGCGGTGTTTTCACGGTGGCGAAGCTGGCCACACGTACCGCCGCTGTCCGTACCACGAAACTGGGCTTTATGGATTCGCTCCCATGGCTCCACGCCCTTCCTTTGGCCAAAGACCTCCTGCTATTGAGGAATACATTGCTGCGAGACGAGGCCTTTCGCCGAACCGTCGATTGCGTTCACCGTCCCCAGCTAACGACGTCTCCCCTAACCGTCGGAACTTCGGCGGGATACTCTGAGGCAGATCCTCAAGCCCTAGGCGGGAAAAACAAAAGCAGCAACCGCTGGAGGCAGGGTTGCTCGTAGCCTATCTAGGCCAGACCTGCAAAACCCCTCGACGTCGCCGATGGAAAACGACAACGCAAAAATGTCTTTCGCCGAAGCTGGAAACGCCGATTTCATAATTTGTATAGAGGGACATAAAGTGGTTTCTCTTATTGACACCGGTGCAGACTACTCTATAATTAGTCAGACCCTCGCCGATTGGTTAAAAAAAGTAAAGATGCCGTGGTCTGGACTTCAGATTCGATTGACTGGAGGCCATTTAATGACTCCAGTAAGGAAGTGCACCGCCAGAATTACCACTGGTGAACCTGATTTTGTCGGCAGTTTCGTGGTTCTCGCGGAATGCTTCAAGGATCTTATTTTAGGGCTGGACGTTTTAAGGGAATACAACGCTGTTATCGACGTTGGTGAACGCCTAATTATATTCTCGTCGAGCCACCGCCTACCAGAACTCGCAGCATGCTAGCGCAGTGGCGGGTTATCGACGGGGAGGTGAAGATACCCCCGTGGTCCTGCATGCTAGTTTCAGTTCACTGCGACATATTTAGCACTTTTGACGGCATAGCATTGCGAATCGATGAACTTTTGTTCCCTTATGGCATCGCAGTTGCTCGAGGCGTGTTGCATTTAACCGATGGCCGTGCAGCATTGCTGCTTACTAACTTCAGCAATGAACGCTAACATGTCGCCAAAGGCATGACAGTTGCCTATTTCAAAGACATAGCTGATGGCGAAGACTGCTTTGCTCCACAAGGCGCCACACTTGGTGAAACCAGCTCCGATTCCATCATCGATGTCAACTCCGGCTTGCCTCTAAGTGAACAACAAGCACTCCTCGCGCTGCTGACGACCTTCAAGGGCTGTTTCTCTTCGACATCTGGCGTGCGTCAAACTCCGCTTAAAAAACATCGCATCATTGTTGATGATAATGTGAGGCCAATTTGCCAAAACCTCTATCGTGTCTCTGCGAAGAAACGGGATGCAATTCCCAGCCAAGTGGAGCAGATGTTGCGATGATGTCATCCAGCCTTCTCGAGTCCCGTGGGCATCACCCGTCGTTCTGGTCAAAAAGAAGGACGGCACATTGCTATTTTGCGTTGATTACAGAAAGCTCGATCAAGTGACAAAGAAGGACGTGTACCCGTTTCCCCGGATCGATGACTCCCTAGACAGGCTTCGTCATGCCCGTTACTTTTCGTCGATGGATATCAAGTGCGGGTACTGAGAGATCGAGGTGGACGAGTGCGACCACGAGAAAACAGCCTTCATAACGCCGGAAGGACTTTATGAATTTAAAGTGCCCCCTTTCGGCTTGTGTTCGGCACCGGCAACGTTCCAACGAATGATGGACACTTCTTTCCGGCTTCAGGTGGGAGACGTGTCTGATATACCTTGACGACGTTATCGTGTTCTCGTCAACCGTGTCAGAACACTTGAAAAGACTATCCTGTGTACTTCGTGCCGTATGAGCAGCTGGTGTCACACTTAAAGTGGAAAAATGTCATTTCGGGTACCAAGAACTACGCTTCTTGGGCCACGTTGTCAGCCACGCCGGCATCAAGCCTGATCCTGACAAAGTATCCGACGTGTCCAACTTCCCGACGCCTGCCGACACAAAGGTCGAACGGCGATTTTTAGGCCTATGCTCCTATTACCAGCGCTTCATCCCAATAGTTTTCCACATCGCGGCTCAACTAAGAAGCCTCACCCGTAATGACGTCACCTTCGTTTGGGCACTGAGCAGCAGGCTGCTGTCCAGAACCTGCGGCGTCGCTTACAAGTGCCGCCTGGGCTCGGCCACTTCAATGAAGATGCGGCCACCAGAATCCATACAGACGCCAGCAACGTGGGCCTTGGGGCAGTGCTGATTCACTGGCAAGACGGCGCGGAGACAGTGGTCGCTTACGCAAGCCGAACACTGTCCCGTGCGGAGTCTAAGTATTAAGCTACAGAGAAGGAATGCCTGCCTGTTGTGTGGGCGTTCTTGAAATTCCGGCCGTACCTCTACGGTAGCCCATTTCGAGTTGTTAGCGACCACCACTCTATTTGTTGGTTGACCAGTTTGAAAAATCTACTGGTCGCCTCGCCCGCTGGAGCCTTCGACTTCAAGAATTTGATATGACGGTTGTCTTTAAGTCAGGGAAACTAAATTCTGACGCCGACTGCCTGTCTTGAGCTCCAGTCAAATGCACTGTACCGGAAGATGATGTCGACGCGGCGTTTCTTGGTGCAGTCGACGCTACAACTTTGTCCGATCAGCAAAGGGATGACGTTGATTTGCAGCCACTTTTCTATTTTCTGGAAGGGCGAACTACGCACAAGCCAAAGCTGTTCATACGTGGACTCCAGTCTTTTTCTTTAAGAAACAACATCCTCTACAAGCGAAACTTCACAGCAAAAGGAAGACTTACTCCTAGTTATTCCCGCGAGCCTTAGACAAAACAAACTACAGGCCTGCCACGACGACCCAACCACTGGTCATTTAAGTTATGCATGTACGATGTCCCGAATTAAACAGAGCAACTACTGGCCCAAACTTTCTTCGGCAGTGAAGCAATACATCAGTACCTGCCGTGACTGTCAGCGACGTAAAACACCACCGGGACGCCCATCCGGTTTACTTCAATCTGTCCGAATACCGGAAACACCGTTTCAACAAATCGGCATGGACTTCTTGGGTCCCTTTCCTACGTCTCATGCCGGCAACAAGGGATACTTGTAGCCGACGACTATCTTACACGATACTCCGAAACGGAAGCCCCCCAGCGTTGCGCAGCTCTCGACGTAGCCCACTTTTTCATCGAAAACATTGTTTTGCGGCATGAAGCTCCGGCACTTGTGATTACAGACAGGAGTACCACATTTAACACAGATTTGGTGCACGCCGTCATGAACCTAACAGGTGCTTCCCACTGAAAATCGACAGCTTACCATCCGCAGACAAACGGACTGACAGAAAGGTTAAACAAAACACTTGCAGTTATGCTGAGCATGTACGTCGACGAGCAACACAAGAGTTGGGACCAAGTTCTACCATACGGGACTTTTGCCTACAATACCGCCAGGCAAGAAACCACGCGCATGACGACATTCGCTCTTGTTTACGGTCGGGAGGCAACCACAATATTAGATGCCATGCTCCACGACACGACACGAGATGCCACGACACGATTGCGCAGGAGTTCGCCCAGCGTGCGGAACAGGCGCGTCAGCTCGCAAGACATCGAATCAGGCAACAACAGCTGCATAATGCTACTACTTACAATGCTCGCCACAGGAACGCCTCTTTCTAGCCTGGCGACAACGTGTGGATATGGAGCCCTATCAGACGAAGAGGGCTATGCGAGAAGCTCATGAAGTGATACTTCGGGCCCTACAGAGTACTAAAGCAACTAAGCGACGTCACGTATGCAGTTACTCCGGTGGACAGCGTTTCCACAATGCGCCATCGTCGTCGGCCCGAGGTCGTCCACATAGTCCGCAAGAAACTATTCTTCGCGAGGACGTGACGGGTCGCAAATGAAGTTCCGATCCTTTCTGCCTTAGCAGCAGGACGATGCTTCCTTTGGAGGGGAGGAAAACTGTCGCGTACACCCAAGCATCTGAATAAGCATTTAATTTTGGACGTCCCAGCCAAGGTGACGACGACGACGAACGAGTGCTAGCAGGTACCCATCATGATCAGTGTTTTGCTCTGGCAGCTGGAGTGTTCGCGGTCAAGAGCGTTCTTCTCCGCTGCTTCTTCTATTACGTTTTAGCAGAGCTCCCCAACACCCCCAAAACGCATTTTCTGTACGTGACTATATATATATATATATATATATATATATATATATATATATATATATATATATATATATATATATATATATATATATATATATATATATATATATCTATATATATATATGTCTATATATATATATATATATAATATATATATACAGTTGTAGTAAATATAAATACCCCAGAAAGTGAAGCAGAACACAGTCGCCCAGATAGCCGAATTCGTAAGGCACTCGAGATCTAATCGAAAGGCGTGGGTTCGGTCCCCACTCTGGGTGCGTGTTTTTCTTTCTTTCTTTCTTTCTCACGTAATTAATAAAAATAATAAAAAAATACTGTAACCTCAATAACGGTAAAAAAAGTCTAACCACTCCCCTATGCCTTCGTTGGCGTTGTAGACTTCCGGCATATATATATATATATATATATATATATATATATATATATATATATATATATATATATATATATATATATATATATATATATATATATATATATATATATAGATAGATTTCGATGAGTTTTGCAACGGGCCGGAAGAAACGGTCAGGTAAAAGATAAGAGCAACTTTGCGGTTAACTTGTTTATTATAAATTAGTCTGACAGTTTCGGAAGTGGAACTTCCTTCCTCAGGAACAATCCCACAATGAACACCGAATCCTTATGCACACTGCATGCGAGGGAGTCTCTCTTCCTCTCCCTCATCAAGGAGGGGAATACGCCAGAGAACGTAAAACATCCGGTAACAACACGGCACTTGCTGAGTAGAGAAAAAAAAGGAAAGGCGGTGGTTTTAGTGAGAAAACGGCACGGGTGGGGGAAGGGAGCGAGTCCAAATGTTTCTATCGGCCGGCTGCGGCTGGGATGAAAGAGAACTGACAAACAAAATACAGACAACGCGTGAGCACAGATGGGAAGAGCGGGGCGGTGGTGTAGTAACTAAGGACGCGGTCTTGGCCCGGCATTTGTTTCGTGGGTTCACCCAGAGCAGACCGTTAAACGGAGAGGCATTGCTTTTACCAAGAAACCGGTGATAAGACTACTTTGTTTGCCCTTTGAAGGGCCGCGACATGGCGACAGAGGAAGGCACTAGCGGCAGCCGGCGGCAAGCCGCACAGCGGTCGGACCGCGCGGAAGACAGGAATCAAGTTACACAGGGGCGCGGCGAGTGCCCCGTCCGTACTTGGCCGCAGCGTAGAGTAATGTAAAGGCACACATACGACGCGACAAGGGTGAAGTTCAATGGAGGGCCGACACAGAAAACCACTGAATTACGCCACCGCTATGTCTCAACAGAACACGACAATCTCACGGTACGGCCAGACCGGCACTGCCGTTCAACGTCACCTCCCTCTCTTTTCTTACTCTTCTTAGTTGTCCCAACGTGGACAGCATTTATCGCGCAGCACGTGCAGTGCGGGGCTTAGGCGGTTTTTTTGGGCGGCGCTCCCTCTCGGTAGGCGCCGGTTTTCTAAAGAGCTAATAGTGGGTAATCCTGAATAAGTAAAAAAAAACACCTTTTATGCTAGAAGAAAGGGGGTAGAACAATGTGCATCCAGTTCCTGTTGTCAATCAACGTCCGTGGTCCTCCGGAGGCACGACATGCTGCCAGCGCTCTCGTTGATACCATGAGTCAGCGTTTTGAACTTATAAATAAGGTACGATTCCTTCTGTTCGCGCTCCCGTTTAGAGTGAAAACCGGTCTCTAGCAGAGTGACTTTAATTTGGTCGAATGAATGTCCTGGGAGGCTGACATGTCTTGAAATGGGCAAGTTTGGTTGTGTTTTAGCGTGAGAACGGTGGTTGTTAAAGCGTTTACGGAAGGCGGTTTCTGTTTGTCCGATGTACTGCATTCCAGATATGTCACAGTGAAGCATGTAGACGACATTTTGGCTGTCACAGTTTAGATGCGCATTTATTTTGAATACGTAATCTGAGGAGCTGGCGTTAGCAGTAGTGGTGGTTGTCATGTGTGAACAGACCTTACAACGTGTTTTCTTGCATGGCTGGCATCCCCGTTGAGTGCCCTCAATGTTAGTCGTCTTGGCTCTGACTAACATATCTTTCAGGTTTTTTCCGCGGCGATAAACAACTCGGGGGGGCTTTTGGAAAATTGAAGATAGCCGGCTACTTTGTTGCAGTATATTAAAATGTCTCGAAAGAATGTTATTAAGTTTAGGCAACGCAGATGAGTGGGTGAGGACAAGATTTGTCTGGCTTCCTTCATTCCTGGGATTCCCTTCATGTAGAATTTCCTCGCGGTTTAGGTTTCGAGCTCTGTTGATGGAGTCATCGACCACTGCTGCTGGGTACTTTTGACGAATGAGGGCATTTTTTAGTTGTTGGGAATTGTGGTCAAAGTCGGCGTTGTCAGAGCAAATTCTGCGGTATCTGTGGGCCTGGGAATAGGGAATGCTCATCTTGCAATGCCGTGGATGGTCACTTTCAAAGTGCAGATACTGCTGGCCATCTGTGGGTTTTCTATATAGGGCTGTGATCGTGGTCGTGCCCTCTTCCTGAATTGTGACGTCGAGAAAGCTTACCGATGTCCTTGAGATATTATGCGTAAAAGATATAGAAGGGTGGACCGCGTTGAAATCCGAAATGAACTTATGCAAGCTTGCCTCGTCATGCGGCCAGACAAAAAAGATGTCATCTAGAATCGCTTGTATATGAGCGGGCGAACGGGTTGAGCTTCCAAGAAGGGTCCCTCGAGTGCCGCCATGAACAAGTTCGCGTAATTTGGTGCCATTTTTGTGCCCATAGCTGTGCCGCTAATTTGAAGGTAATGTTTGTTTTCGAATTGGAAATAATTGTAACGAAGCACCAGGTCAAGTAGGGCAGTAAGGGCGTGCTCACTGATCTCTAGTGCCATATCAGCGTTTTGACATGCCTCCACGGTATACCTGATGCCGTCTGAATGGGGGATATTTGTGTAAAGGGATGAGACATCCATTGTAACCAGGAAACTGCGAGGGGGGATTACCAGTCCAGACATCTCTCTCAAAAAATGGTTTGTGTCCTTGATATAGTCCGGAATTGTGGGAACTGCGTTTTTCAAAATAAAATCAAGAAAGCTGGAAATTGATTCTGTTGGAGTACCATTGCAAGATACAATAAGGCGGCCTGGATTGCCAGGTTTGTGAATTTTGGGGAGTAGGTAGAAGCGTCCCGGTGCTGATTGGGTGGGCGTCATTGCTTTAAACATGTGATTAGTTATATCGCCATTTTCAAGAAGCCTTGTGAGTTCAAGGGTGATTTTCGATACGATCTGTTGTGTTGGGTCCGCAGGAAGTTCCTCATAAAAATTCTCATCACTTAGTTGTCGGAGTCCTTCCCTAATGTAGTCGGTCTTGTTAATTACGACTATTGCTCCGCCCTTGTCCGCCGGCTTTATAACAATGTCATCCCATTGGCGGAGGGAGAAAAGGGCCTTGCGCTCATCAGTTGATAGGTTGTTGCGCACAGGGTTTGTTTTCTTTAATGCATTCAACACGTCTTTTTGAACGGCCGAAATGTACATATCGAGATGTTTGTCCCGACCATCGCTCGGTGTCCAACATTTGTCTGATGCTCCCGGAATTTTTTTGTCTGGGTTCGTTTCCCGGTCGTAGAAGTATTCACGAAGGCGCAAGTTCCTCGCAAAATTGTCTAAGTCCTGGTACAGCTGAAATTCATTAAATTTACCCGTAGAGGGACAGAATGTGAGACCTTTTGACAGCAGTTTAAGTTCAGATTCTATGAGCGGTACGCCCGATAGGTTGACAACGTTGGATTCTGGATGCGCCGAACTTTCAGATGGGGTTTGACTCACAGGACATATGCTTTTCTCCTCACCCAAGGGTACAGCAGCCGGATTATCCGGAATGGAAGAATTCTCAGTTCTGGTTTGGCTTCCTGAGCATCCAACTCCCTGCTCCCTAAAGAAGTGATCTGGAATGGGGATAATGTCTCTCCGCATCTTTTTAAATTTTTGGTTCATTACACCTCGTTCTTTTTGGGATTCGTATCTCTTGAGTTCCATTCTTTCCGTTTCGGATATCTCCGGGCTGCTCCGAAGAAAATTTTCCAGCTTCTCTAATTCTAATGTCTTTCTTTCTCCGTGTCCTATTATTACCTGCATTAGCTGCAAGGATGCGCCCTCAAGAATATTGTTCCACCGCGCCATTTCATCCGCGTTAAGATCGGTCATTACCCGTTCGCCCGCTCATATACAAGCGATTCCTGGATGACATCTTTTTTGTCTGGCCGCATGACGAGGCAAGCTTGCATAAGTTCATTTCGGATTTCAACGCGGTCCACCCTTCTATATCTTTTACGCATAATATCTCAAGGACATCGGTAAGCTTTCTCGACGTCACAATTCAGGTAGAGGGCACGACCACGATCACAGCCCTATATAGAAAACCCACAGATCGCCAGCAGTATCTGCACTTTGAAAGTGACCATCCACGGCATTGCAAGATGAGCATTCCCTATTCCCAGGCCCACAGATACCGCAGAATTTGCTCTGACAACGCCGACTTTGACCACAATTCCCAACAACTAAAAAATGCCCTCATTCGTCAAAAGTACCCAGCAGCAGTGGTCGATGACTTCATCAACAGAGCTCGAAACCTAAACCGCGAGGAACTTCTACATGGAGGGAATCCCAGGAATGAAGGAAGCCAGACAAATCTTGTCCTCACCCACTCATCTGCGTTGCCTAAACTTAATAACATTCTTTCGAGACATTTTAATATACTGCAACAAAGTAGCCGGCTATCTTCAATTTTCCAAAAGCCCCCCCGAGTTGTTTATCGCCGCGGAAAAAACCTGAAAGATATGTTAGTCAGAGCCAAGACGACTAACATTGAGGGCACTCAACGGGGATGCTTGCCATGCAAGAAAACACGTTGTAAGGTCTGTTCACACATGACAACCACCACTACTGCTAAAGCCAGCTCCTCAGATTACGTATTCAAAATAAATGCGCATCTAAACGGTGACAGCCAAAATGTCGTCTACATGCTTCACTGTGACATCTGTGGAATGCAGTACATGGGACAAACAGAAACCGCCTTCCGTAAACGCTTTAACAACCACCGTTCTCACGCTAAAACACAACCGAACTTGCCCATTTCAAGACATGTCAGCCTCCCAGGACATTCATTCGACCAAAATAAAGTCACTCTGCTAGAGACCGGTTTTCACTCTAAACGGGAGCGCGAACAGAAGGAATCGTACCTTATTTATAAGTTCAAAACGCTGACTCATGGTATCAACGAGAGCGCTGGCAGCATGTCGTGCCTCCGGAGGACCACGGACGTTGATTGACAACAGGAACTGGATGCACATTGTTCTACCCCCTTTCTCCTAGCATAAAAGGTGTTTTTTTTTACTTATTCAGGATCACCCACCATTAGCTCATCAGAAAACCGGCGCCTACCGAGAGGGAGCGCCGCCCAAAAAAGCCGCCTAAGCCCCGCACTGCACGTGCTGCACGATAAATGCTGTCCACGTTGGGACAACTAAGAAGAGTAAGAAAAGAGAGGGAGGTGACGTTGAACGGCAGTGCCGGTCTGGCCGTACCGTGAGATTGTCGTGTTCTGTTGAGACGTAGCGGTGGCGTAATTCAGTGGTTTTCTGTGTCGGCCCTCCATTGAACTTCACGCTTGTCGCGTCGTATATGTGCCTTTACATTACTCTACGCTGCGGCCAAGGACGGACGGGGCACTCGCCGCGCCCCTGTGTAACTTCATCCCTGTCTTCTGCGCGGTCCGACCGCTGTGCGGCTTGCCGCCGGCTGCCGCTAGTGCCTTCCTCTGTCGCCATGTCGCGGCCCTTCAAAGGGCAAACAAAGTAGTCTTATCACCGGTTTCTTGGTAAAAGCAATGCCTCTCCGTTTAACGGTCTGCTCTGGGTGAACCCACGAAACAAATGCCGGGCCAAGACCGCGTCCTTAGTTACTACACCACCGCCCCGCTCTTCCCATCTGTGCTCACGCGTTGTCTGTATTTTGTTTGTCAGTTCTCTTTCATCCCAGCCGCAGCCGGCCGATAGAAACATTTGGACCCGCTCCCTTCCCCCACCCGTGCCGTTTTCTCACTAAAACCACCGCCTTTCCTTTTTTTTTCTACTCAGCAAGTGCCGTGTTGTTACCGGATGTTTTACGTTCTCTGGCGTATTCCCCTCCTTGATGAGGGAGAGGAAGAGAGACTCCCTCGCATGCAGTGTGCATAAGGATTCGGTGTTCATTGTGGAATTGTCCCTGAGGAAGGAAGTTCCACTTCCGAAACTGTCGGACTAATTTATAATAAACAAGTTAACCGCAAAGTTGCTCTTATCTTTTACGTGACTATATATATATATATATATATATATATATATATATCTCTTGTGAGGCCGTAGATAGAAGGTGACGGGACCATTGCTTTCGCAGCTCCTTTATTCCGATGCGTCAGGTGGGGACGAACCAAGATGGCGACCCTGTGTCCCTGCTGATGATGATTAGCCGAAGACGAGGTTGTGCCGGTGATGATGAGTATGTACAGCAGATGATGCGGTAGCCGCAAGCTACTGGTGATGATGATTAATACCAATGGGGACAAATATCTCCTAGCAGGCAGCAAGACACAAACTCAGCTCACACTATTATCCCCCTCGTTGAAAGAAGCGGCCGCCTGGCCGCGTTTCAGAGTTCGTCGCGGCGGTTAAAAACCTTGAGCCGGGAAACGTGAACTATCTCGGTGCCACGATGGCGGCGGTCGGAACTTGGGCAAACAGGTGTGACGCAAAAGTTTACAGGAGAGGTCGCCTCGAGAACCTTGTACGGACCAAGGAAACGGTGCAAGAACTTCTCGCATAGGCCCGGAACACGAATAGGCGTCCACACCAAGACTTCATCACCGGGTCGGAATTGAGGAGAGCGATGCACAGCGTCGTAGCGTTGCTTTCGATCCTGTTGGCTCGCTTCAGTGCGCATGCGGGCAAGTTGGCGGCAGTGTTCAACGCGAGCAACAAATTGTTCAGGAGACGTCGTAGAAGGTGACACGGGAGCGGCGAAGAAGCAGGTATCCAGAGTGTGCGAAGGGTGACGGCCGTATACAAGGTAGTACGGGGAGTATCCGGTTGTGGTCTGAATTGCGGTATTGTAAGCATAGGTAACAGGAGGTAAGATGGCGTCCCAGTTGCGATGGTCAGGTTGAATATACATAGAGATCATATCAGAGAGAGTTCGTTGGAAGCGTTCTGTGAGGCCATTTGTTTGGGGATGGTAGCTGGACGTCATCTTGTGACAGGTGTTGGAAGCTCGAAGCAAGTCGGCGAGAATTTGAGACAGAAATGTCTTGCCTCGATCGCTTAGCAAAACGCGGGGCGCTCCATGGCGTAGCAAAATGTTGTTTAAGAAGAAGTGAGCGATCTCGGTGGCGCTAGCTGAAGGAAGTGGAGCGGTTTCGGCGTAGCGAGTCAGGTGGTCCACTGCCGTAACTATCCAGCAATGACCGGCCGCTGTCGGAGGCAAGGGACCGTAAAGGTCAATACCGACCACTTCAAACGGGCTTGCTGGACACGGAAGGGGCTGGAGTAGACCGGCAGGAGGTGAAGTGGTGCGTTTCCGGTGCTGACAAGGCGCACAAGAGGCGACGTATTTGGCGACACTCGTAGAAAGCCCTGGCCAAAAGAAGCGCCCTCGGACACGGTCGTAGGTCTTCTGGAATCCGAGGTGGCTTGCAGTTGGGTCGTCGTGCAACGCTTCCATAATGCGTGGACGGAGGGAACGGGGCACAACCGGAACCCATCTGGCTCCATCGGTGTGGTGGTTGATGCGGTACAGTGCGCCATCAAGAAGCTGGAACTGGTGCAGCTGACGACGTAGGCGGCTATTCGGTGGTTGTGTGGAGCCGGTGAGCCGATCGATTATTGTCCGACAATAACTGTCGGCGTGTTGAAGGGCAACCAAGTCGGGGATATCGTTAATAGGAATATCGATGGGTGCAATGGGCAAAGGCGGCACATTAGAATGTCGGGCAACGTCGTCTGAAGACTTCACCAGCGGACACCGGGAAAGCACGTCCGCGTCGAGATGCTTGCGACCAGACTTATAGATCACCGTGAAGTCATATTCTTGCACGCGGAGAATCCAGCGCCCAAGTCGTCCTGACAGATTTTTCAAAGAAGACAGCCAACACAGGGCATGGTGATCTGTAACGACTGTGAAATGTCGGCCGTAAAGGTATGGACGGAACTTTTGAACAGACCACACAACAGCTAGACATTCTTGTTCTGTGATGGGGTAATTTTTTTCTGCGGACGTCAGAGAGCGGCTTGCGTAGGCAACCACTCGTTCACGCGAGTGAGCATCGCGCTGTAGCAAGACGGCGCCAATTCCATGCCCGCTAGCGTCAGTATGAAGAAGAACTGGCTTTGTGTCATCGAAGTGGCGAAGTACAGGCCCGGAAGTAAGTGCTGATGGTAGGTTTTGAAAAGCCTTCTCGCAGTCGTCACTCCAGACAAAGGGGTTACCGGAATGCAGCAGCTGATTGAGGGGCGATGCCAGGGTGGCAAAATTGCGAACGAAACGACGGAAATATGATGCCAAGCCAAGGAAACTGCGAAGGGATTTTTGTTCTTGAGGTCGAGGGAAATTAGCCACAGCGGAAATTTTGTCTGGGTCGGGCCGTATACCATCTTTGCTGACAATGTGACCGAGAACTTTGATGGATCTGCGGGCGAAGTGGCACTTCTTGGTGTTCAAAATCAGGCCGGCTTTGGCCAGATTGGTCAGAACTTCATCGAGACGCCGGAGATGTTCAGGAAAATTCGACGAGAAAATAACAATGTCATCCAGGTAACACAAGCACGTCTTCCATTTAAGGCCACGAAGGACTGTGTCTATCATGCGTTCAAACGTGGCTGGGGCGTTGCATAAACCAAACGGCATTACGTTAAACTCGTATAAGCCGTCTTGAGTAGCAAACGCTGTCTTTTCTTTGTCAGGCTCGTGCATGGGTATCTGCCAATAACCAGATCGCAGGTCTAAGCTGGAGAAAAATTCCGCCCCCTGCAGACAGTCGTGCGCGTGATCTATACGTTGCACTGGATAAACATCCTTCTTGGTGATCTTATTCAAGGCTCGATAGTCCACGCAAAACCGCACGGAACCATCCTTCTTGCGGACTAAAACCACGGGGGAAGACCAAGGGCTGGAAGACGGCCGAATGATGTCTCGTTCTAGCATGTCCGCTACATTTACTTCGATGACTTTTTGTTCGGACGATGACACACGGTATGGGCGACGGCGGACGATGTGGGTCCCATCCGTCTCGATCCGATGCGCTGTCACAGACGTCTGCCCCAGCTTGCTAGAAAGGCAGTCAACTGTGTCCCTGTGTTTATCCAGGAGTTGAAGTAGCTCGTTTGTTTCGCTTTCTGAGAGGTATTTGCTGATGGTAGCCTTAAGTGTGGACATATTTGGCTCAGATTTTGCAGGCGTCGGAACTGAAGAGACGGAGCACAGGGGAACTAATGAGAGCGTATCGTCAGGCAGAACAGAAGCGATAGTAGCAACCGCAGGGGGCAATATGGATTCGGAAGTGGCGTTTGTAGCCAGAAGCTGTGCTGATCAATGTGAGAAGCGGACGAGGCATTTCGGGATGACGACACCTTTGGGCAGAAAACGTGGAGAGGGAACTATAAGCACGTCTCCGTCACTGATTCGGTTTGAGCAGAGGGAAAGCACCGTCTCGCGGCGGGGGTTTAAAACACAATCTTCACTCGCTGTGACGTGCAGCTGTGGTACTTCAGAAATGCCGCTGAGCTGCTCTGTATCCGTGAGTTGAATTTCAGGGTGATGACATGAAATGACGGCGGATGCGGATGAGAGAAAATCCCAACCCAGAATAAGATGATGAGCACAGGGGGACAACACCGCACACTGAACATGATGCCGAAGAGAACCAAAAACAATCCGCACTGTGCATTGTCCGGATGGCTTAATCACACTGATATTCGCTCCATGTAGAAAAGGTCCCGAGTAGGGTGTTCGTACCTTGCGTAGACGAGCACACAATTCCGCACTTATCACTGAAACGCTCGCACCAGTGTCAATAAGGGCATCGACGCAAACACCTTCAACCAAAACAGACAGCAAGTTCGACGGACGCTCTGGAGGACTTGTAAGCTTCGCAGGAGATGCAGTTTTCCCTCCCAAAACTGCATTAACTAGTTTTCCTGGCGGTGGTTAGCGATGTAAGACGCACGACGAAGGGGGGAAACTGAACGGCGACCTGGTGAAGGCGAGCGGGGTCGTTGCGCACGGGAGCTGCGAGGGACGTCGTCAGTCTGAGGCGGAGACGGGGAGCGGCGTGGAGGCGACGGGTACGCACGCCGCCGGTAGCCGTAGTAGCTTGGGGGTACGCTCTCGCGCTCATAGGCAGCATAACCACGTCGTTCATCCCGTTGGCGGCGTCGACAAAAGCGGGAGATGTGACCTCGAATGGCGCAATAGTAGCACACGGGCCGGTTGGAGAAGGCATCCTGACTTGGTGGAAAGTAGGGCTTTGAGCTCGGCGCGTGGGGCATGGCCGCAACATAGCCAGACGAAGGGTGGCTCATGATCGGGGACAACGGCAGAGGTGTCTGGCCAGCGACATCCGAGTAGGACGGTGTTGATGGGGCAACTGAATGGACAGGCGGCACTAGGACAGGCATAGCCGCAAGCTCCTCTTTAACCATCTCGCGAAGGCCAGGAGCCGTAGCGGCTTGGCGAACGCCGTGCGGAAAATGGGAGGTGTTGCCGTACACTTCTTCGCGAACTATAGCTCGAATCATCGCACGAAGGTCTTCGTTCCCAAGATGAGGAGTAGGCGCCGTGTCCCGTGGGAGGCGGATGGATTGAAGTTTGTCGATGCGCTGACAGGAGGATCTTACGTCTGCAACGGTGGAAAGGTTCTGCAGGACAAGTGCGTTGAAAGCGAACTCGCCGATCCCTTTGAGAATGTGACGAACACGGTCAGGCTCCGGCATATCTTTGTCGACGCGGCGACACAGCGCTATAACATCCTCGATGTATGAGGTGTATGTCTCATTAGTTTGCTGCACGCGGACCTCCAGCTCCCTCCTCGCGGTTTCACTCCGCGCTTTAGGGGAGCCAAAAATCTTTTGCACCTCCGTGGTGAAGCCAGCCCAGTCGGTAAATTCATGTTTGTGGTTTAAATACCACGTCTCGGCAATCTTCTTCAGAGAGAAGCCAACGTTGAACAATTTGAGGCGATCATCCCACCTATTGAACTCGCTGACGCGTGTGAAGCTGTCCAGCCACTCCTCCACGTCTTCGCCCCGAAGACCAGTGAACTCGGGAGTGGTGACGTTGCATTGCAGAGGCGCAGAGGCTGCGCTACTCGGAGTGTCTTGCGACATGGACATTGGTCTTGAGGGCAAGCGGCGACCTGAACGGAGCTCCAGGGGTGTCGAAGGAGAGGTACAGCTCGGGATCGAGTTGCAACTCCACCACTTGTGAGGCCGTAGATAGAAGGTGACGGGACCGTTGCTTTCGAAGCTCCTTTATTCCGATGCGTCAGGCGGGGACGAACCAAGATGGCGACCCAGCGTCCCTGCTGATGATGATTAGCCGAAGACGAGGTTGTGCCGGTGATGATGAGTATGTACAGCAGATGATGCGGTAGCCGCAAGCTACTGGTGATGATGATTAATACCAATGGGGACAAATATCTCCTAGCAGGCAGCAAGACACAAACTCAGCTGACAATATATATATATATATATATATATATATATAGATATGTGTTTGTGTGTGTGTGTCTGTGTGTGTTGTAGAGAAGCGAAGAATTGTGAAAGAGAACCTATGAGACTTATGATTCGCCAATCTATCAGCAGTGCAACGAGGATGGCGGCCGATTGGAAGAGAAGGAACAAGAAACGCTGAGCTCTTTCTAAGAGCGAATGAACTTGGAAGCCTGAGTGGCAGATGTAGTTTCATTACAATTGGCACACTCAACAAGCCTTTAAGCTCCGAGGCTACCTATTGTGCGCAGCTGCTCTCTCTCATCATGATACAGCCGCAGTAACGGCCCTCAGCAGCGGCTCAGCGCTGACACGCCTTCCGGCCTACTTCCCCAGTTCATCTGCGGGGCCGCGGTGCCAGCCAGAGCGCCTACCGCAAGCAACACATAGCCACCAGGTGAGCCAGCTTTGAGCGCGCCCTTTCACAGATTTGGACATCTTCTAGACTCGTCCCTGCTGCCGCCGCTCGCGCCGTGATTTCTACGGCCTTTGGATTCTCCTCCGAGAGTGACCAACCTTCCCAATGTCGAGCAGTGCTGCTCATGGCGGCCACCCTTCATGGGCTGTTCAGGCCATCATAGAGGTGTGCGCGCGCCTTAGCGACGTCATGCCCACACCAGAATACGCGGTCCGTGGCAGCGCATTTTTACCCCCTGCCCTTGCGGACGTCCCGGAGTTTTGTGAATTTCAGGACGACGTTGTTCGCTGGGTACAGATCATTGACCCCCTTTCCGCCCCCAACGCTTGGTCCGAGATCATCAAATGGTCATTCGCTGCAGAACGGCCGCGTGACACTGCCCAGCCATTGCATCTGTACGATGGACACACGCATTCGACTTGGGCAAGCTGCAGCGCTGCGTTGACCGCCTCTTTGAATAATATCCCAGGTACCTCTTGCACCCGCTGCATCCATATGTGCATCCGGTACCAGGGAGACAGCGAAGACATCAAGGTCTACATCCAATGTCAGCTCTCCATTGGCTGTCTCCTGCAGCGAGGCAACATGTCATAAAGGGCCTTGGTGACCCCGCCAAAAGCTGAAATCCACACGTCGCACCCCCCAGATTTGAGCCTGCAAGATTTTATCTACCTAGCTCCAGAACTGCAGCAGTGCGCAAACAGGCAGGCACAGAAGCCTCACCTACAGGCATCGCGTTCCACCTCGGAGGAGTTCGGTGGCCCTGGTACTGAATTGGATAATTTTTTGTTCAAAGAAGAGACAACCAGTTAGGTGTCCCCAATTGTGACTGAAGAGGCGTTGTGATCTAATTCTGCGCACCAAGACCATAACCCACCGACTGTTTCCTCCGCACCAATGGGGGCCTCCCTTGAAGATGAGCTACCTTCGGCTCCCGAAGAATCACAGAGTTTGTCCCATACAAAGAGCCTGTCACCACGGTCACCAGCTTATGCCTTCTGGAATGCCACAAAGAACCGCTGTAGGCAAACCATCTCGAAGTCTGCCACAGCTGTATTGCCGAAGATATAAGTTCAGAACTGAAATTGGTGAGATAAGAGCAGGTGACCAGCCAGACAACGTGACGAGTAACGCGTGTTACCCAATGAAGGGCATCTTATCTCAACCAAAACGCAAGAAGACAATGAAGAACAACAGCTAAAGCAATTCCTCCGGAATCATTTATGAAGACTACATTAGGCAAACCCATTGTTTCGGTTTAAAAGCATGACGCCGAAGCAAGCAACCAGGAAGTGTAAAACGCCCAACCTAAACACGAAAAGCTACTCGAAGAAAATGATGCACCGGCCGAAGACAAGGATGTATTCAGTGTATAGTGTTGAGTTTGTTATTCCCTAAAAGGGAGGCAGGTGAATATACGTGAATTTCTGGGCTAAATGTCCCAAAAAACAAAATTGACTAGGGCAAAGGCGATTCATAGTGCGGCTCACCAGACACTGTAGACAGCAAAAAAATATTAGGAACAATATCAATGCTTTCCAAGCTGTGTATTATATAATCAACAACGACAATTTCAATTGCAGGACGTATCATAAAACTGAAGGTATAAGAAGAAGGATATTGAAATAAACATATTAGGTTAGAGCACTGCTTATGAGCAATAGAAAAGACAAAAAGACGACGAGCAGGTGTACGCAACTTAGCGGAATGCAGCAGTGACAGATATTCTGTTAAATAAATAAAGGTATAAGAAAATACAATACAGACAGCGGGGTTTAACTCCAAAACAACAAACAACTACTCAAACTAAAAGCGCGGATATGCAAAAAAGTAACTGAAACAAGCATAAACACCGGATGTAATTCAATTTTTATCAAGTAGTATCAAGTCTACAAAATATTGATAGGTTTCCTTAAATGAAAAATGTACTGCTTTGAATGGATTAAAAATATAAGGAAACTTATGCCTAAGATATGGTAGGTTTAGTTTGTATAAAAGTGCGGCATGTGCAGGGTGCCAGTGTTGTGCGTGTGTTACTACGTTTGTTGTGGGTGGTAGAAGTGCTCTACTTGACGAAAAGTTGTTTTAGGTGACGGATGAAACATAAAGGAAGTGTATGACGCGGACATGATACGTATGCTGGAAAGCTATATTATTGTTATAGTTAACTATACAGGTTCTCTGTAATAAATATTACGTACCCAAAGTGAGTCGCGTATTTTTTCTGCAGTATTAAAAGTTTTGTTATATTTGTTTTTGTCATTGTTGCCAGACTAGATTGAAATAATTGAAGTGGGATACAAATAACGTATATTGACAGATCAAATACGCATATTGACAGGTTGACAGACCTGTGCACCGTGGGGACAGAAGGACCTGAAGCTTCGGATCCCAAGGCGGTTCTGGAGTTCGTGCACATCTGTCCAGATTTGCCACCGACCCACAAACAGCTGTTAACCGACCTCCTGGCGAACTTCTGCGATTGTTTTTCTACGTCGTCAAAGGTCCGACAAACACCCGTTGCGAAACATCGCATCATCCTGGACCAAACCACAAAGCCCGTGCACCAGCATGTATATCGCGTGTCCTACAAAGAAAGGGAAGCCATCCGGAGCCAAGTAAAGGAAATGCTTCGAGACGACGTAATTCAGCCGTCGAAAAGTCCGTGGGCGTCCGCTGTGGTGCTCGTAGAAAAGAAGGACAAGACCCTGCGCTTCTGTGTGGATTACAGGAAGCTAAACAGCGTGACAAAACGAGAGGTGTACCCTCTTCCCCGCATAGACGACGCCCTGGATCGGCTGCGCAACGCAAGGTATTTCTCGTTATTAGACCTCAAAAGCGGATACTGGCAGATTGAGGTCGATGAGCGACACCGGGAGAAAACGGCGTTCGTCACACCTGACGGACTGTATGAATTTAAAGTGCTCCCGTTCGGCCTTTGCTCAGCACCCGCGACATTACAGCGAATGATGGATACTGTCTTACCCGGGTTAAAATGGCAGTCATGTCTGGTGTACCTCGACGATGTCATTGTTTTCTCCGCATCCTTAGAAGAACACCTACATAGACTGCGGCTGGTCCTCGAGGCTATTCGTTCGGCTGATTTAACTATAAAGCCGGAAAAGTGCCACTTTGGGTATGTAATGGACCTCGAGGTCCTCCGGCTGCCAAGCCGTCGAGAGAGAGCGGAGAGTGCACGTCTGGTGATAATGAGGGCTTTAATCGAACTGCGTCGCGTGGAGCGCGAGAGCGTGCAACCGCTGGGTCCGTGCTGGTGAAGATGATGATGATCAGCGTCGTCTGTTATGGCGCAGAAGAGGAAGAAGTTCCAACACTCTCCCCCGCCGAGAGATGACACAGGTGCGCTACATTTGAATGGTCTTTGCAGAGCGGGTGTAATTCTTGCTTTAGCGAATATGGCTTGACTGAAAACTTCTGCCGACGAAGCATGGCCAATGTCGTCTCTTTTTTAGTCGGCGACTGGTACCCAGCACCTCTTGCGCACTTGTGTCAGAATGTCTCGTACTCCCCCATGGAGGACCTGTGCGTGGGTGTGCTGGATCACGAGAGATGTTCAGTTCTGTCTTGGTTCCTTTTTTCAGGTGATCTCGCGTCATTGCGTCATACCTTCTCACAAGCTTGACACCTTTTTCTAGCTTTTTCGTTGAGCTGGGGATCCGCATCGTCGCAATACCAAGGCTATTTCCTAGGTCGAAGCTTGGTTTATAGGGGGAAACAACCTCTTGTTGCTCATTCGTCCCTTCGACGGCCTTTTTTACTCGTGCCATAGACAGTTTGGTGGTGCCCCAGCTTTGTTTGTTCTTGCATTTGGCGCCGAAGCCTCCAACTTGCGACGAACGGTTCAGAACCTTCGACATCTCGTTGGCTCCCACGCACGCACGGAGAACGATAACGTTGGCACAGTGCGTAAAATTTGCTCCTACTGCCAACGGGCCCTGTACAGTCCAGCCCAGCAACGTTTCCACGGCTTTGAGCTTCGTGGTCAGTGGTTTTACATTGCCGGTTACTATCTCCCAGTAGTGGTCCGCACCAATCAGGATCGATATTTTGATTTCGCCGAATCGCTGTGCTCTGAGTGCCCTTGTGTCCAAGTGCATTTCTTTCATCTTCGTGATGACTTCGTCGTCCGGTACGGGAATGTGCTCGTTGCATATTGTGTCGATTTCGAGCACCTCAATCTGTACGGGCCTCTCTGTGTTTCCGTTATCTATGGACAGACGTACTTCATGGAAGGTTTTTGTCTCCTTTGGACTTCCAAAGACACCAACAGTCAAGGTCTCCTCTTCTAACAACTCGCATCCTAGTCTCTTGAACACATCTGCAGTGATAAAACTGCGTTGGCTTCCGCCGTCGAAAAGAATTCGGTGGCGTCCCGAGGATGCGGAGCCTACTACTGTTGCGGTCAAAGTTTGGAGGAGGACCATGGGTCCAGTAGAGGCCACGTTGCTGTTTCTCGGGGTGTCTGCCGTGCACATGGTGGTTGCATGCTTTTGAGCACACTTGCGGCAGCGCAGTCGACCTCGGCAGTCCTTGTACAAGTGGCCTTTCTTCAGACATCGGAAGCATCGACCTTCCATCGTGAGCAGCTGCTTTTTAAGCGTGATGTCCCATTCATCGAGGTCGCAGACCTCTGAACGATGCTTTGTGGACTGGCAGAACAGGCACCGCTGAGTGTTGTTCGCTGAAAGGTGTAGAGCTGACATGCTATGTATGTCACAGTGTTGCTGCTTTCTAGGCGGCTCTTTTGGGGTCACAGCGACGTCTGAGGTCCTTACTCCTGTATGGTGCTCCATGGCTTCTCGACACTGAACTTGATGGTCGATGAACTGGAGAAGCTGTTGAAGCTCTTGTTCGGGCTGTACCGTCTGGTTCTGTCGGTCCCTTATTACTTGAGCTGAGGTGGATGCCGTTGTTGAAGGCGTCGTTGGGCTGATGCGCTCGTGAAACTTCAGAACCATGTCCCATGGCAGTACTCTGAGGAGGATATCCCGTAACATTAGGCAGTAATTAGCAGGACTAGTGCCAAGCGCCTTCAAACTTCTTACGTGTACTTGGACCACGTCGTATAGCAGTCGAAGTTGATGCACGTTCGAAGACGACGAAACTGGTCTCCAGTCCAGAAGGCTTCTGAGGTGATCTTGTACGATGAGCCTTTCGTCACCGAAGCGCTTTCTTAAAATATCGATGGCGTCTTTGTAGCACTCCTCGCTCGGCTGGAGTCCTGAGATGGCCGATGCGGCAGCTCCAGTGACGAGGGTGTTCAAATAGTTGAATTTGTCTGCAGTGCTCAGATCGTCGTTATTATGCACGGCCGACGCGAACTGCATCCAAAAGCGCTGCCAGTTCTTCCGGTTCCCATCGAACTTTAGCAGGTCAAGCTGAGGCAACTTAGCCTTGCTGGCGGTTGGAGTCTGGGAACTCGGCAGTCGTGTAGGTCTGGATGCGAGAGCGTCTTGCAACCTGAAGCACAGGGCCGCGGCAGTGTTCATAACCTTGTCCCCATATTTGCCCGCATTCGACGTCTCATTATCCAGCAGACCGTCTGGCATCTCGTCAAAAATCCGGTCGTAAAGCTTCCTTATCTGCTGGTGGAGCGCTTCTATTCGTTCAAGCAGAACACTGACCTCGGACGCCGAAAGTCCAGGTTGCCCTCGCAACGCTGCTTCCGCTTCGATAATTACGCCGTCCACCTGAGAGCGGAGGCTCTGTTGACGTCGGAGTAGCCGTTCCATGGCGGTCAGCTGGCAGCCGAGGATTCTGGGGCCAAAGTCGCCGGCGCCGCGTCCGGGCATTGATGAGGTAGGCCTTGTCGCGAGATCCCGGGTTTCCGGCACCATGTAATGGACCTCGAGGTCCTCCGGCTGCCAAGCCATCGAGAGAGATCGGAGAGCGCACGTCTGGTGATAATGAGGGCTTTAATCGAACTGCGTCGCGTGGAGCGCGAGCGCGTGCAACCGCTCGGTCCGTGCTGGTGAAGATGATGATCAGCGTCGTCAGCTATGGCGCAGAAGAGAAAGAAGTTCCAACAGGGTGATGTTTGGCCGATCCCCTGATTGGGTATGCGCCAATATTCAAAGGAACAACAACAACAACAACAAGTACAAACAGCTGCGTTTTCTTGGCCACGTTATCAGCGCGGAAGGGGTGGCCCCAGACCCTGAGAAGACAGCGGCTTTAGCATGCTTCCCGAAACCAGCTGACAAAAAAGCTTTTCGGCGTTTGCTGGGACTGTCGCCCTATTACAGACGCTTTGTTGAGACTTTTTCGGACATCGCCGAACCCTTGACACTCCTGACAAAAGACGATGAACCATTTGTGTCTCAAGAAGAGCAAGAAGTCGCTTTCAATGACCTGAGAAACCGGCTACAAACCGCTCCGGTTCTTGCTCATTTTGACGAACATGCGGATACCGAAGTACACACAGATGCCTAATGTCGGTCTAGGCGCGGTTCTCGTGCAGTGGAAAGACGGTGCTGAAAGAGTCCTAGCGTACGCAAGTATCACACTCTCCAGAGCGGAGGCAAATTACTCCACAACCGAGAAAGAGTGCCTAGCCGCAGTCTGGGCCATCAGCAAGTTCAGGCCATACCTCTACGTTAGGCCGTTTAAGCTCGTCAGCGACCACCACTCACTGTGCTGGCTGGCAAACTTAAAGGACCCATCTGGGCGCCTTGCTAGACGGAGTCTTCGGCTGCTAAAGTACGACATGAAGGTCGTCTACAAGTCCGGACGCATCCATAACGATGCCGACTGCTTGTTGCGAGCGCCTGTCGACTCACCACGCCAAGAAATAGAGGAGGATATACCGTTTCTTGGAAGCGTCAGCACGTCCAAAATGGCCCAACTGCAACGAGCTGACCCAGAGCTGCTACTCGTTATCCATCATCTGGAAGGTCGTGAAGTTCGCATACCGCCAGCTTTTATCTGCAACATCGCCTCCTTCAGGCTTCGGAATAGCGTGCTTTACAAACGCAATTTTGGAAGCACAAAGTAGGCGTTTATTCTCGGTGTGCCGTCAGCCATGCGTGCGGAAATCTTGTATACCTGTCACGACGAACCTTCAGCCGGCCATTTGGGTGTCAGCCGTACAGTATCCAGGATTCGGCAAAATTACTTCTGGCCGAAACTTTGGCGAACGGTCCAGCAGTACGTCAGAAGCTGCCGTGAGTGCCAAAGAAGGAAGACTCCACCTTTTAAACCGGCCGGGCTTCTTCAGCCGATAAAACCGCCTACAGCACCATTCCAGCAAGTCGGTATGGACCTTCTTGGCCCGTTTCCGACGTCAACAAAGGGAAACAGATGGATAGTGGTAGCGACATTTACACTCTCCGTGTGCCGAGTAATTAAAAGTACCCCCCTTGTTTTATCCACACGCTAAAATGTATTCGTTTTTATGTTTGAGGGGAAAATGACCGGATGTGGGCCAAAGCTCTGTTGCTGAAGACATTTTCTAGAAAGATTATTGATGTGAGTATCTCAGCTGAGGCATGCTGAAAAGGTGACACCGAGAATTTTGATATCATATTCTGTTTCCATTCTCCTGTTTGAATAATTAAAAATACTGTTTAGATTCCTTTGTTTGTGTTTTGCTCTAAAGATAACTACCTTTGTTTTTGCTGGGTTTATATTATTTCTGTCGCTACAGCCGTTGTTGTGTACAAAAAGGATGAATTGTTAACATCAATACAAATGTATTGCTGCCTATTGGTTAAGTAATGCCAAAGTAGAGATAAGGAAGTTCCACGTATGCCATTATGGAACAGTTAGTGTTTTACAGTATCGTGAATAATGCAATCAAAAATGGCTTGGTAACATCTATGAAACGACGGAGAGTATAATTTATTTTTTTAATATTTTGTAATATGTTCTAATTGTGGTCACTAGAGCATTCGCAGTTGATTCGTTGTTTCGGAAACAATGCGAAAACCATTAGTGACATTTAGTAGGCTGACCACGTGAATGCTGAATGCAGGCATGCGGATGAAAAGATGGACTCGTTCATCCATGGAAATGACGACCAGATCACCATGATTGAAATCAACGGCCACAAACAAAGGAGCGGCTTTCACAGCTTTACGCACCTGTTTGAAACACCGGATGTGATCATTCTGTTAAAAGCTGTCAAGATTTTTTCTTCAATAAAACCAAACCAAGACTCGCTCTTGCATTATACAGAAAAGAAGTGCCCCAAACCGCGCGGCAGACGAGAAGAGATCTGCAACAAGAAACGCGGACCTCACTCTGAGGGAGAATAAACATGGACGCCAGAGAGACAGATAGATAGGGTCATTATATATTAATAATAATAATATTAATAATAATAATAATTATAATACTTTATTTTCAGCAAAAAAGAGAAACTGTACAGAAGTCAGGCCTACCAAAGCCTCATAGGGGTTGAACGGCAGTGCCTGGCAGAGCGGACAAACATGCTACATAAAGAAAACTAATATAACAGAAATTTGTAGCTAACTAGCAAACAAACATAACACTGTGTACTGGGCAGTCAATGAGGTAAACATCACCAGAATACTGAAAGGACTTATACAATACAATGTCTTAACGCTTTCCTTAGTTTATACCTAGTTTGAAAAGAGAGGTTGATTGAAGGCATGGGGCACATAATAAATTTGACTTCTTTTTCCGTATCTCGTGGCGCATCTAGGTATCAGATACGGTTCTTTAGGGCGGAGGCAGCGCGTCGGAATGTACGGAGTCTTAAAACTACTACTCCAGTAATGCTTCAATACAATGGTTTGTAGCAACAGAAAGTCGAAATTTGGCATAGATAACATGGCAAATATGTTAACATCCCTGGCAAGGTCCAGGTCGTACGCAACATTACGCAGTAGTGAACGCAAAATAGAATCAATCCTATTTTTCCATCGTGAGGCACAAAACCCATAAACCGTGACACCATATCGCAGCACACTATAGGCCAAAGCATGAACAACAGTTTTTCGTACTGACATCGGCATCAAATATCTGATATTATACAGCAGGCATGACACAGCTCGAAGCTTCCGGCAAACATAGGCGAGGTGCGTATTCCATGATAAATCACTATCAAAATGTACGCCAAGATATTTTACGGTATTTGTACAATTTATTGAAGTGCAATTGCAAGGGAAACAATCAGATGTGTGTAGAAAGAAAGAGTAAGCAAGATTAATTTTCTTCAATGGATTGTGAAAACAAATAAGGCGAGTTTTCGAAGTATTAACCGTGATAACATTAGCCGCAAACCAATCCATGGCTTTTGTGGCAGTTGCTTGTAAAGGCGATATCGCATCAGAATAATTTGACGCAACTGATAAAATTAGTGTGTCGTCTGCATATTGGAACAAGGGAAGGGCTATATGCGAGCTAAGATCATTGACATAGATATTAAATAATAAAGGACTTAAAATAGAGCCTTGTGGAACACCCGCTGTGATCGTGGTGAAATCACTATAGGTTCGACCTATCTTAACGCACTGCCGCCTGCCATGCAAATAATTTTCTAATAGCAATAGAAAAGGACCGCGAAATCCCAGCAACGAAAGTTTGTTTAATAGCACATACGCTATCGAATGCCTTACTGAGATCTAAAAGTAGCGCGCACGCTACCTTATTGTGCTCAAAACTCGAATTGAGCATATCAGAAAATTCTTCAAGAGGCACTTGCGTGCCTTTACCACGAATGAACCCATATTGGCTGGATGAAAGGACGTCGTTCACCTCCAGAAAAGTTGTCATGGTTCGCAACATATGGCTTTCCAACAGCTGACCGATGCATGATAATACAGAAATTGGCCGATAGTTTTCAATTTTATTGCGCGCGCCAGCTTTGAACAGTGGACGCACTACAGCGGTTTTCATATTGATGGGAATGACGCCACTGGCAATAACAGCATTGAGTAGGGTTAACAAAACGTGCTTGATGGTAGCAAAATTTCTGCGCAGATCATTTATAGAAATATTGTCTATGCCCGGCGATTTGTTGGGTTTCAGGCTATAAAGAATTGTTCTGAGTTCATCTTCTGTTAGAAGTGGAAGATAAGCCGAATTAAGGATACTTTTTTGAAGGGAGCATGACTGTGCGTTTTGTCTTAAACTACCGGTAACTTGGGAAAAATATTTGTTAAAGTTATCTGCGGAAGTTTGCCCAGGTGAGGAAAAGTGCGTGGATATAAAGTCGTCATTATGATTCTGTTTAGTGTTACCTCTCAGACAGTTCAGCAACGACCAGGTCTTTCTGCTGTCTGAACGGGCGTCCCAAAATTTTTTTTAAAGTGTTTTCGTTTAGCCAAGCGGATCATAGCATTTACTCGATTTCTGGACCGCCTGAATTTAGATCTTAATTCTACACAGTTAGGGGCTCGTTTTGACTGGGCCCAAAGTATGTCTTTTTCTTTTATTGCAGCCAGTATTTCACGAGTCATCCAAGTATTGTGCGAGTTACGTTGTTTGATAGTTACAACGCGGGTAGCTAGTTGCTTAAACTGGTTAAACAGCGCAACGAAGCCAGCGTAAATTGCACTGTGGGGTGTAGTTAAAATAAAGTTTTGCCAATCATGTTGTTCGACTAATTTATCAAAGACCTTTGGATCTACTAACGAGATTTGTATTCTACCACAAGCAGTAGGTGGTGTAGCAGTCTCCTTTGTTAACGAACTGCAGACAAAGTAATGATCAGCCAGTTTAGTCTCAACAATTGCAGACTTTACGCTGAGACTGTCAACCCGGACGTTTATGTGGTCTATGCATGATGAGACTAAGCGACCAGAAAGCATTTCTTCGCGTGTTTTGTTTTGAATAGTATTTTGTAGTCCAAATTTAGATAAAGTATCAAGGTAATCACCTACAAGAGCGATGTTTGGGCGAAGGGTGTTAATGTTAATATCCCCAACCATACATATGTTGTCTTCACGAGCAAGGGACGCTAGCGCACAATCAAGCTCCTCTAAAAACAATCGACCGTTACAACAAGGTGGACGGTAAACAGATATTAAAACCAAAGATAACTCGGGAGTGCTCATGCGCAGGGCAACAACTTCAGCGTTCAAAAACGCAAAACTGCACTCCGATACCGACCAGTTATCTTTTATAAACACTGCCACGCCCCCTCCCCTTCCAATAGGTCGGGTGTAAGAGAACGACTGGAAACCGGGTATTTTATATTGCGGCGGAAGAAATGAAGGCACGTTTATTTCTGTAAGGACGAAAACATCAAAGAATGAACAATATGGAGAGGTTAGAGCCAAACAGTGATCCCAGTGCTTGTGAACACTACGGATATTGACGTGTGCTAGTCGAAAAGATTGACCGTTTTTAACTGACAAAAATGTATGCGCTTCCGCAAAGGAAGCGCAAACTTCTGAACTTCGCCTACAGATTCAGCCAGCTTTCCACAGACATCTCTGACCGTCAACAGCTCTCCAACCTTCGCCGTTAGAGCATCCACGGTGTTCTTCAAAGCATCTAATTTTTCATGAACTGCGGAGAGCATGGCTGAAGAAGCATCACCCGAGTTGGAAGCGGACGTTCCCAGTTTCTCTGTCTGCGTTTTGCAAGCCTGACATTCCCAAGCCCCACGCTTTGCTGCAGACATCTTAGCAAATTTCGCATCAGTGATATTTGAACAGTTCTTTCCCACATGATAGCCATCGGTACAGGTAGCACAGGTCAAGTATTTGCCATCAGGAGGCAACGGTTCCGAACAGGCATCGCAGATAGTTGACATTGGTGGGCAGTCAGCGGCAAAAGCAAAATAAAAATTCCCCCGCATTTCCCCGAGGGGGAGAATGTGAAAGTGCGAATGCACGGTTGTCGGCCCGCTTGCGGCGCTTGCGCTCGGCCCCCGCAGCCCACCGCCTCGCCGCCTTCTCTTCCATCTCTTCCATCGGGTTTGTAGTATCACGTGTACACCACGCAGTTATCAAGCCGCTATAACGCCGCTGAGTCGCCAACGCACGCCGCTGACGACGTAGTTTGAGTGCGTTAAAGATATAAGGCGCGTTCTGACACCGATATCAGCGTCGCGTCCGTGGCTTATTCGGTAGAGCGTCGGGCTGCGGCCCGCAAAGTCCTCAAATCGAAACCTGGCGCCGGATGCTGTTTCTTTCTTAAATATAGAGGAGCACTGCGGACGCCGACGCCGCCGCCGGCGGTGGATGGTTTGGGGTCGCTTATAAAGAGCATTCGCTCTTAAAAAAGATGAAACAAGTTACTCGGCTAACTCACCTGCCAGACAAAAGCGCAACAGATTGAGCACAGGCAGTGGTTTGCCGCTGACTGCAAGGTTCCCAGGTGGTGGCAGGCCTTAAGTAGACGGCGACGGACTCCAAGCGGTCACCAGACGAACTGGAAGCTGAAGCCCCGGCCGGCAAGTTGAAACAGTCAGAGCAGCTAGTCACTGCACCAGTCATGCGCCGTGGTAGTCCAGCCACGCACGTCCGAGATAGCCATCGAAGGAGTAGCCGATGAAATCGCAGGGGCGTAGTTTGTTGATCGTCCCGGTATGTAGGTGCCTGCCAGACAAAAGCGCAACAGATTGAGCACAGGTAGTGGTTTGCCGCTGACTGCAAGGTTCCCAGGTGGTGGCAGGCCATAAGTAGACGGCGACGGACTCCAAGCGGTCACCAGACGAACTGGAAGCTGAAGCCCCGGCCGGCAAGTTGAAACAGTCAGAGCAGCTAGACACTGCACCAGTCATGCGCCGTGGTAGTCCAGCCACGCACGTCCGAGATAGCCATCGAAGGAGTAGCCGATGAAATCGCAAGGGCGTAGTTTGTTGATCGTCCCGGTATGTAGGTGCCTGCCAGACAAAAGCGCAACAGATTGAGCACAGGTAGTGGTTTGCCGCTGACTGCAAGGTTCCCAGGTGGTGGCAGGCCATAAGTAGACGGCGACGGACTCCAAGCGGTCACCAGACGAACTGGAAGCTGAAGCCCCGGCCGGCAAGTTGAAACAGTCAGAGCAGCTAGTCACTGCACCAGTCATGCGCCGTGGTAGTCCAGCCACGCACGTCCGAGATAGCCATCGAAGGAGTAGCCGATGAAATCGCAAGGGCGTAGTTTGTTGATCGTCCCGGTATGTAGGTGCCTGCCAGACAAAAGCGCAACAGATTGAGCACAGGTAGTGGTTTGCCGCTGACTGCAAGGTTCCCAGGTGGTGGCAGGCCATAAGTAGACGGCGACGGACTCCAAGCGGTCACCAGACGAACTGGAAGCTGAAGCCCCGGCCGGCAAGTTGAAACAGTCAGAGCAGCTAGTCACTGCACCAGTCATGCGCCGTGGTAGTCCAGCCACGCACGTCCGAGATAGCCATCGAAGGAGTAGCCGATGAAATCGCAGGGGCGTAGTTTGTTGATCGTCCCGGTATGTAGGTGCCTGCCAGACAAAAGCGCAACAGATTGAGCACAGGTAGTGGTTTGCCGCTGACTGCAAGGTTCCCAGGTGGTGGCAGGCCGTAAGTAGACGGCGACGGACTCCAAGCGGTCACCAGACGAACTGGAAGCTGAAGCCCCGGCCGGCAAGTTGAAACAGTCAGAGCAGCTAGTCACTGCACCAGTCATGCGCCGTGGTAGTCCAGCCACGCACGTCCGAGATAGCCATCGAAGGAGTAGCCGATGAAATCGCAGGGGCGTAGTTTGTTGATCGTCCCGGTATGTAGGTGCGTGCCAGACAAAAGCGCAACAGATTGAGCACAGGCAGTGGTTTGCCGCTGACTGCCATATATATATAGCGAATCAGAAAGTGGAAAATGAGGGGCTCCGTAAAATAAGACAGAAAATAAGGGTTGGCTGTCAAGAAAACCTCGGAAAGCAAAGGTGAGGTTGTGGTGGGTTATAAAAAGAGATGAAGAATTTTTTGAGTCGAAAAGAAAGTGGTGAAAAAATGCCCGCCGGCTGGGATCCGAGCCCGCACCTTCAGAATACCGGTCTGGTATTCTGGAGGTCGTGAGTTCGGATCCCACCCGGCGGGCATTTTTTCACAACTTTCTTTTCGACTAAAAAAATTCTTCATCTCTTTCTATAACCCACCACAACCTCACGTTTGCTTTCTGAGGTTTTCTTAACTGCCAACCCTTATATATATATATATAAATATATATATATATATATATATATTGAGGTATTTATTTATATATTTTTATATATATGGGCAGTGCAGGAGGGATTGCAAAACTCTAAAGCCCGGCACTTTCATGCTGCTGCTAACAGCGGGGCATATAGGAGGGGCAAACCAACGACAGCATGGAAAGGAAATCCAGACCGCGATAAATACCGCCAAGTGCAATATGCGCCTGTGGGTGGGAATGGCTGGCCCTACAAGCTTGAACCTCTCATTTCTGAATCGTACTGCGCCGGCGCAGTTTTCAGCGCCCGCACAGTACTTAAATCAATATCGACATCTCCGAACCTCAATTTACCCCCGTAGCAGACGGTGATGCACTCGTTCGGAGGCATTCGAACCATGTAGAACGGGAATCCGTTCTTATATGTACCACAGATAGGGACTTTCCTTCTGGTGATGAGGCGGTGCATAAAAGAGCTGGCAAACCTACCACAGCGTGAACAGCAAAATCCACATTTTGCCAAAGCTCGCCACGTGCATCATGCGCCTGTCGGTCGGCATGCTCGGCACTACATTATGAAGCCTCTCGTTTTTTCGACGTACTTCGACGACGCAATTTTCAGTGCTTCCTTAGCGCCTCACTCAACATAGAGAACTCCGGACTAAGATACGGCACTAAATCACGGCGATTAATGGGCACGGTCGCATCCGAAGCCTGCAGAACATTGCGACGTTCTTGCTTGTCCTACCTGTGAGGAAACTCTACGACAAATGCGGGAATTGAGACTGCCTCTTCTTGAGTTTGGTTTTGTGCCCAAGACTATTCTGTAAATTTTTGTGTAACTTCGCGCGCTTTTTGAAAGAACTGTCGTTCCTGGCAGCTGACATCGAGACAAACTTCGGGCCCAGGTGAAGCAATTCGCTCAACAAATACCGCAAATTACTTGTTACCCAGAATAAATTAAAAAGAACGGCTAGCAACCTTGGAGTCAAACTGTGGAAAACTGGCTGCTTTTAACGAAAAAACTCTGAACTGTACCGCCACCGTTTCTGCCCGAAAAAAATGTATAGGGCCTAGAATTAGCACTGAACGGCTCGGAAAAAGATCATGACGAAATAAATTTATAGTGTATGGCATCTGTGAGGATTAAAACAAGGAGGAATCTCTAGAGCTAGTAATTATGCTAGTTGCAACAGGAAATTGAAAAAGTGCGTCTGGTTGAACGCAACGAATACATTGGCTCAGAAAACGAAACGCAAGTAAAACAATACCCATATTCGTCAAAGTCCATGGTGATTGCGATTAAACAAACATTTCGAAAAACGGCCAATACGGTTAGGAGGTCTGATATAACAGCCAGTGAATATTTCCTAAGCGTGCGTGTAGTAGCAGGAAAAAATGTGTAGACTCAGCCAAAGCAAATAAAAAATACGGGCAAAATATACATGTTGTTTTCAAAAAATTAGTACAGATCTTTGTCTTTACCGCTGAGACGACACCCTAAACGATTAAGTTATGCTTGGGACACAGTAAATTCTTCTACTTGGAAAAAATCTCTGCCAAATGAAGGGCCGGCATCGCCCATTTGAAACCGCCAGAGTACAGATTTATAAACGTGAATTGCCGGAGAGTTCTTAACTATTCAGAATTCCTTAAATGCCTGCTTCTCGATCTTTAGCCAGACTTGCTTTTTAACAAGAACTTCGGCGGTAAACAATGTCTTTTTAGATGGCGAACCAAGGCCACAAACTTCCATATCTTACGGAAGGACTGACCGACACATGGGGGTGGCATAGCTATTCTGAAAAAAAAATGCCGAATACCGTTCACAGCGGTGCCGCAGATAGAAGGCAATCAAGCTGTATATTTAAAAGTAAAGTTTGTCCGCCACACATCAAGTGTGGGATGCTGCTGTCGCAGTCACTCGTCGGACGAATATTGCAGGCAGCCCCTTTAGATATATAATGAACCGAACATGCAATAGACCCGTTTAATCTTGTAGGACGATGATAACCTGCCTGCTATCGACTGGGAATCTATGAATTTTTGTTCGGCATGCTCAGAGGTTGTTAGACGACACAGTGATGCACATGAGGTTATACCAAGCAGTACATGCACCGTTCTTGTGTTAATAGAATACCTTAAAATATTCTTGACAACACATCTTAGGAAAAAGTAGATCACTCAATACCGACAACCTGAACAGTTTATTTAAACCAGTCGTCCTTAGCGATGACAGAAACATTCGAATGTCGGCAGTACTGTGGATGCTACCATAGAATCCAGCGGTGTAACACAGGCTGATATGCTTAACCTATTGTAGAATTTGGGCACAAAAACAGAAGCAGGGCCCGATAACATTTGTATCATTTTTCATGGCAGGTATGCAACGTTTCTAGCTAAATACCTCTTTGTAATATACATTCGATTCCACTTATAACGATGCCGTTTATAACAATGTATCGGATAGAACGATGAACAGCTATGACACCGTTCAGTTTTGTATGCTTTACATGGAAAAATAAACCGCTTAATACAATGCGCCAGTGCCACGATATCGGATATAACGATTGAATCGGGTTACAGCAAGAACCGAAAATGCGAGGTGCCCCCGGCTCTCGACAACCTTTGCCTCACCAAAGCTGACGGAGACTACCGATTCTACCACAGAGACAACATCGACAAGAACATGATGGACGAGTTTCGGCGCCTCGAGAACCACCGCCTACTCACCGTAACACGACAGCACTTGCGTGCCTTTGCCACCGGTGTGGACGCGGACGTGGAATTCCCTCTGGCGCTAGTAAAAACCAGATCACTCAACATAACGGCAACACAATGGAACCACACGGAACCGCGACCATGCTTCGCATCCTCATCAGGGTTCTCCACGGGAATGTGGTGTAATTTTTTTATTTAGCAACCCGCATATAACAATCATCGCTTATAACAATGTGATTTTCTTGGCACTTGGATATTGTTATAAGTGGACTATACTGTATAACAAACCAAAGTGCCCCTCACCCATAGAGTGAAAAAAGGCTAGATTTGTTCCTGTGGAACGAAAGAAAGCGAGAATGATACTGCTACATTTAGGCCAATATCCTTGTCAGGTACAATCTGTAAAACTTTGCAGCACTAATTATTATAAATGCAAGTTTTTATTAAAGCAAAAAATATATTATCTATCTTTCATCATGAATTTCGCTGAGGTCTTTCAAGCATAGCCCAATCACCGAACATTTACAACAAGCTGACCTAATCTTCCTGAATTGTATTGTCCCTCATGTATGGACAATGTAAATGAACAGATAAACTCCTTTTCTGATTCTGATTTTGGATTCAGATTTTTCAAAAAGCATTCCTAGAGGTATCACCCCAGGAGCTACTAAAAACTTGAAGGAACCCCGGGAAATTTTAGTGTTCTTACACGGATCATTATGTGTTTCACAGATCATACACAGTATGGGAAATTCAACACTGGGAACTGGGCTAGAGTGTCAGAAGACTCCGTGCTTGGCCTAATTTTGTTTTTGTCTCTTTTGTTATTATTCGGGTTACAAAAATTACGGGGAAGATCAAATTGCTCGCTAAAACTGCGTGCTGTACTGTGAAATAAATTCAAACCGGCGACCATGAAGTTTTATATAATGGTGTAGCAGATGTTTCTGATGGGGCCGTACATACCAGATGTCACGCAAAGCAAACACGTGCGCAATCTTGTTGCAGATTCCAAAAAAATGGGACAAATTTTTGTCACTACTTCTAAAATTCACATCACTAGAGTAAACCACCATCAATATCTCGGAAATATTGTAACTGAAGGGCTACCACGGGACGAACAGATAAGATAGGTTGCTTCAGCTGCCTTACGCCGCTGGCTTAACCAAGATACGGGCTCCGCCACGCCCCGCTTCGTCTGTACCTCCTTGCGACAACTCGCTTGTGCAATCGTTCTATGAATATGGTAATATCGTTTGGTCACCACTCAGAAAACAGCCAAAGGGTGCTGGAAGAAATGCAACGGGAAGTTTTAGGTTCGTGTAGAACCATTACAAAGCTTGAGGTCATCCTACTCAACTATTAAAAAAGCCGAATCGCTTACTCTAATAATTAGAACAAAGTTAGCAGGTGCAAACTTTATGAATGAAAAATTTGTGGCTATATAAACATTGATGTATCCCCCCATGTCACGTTTTCTCATACCCCAAAAACGCGAACTATTGCATTGAGACCCATTGAATACTCATTGCAAACAGACTTTATTACTCTTTTGATCTGTTGTCCACTGAATGGAATAATATAGACACGAATATTATAGAACTTTCCAAGACTGGTCCAAAATCCACTTCTTATAATGGAAGCGGTAACGTTCTGTTGATTTTGATATATGCGTTTGTGCGTATATTGTATCCAGCCAACCCTTATGTTATAGTTTTTCTGTGCATCGTTGCGTGCAAGCAATTTTTAATACTGAAATTAAATCAGAAAAAAACGCCCTGGTGATTCTTTATCATGTTCTTTGATGTCTGTATAAATTTCCCCGGACTTGAATTACTTACCCGAATTGTAGTTTCTTGTTATTGATGTGTCACTTGATACATCGGCCAATGTGTGAACAAATATTCACGTCTTTCCATTCATTTTCGACCAGCAAGCCTTGTTCACTCATGTTTAAAGGTTTTCTGTGGTTCGCAAATTTAAAGCGTTCTGATTTCGTGAGTTTTGTTCTTTCTATCCCATTGAGACGTATGTGTCTCTAATGTGTCCCTTTTTGAAATTTTGCGGTCACAGACCTCCTGATAAAATCCCTCAGGAGATTGGAGGCACCTCGAAATAAATGAATAAATCGAAAAGTATACGAATGAGACTAACGCTCCTAAAAATTTGGCTGTAGCAGCTGCACACGGTGTTGTTTGCGCCGTATGTGAACACTTTCCAAAGAGATCGTTGGTTTAGCCCTGCCACGTTAATTATGTCATTAGGTATTTAAGTAAACCAAGTAGTTCGACATAATCTTGCAAGGCCAGTGATTATCGCTGTGAGGTTTCACACACGTTTCTTTCACGTTTACTCTTGGGCTTCATATATTTTCGTGAAATAATTTAGAGTTTATGGCTTGTTAGCGTAGTGGCGTGTGCCATCTGTACATACTTATTGTCTTTGCGATGTTGCAGTTGTTTGTATATTGTGCGCAGATTGTATGCTTAGTCAGTGTTAAGCTGTTGTCACTCAAATAATAAACATAGGTCGAGCACGAATCAAAAACGTTCCTTCTTAGCATAAATTTTAGGGTCCCAAGACATAAGGTCAAAAAGAATGATGATGGTTTGCCTAAGCTTTTAAACTTGTTACTAATCCATTTCAAAAAATCTGACACGATGCTGCCGTGTATGTGAACTTCTGAGCGACCTGTTTTGAACACGTAGCCAGAAATGCATGTCGCATTGACACCACCGCCAAAAAGCACGACGAAATAGGAGCTCACCAGCATGTTCAGGTTCCAGTATAAGTGTTTTCTGATCTACTCAAGACGGCACAAACGGCCATCTCTATTAAAGAATGGAAGCTCTGTTGATCAAAAGGAAAACTAATGACTTATGATGTAATGTGAAAATGCACAAGGACTCGCTCAAGCAATGAACATGCTATGTAAACGTAAGCGTATATTTTACTTTTACTTTTTGCTTAGTAAGTAGGGCTTGCTTTGAATGCGTCTGATGATCTCGGGAAATACTTAGTGAAGAAGGCAGGACGATCAAGAGGAATATTTAGAAAATATTGGCCAATTTTGTTTTATTTAGAAGACCCACAATCAGTTTGTGACACTTTGAATTGCAGAACATATTGTCAGATGGTTAGGTGGGGCTTTTGGCACAAAATATTAGGGTATTTCTACACATTGACCATTATTGAAGAGTAAAAGCGTTTCACCTTTACGCTTTTGAAAATGCAGGCGCGTTCATAATTTTGTCTTCTAGGCATTCAGGTGAGTGACGCTGCCTATCGTACAAGTGGTTAAGACATCATGTCGGACCTTGGATTGCCACGAAGAACCGCAGCTGAAGTACATCGCTCAGTTTATTTATCTTTTAAAATAACCCAACAATAGGTACCCCATACAACACGTAGGAAAGTCCAAGTTGTTTGTGGCGCTACTCAATAAAATTGGTGTGCCTTTATTTTCTGTTCTAAATCCTTGTGACGGCATTGCGTGTCTTTGTGCAGACACACAAAGAAACTTTATTTTTTGGGCAAGCAAACGACTTCAGTCCCCAGAAACCTCCTGTCCAGTGCTAAAACTCTTCTGGTATTGTTCATTGTTTATTGTAAAAGAAAGGCACTATCCGATTTTAGTCTTATTTTCAGGAATCATAGATTGCATCGGTAATTAACTTTTTTTTCAATAGGTTGCGGAGAGATGAAGCATTTTTAAAGTGTTTTGCCTTTTTGAGCACTTCTCTACATAGTCGAGAAGTACACATTAAACAGCCGACTTATTACGTTTGGTTTAGTAGCGATTTTTAAAATTGAATGGCTATTTTTGGTTAGAAAAAAACCAACAAAAAAGTAAAGGTATAGAAAAGAGGGTTTTCATACAGATGCGATGCTGCTTTGTTTCTTCTTGGTGTAATAGAGAAACAGCTGAGTCCGACCTGCTTGTAACCAAGGCACTACCAACTTACACTGTTGCGTGAAGTGTAGACATTTTATGAAAGTGATAACTGGCGCAACAAGTTGCTTACAACATTGCAGTGTTTGCGCCAACTCTGCTGGCATAATTTTTGAGCCAATCTTCATTCCTGTATTTTAGAATAGTAGTGCACAACACTAACACAGCTCTTAAATAATAGCGAAAAGACAAGGGGTTTGTTCAATTTGTAAAAGTGACGAATGTACTTGTGAACTCGAACCAGTATAAGAGTATAGCAGTGTTTTTGGTCTATCTATGTTATGCTTGAATGGGAATTAAATGACTGGAATGTCCTTGTATATATCGTTTCCATGGCATGCAAAGCCACGATGCGCCAAGCCCGAATTTGATTTTGGGCCGCACCTTGTGGATATTATTTCAACCAGTTTTTAAATATCAACACCAGCTTTACTAATTTTAATGTAATATAAATTGTCATTAGCACCTATCGAAAACAACGCAGTCTGAAAAAATCAAATAAATAAACTCATTTACGTTAGGTCCTATACAAGAAAAGCTGCAGGTCACGCTTTCCATCGCCCCTGAGTGTGTGTATATATATATATTTATATATTTATATATATATATATATATATATATATATATATATATTTATATATATATATATATATATATATATATATATATATATATATATATATATATATAAAGGAAATGAGGGGCTCGTTGAAAATAACACAGAAATAAGGGTTATATATATATATATATATATATATATATATATATATATGTATGTATATGTATATATATATTTATATATATATATAATATACGCTCAGGGGCGATGAAGCATGACCGGTTTATTCGGCCACTCGGACAAGGGAGGCTTTCGAGTAGTGATAATAATTTTCTACAGATGATGATGATGATGCTGATGCCATAGAAGCAAGCACGGATGATAGTGTGATGACTATGAGGAAGTTTCCGTAACGTCTTGAAGAGCACAGGGAGCCTGGTCAAAGTGACTCACATAATCACCCCTAAGCGGCCGAAGCGGCCAGCTGGCCGCGAGTCATTCTGCGGTTCTGCGCCTCACACCATAATTACCTGGCCAATTTTACCTGGCATAATTACCTGTTCTATGATTTTGTATGGACAAATACAGCGGTGAAGAAATGGCTCGCACAGGCAGTGTACACGTACAGGGCTCTATGACAATACTTCATATCCTGGTCGAAACTTAACAGGGCGATGTGCCACATCTTAGCGAGTTTTGCGTTCTTGCTACTGGTTTTCCATTCGACTTGGCGCGAGTTGGCTGCAGTGGGCGAGCCGTGAAACCTACTGCTCCTGAAATGCCGCTGCAGAGGCGACGGAGCATAGAAGTTGACTCAAAAGTAATAGACGGGGAGCGGCAAAGACCGGGAAGAGTCGCGAGTAGCCAGTCGTCTTTTGCGTTACAGTGTTGTATCGGAAAGGGACAAAAGACAGGGTGATATATCTAACGCAATCTTCAGGGCTGATGTACTTAACATGTCCACGAGGGTTCGATGGAATCGCTCAGTAAGGCCATTCGTCATGCAGTTGTAGCTGGACGTTGTTTAGTGCACCGTGTTGAAGGTACGGAGAAGCTCTTCGACTAGACTGCAGAAAAGCCCTGCCATAATCACTGAGGAGGAATCGTGGGACGCCATGGCGCAAAAAATTGTTGTACGGTGTGAAGTCTGTGCTTAAGCAGCTGTTACCGAGTGAGTTGGTGCTGTTTCAGCCTATCGTGTCGGTCGACAGCCGTAACTGGCCAACGGTATCCAGATAGCGTTGGCGGTAGTGAATCGAACAAATCGATGCCGACAGTCCCAATCGGCGCCGGCGCACAAGGAAGAGGTTTATGTAGTCCTGCGGGAGGAGCACGAGCGAGCGGATTTGGAAACAGAAGTGGAGACGCCGAGCAAAGAGCAGCGACTACCTATTCGCTCTTACGTTTTTGTGAAGCCAAGGTGCCCAGCGGTAGCCTCATCGGGGTAGGCTTCGAGGGTAGGGTGCTGGACTGTATAGGGCACAACGGTAGCCGTTTTCTGTGGTTTGGATGGTCATTTTGACAGCAAAGGGCCTGTGTAATAGCCTAAACATGCTCAGTTGACGATGCGCGTGGGGGAGGGGACAAACGGGCGACGAGAAAGTCAATGATGGCACCACAATATGCGTCTGCGCATTGCAGCGACATCAAATCGACGGGTCCTTCAATGCTCGTGCAGGTAACTGGTTCCAAACAAAGTGTGTTATAGGCGTGCTCCAGTGCATCAGATCATGTAGACGACAATGGGAAACGAGAGAGAGCGTATGCGTCCATTTACACCCCCCCCCCTGACCTATACGCCACGAAAAAAATCAAACTGCTCGAGGCGGAAAACCCAGCGCCATAGGCTCCTAGGCAGTTTGTTCATGATGGACAAACAGCTTAGCGATTGATCGTATATCACAATTGTAAAATGACGCTCATGAAGGTACGGGCGAAATTTCTGAACAGACCAAACGATGGCAAGGCACTCCTCTTCAGTGATTGTGTAATTATTCTCTTCAAGTGTCAACAAACGGTTTGCGTAGGCGCCGAACCTGTGCCGAAGTTGATCATCAGTGCGGTGCACAACACCGCGAATGTCACGACTACTTGCATCCGCGTGGAGTATAGCGGGCCTTGTTTTGCCAAAGTGGCAGAGCACCGTAACAGACGGTAGAGTGGTTTTAGATCGTAAAACGTGCGTTGACCGTCATCAGACCAAACGTACTGGCCGCCGGGCTGTAGGAGATGGTTGCAGGTGACGCACTTCTGGCGAAATTCTGGACAAAGTGGTGGAAATACGTAGCCAGCTGGAGAAAATTAATGGGGAACACAGACAACTGCAGGGATCTTCTTAGGATCAGGTGTTATGCCATCTTTAGTGACGACATGCATCTCGATGTTTTTGGTAGCAAAGCAGCATTATATTTTTTGAGTGGAAGTCCTTCGGTAGACATAGAGGTGAGTGCCTCGTCAAGACGCTTAAGATGTTCTGTAAACATCCACAAGATGACAAAGACATCGTCCAGGTGGCAAAAACAGGTCTTAAATTTCAGCTCTCTGAGCACCGACTCTATCATGCATTCAAATGTGGCCTGAGCGTTGCACAACCCGCACGGTACCAGAATAAATTTAACTACACTGTCAGGAGTAGCAAACGCTGTCTTTTTTGTCCGTCTGATGCATGCAATCTGCCAATACCCAGAACGGAAGTCGAAGCCCGAGAAGTATTCGGCTACTTGCATGCAGACAGGGTGCCGTCGATGCGTGGCATGGGCTGTACATCCTTCATTGTGATCTTCTTGAGGGCACAATATTCAACACATCAGCGTATGGTCACGTATTTTCTACCATCATGACCGGGGACGACCACGGACTACATGGCGGCCTAATAGCAATTGCATTTCAACTTGTCAGCCACATTTGTCTTGATGACTTGCCTTTCTGATGAGGAGGCACGATACGGGCGATGACGAACAATAGAAAACCCTTCGTTTCGATGTGATGCGTGCTTGTAATATTGTTGAGAAGAACGGTTGAGTAGCAGTCGAGCGATGCACAGTGCTCATATGACTGATAATTTCTGAGATTCTTTGAGGTCCTGGCTGATGGTGACTGCAAAAGAAGACTTCGAAGGAGGCATCTAAGTGGACGGGAACGCGAAGGCAGAATGGTCATCTCGTAATCGGAGACAGATGACATTGTGGAACCTTGCAATAGCAGAACGTCTTCTGTAGTAGTGGTTTGCACAGGTATAAGAGCTTGCTCTTCGAAAAATTGGACCAGGCACACGCCAACATAAAGTCCACGCGAACGAAGGCAGCTGCAGGGGATGACAAGAATATCACCGTCAAGTGTAGTGCTAGACAAAATTGAAAGGACGTGCTCTTGACGAAAGGGCACGATGTGATCGCTCGTCAGTACCAATGAAATTGGCCCTGACGGAGAAACAGTTGAATGATTGGTATCTGTGACATCAATAGCAGGAGGTCAGCAAGAAATACCAGCGGACGTCGATGAGAGAGTCCAAACCAAGCATAAGGCCATATGGGCGCGTGGAGAGTATGGCAGACTAGATAGGATGACAATATCCTTTAATGGAGACACGTACTGAGCCATATGTACAAGGTTCGATGCTTGTTTATTAGCACCACGTAGTCAAGGACCTCTAAACGTTGTTGTCACCTTTCGTAAAATTTTACAAAGATCTGCATAAATATTTTAAACGTCTGCCCCAGCGCCCACCGACGCTTCGATGGGGACACCTTCCACGAATACACACAACATGTTTGAGGGATGCTCTGGGTGAATTAAATTTTCTCTGATTGGAGTTTCCCTACGAAAAAATGCATGGGTATGGTTTGCGAGATTCGGGCGCTGTCATGCAGGAAAGGGCAAAGTGGTTATACAATTTGGCGGAAAGGCGAAGGAGAGTGGCGTCGTTGATCACGGGAATTGCGTTGTAACTCAGGTTGTAAAAACAGACTCTTCACGTACGAATTATAGGATTCCTGTAATTGGTACGTGGCGTGTCTATTTTCCACCAGCTTCCCAATCTCTCTTTTTTTAATGAAATAAATTTGTTTATTGCTTTACTTTTTAGAAAAGAGTGGAACTCGCGGTAGTATGTCTCCTGTTACTATGAAACATTTCTTGTTTCTTTTTTTCTTGCTTCGGAGAAATTTCGAAAATCACAACGTCACAAATGTTTGCACGCACATGTACAGTGCCCTTCCTTTCCTTGTGCCCCTAGCCCCAACCAGCCAATATTCTCAACAAGGATGCACTGTAGCACACTTTCTGCACCTATATTAGCGTGTGTGATTCTAGGTTGTATGTTACTCAGATGAAGACCGGCCCTGCGGCCATAACGTCAGTAAATGCTTGTTTTTTTATAGTGAGTCAACTATTTTCTCAACAATTTCTTCTGGCTCCTCGAGAAGCTTCTTTTACTTCTTATGTATTTAGATATATACTCTGAAGAAAGGGAGTCCTCTCCCTGAAACGTCAGTAAACTTATTTTTATTTTTACATCTTTTTCGTTTGTCTCTGTCTCTACTAACCTTACATATATATATATATATATATATATATATATATATATATATATCCCTTTCTTCAGACGTTTCAGAGCTATATATATACAGAAAATGTAGCAAAGGCGAGGGCAAGGTAAGAGGAGGGAGAATTTGTACAAATTAATCATGGTTGGTGGGTAGCAAGAGAATGAAGAGAGAGCGGGAAAATAAATTATAAAAAGGATAATAAGAACACCCTGTCACGCGGTACGAACTTGGAAAAAAAAGAGGAGAAGAACCTAACACAGAGAAAAAAAATGATTAAAAAATGAAAAATAATAAATAACAAGGTAATTTTTCTCCCCCCTTGGCAACGGGGGTAAAAGAGGGGTCAAAACAAGATATGCCCATGCAGGTGTTTGACATGGGCAAAAGGATTAGTCACGCGGAACGAAGACGTTCCAAAGAAGATATGCACATAAAGAACGAACATCTGCCCATTCACACCCGTTCTAGGAATCCCGGTAAGGTCATTGAAACAAGAAACACGTGGCTTCTGTTGGTGGGAGGCAAGGGTCGCGCCCAAAAGCAGTAGGACAGGCAGTTTCCACAGGAAAGACTGTACATTGGTAGACAAAGATCGGGGAAAAAATTAACCAGGTAATTTTCCCCTCCCTCGTGGCAACGGGGGTGAAAGAGGGGTCAAAACAAGATATGCCCATTTCACGTGTTTGACATGGGAAAAAAGATTAGTCACGCGAAACAAGGAAAAGAAGATATGCAAATGCTCACAAAGGATGCACATCTGCCCATACACACCCGTTGTAAGAAACCGGGTAAGGTCACTGAAACATGAGACACGTGGCTTCTGTTGGGGGGAGGCAATGGCCACGCCAAAAAGCAGTAGGACAGGTAGTTTCGACTCGAAATGAGCGTACATTGGTATGAAAAAAAAGACAAGGTCAAACAAGTCACTAAAAAAAAAAAGAAAATAGGCAGGTGCACGCGTATGACGCGGCAGCAAGTGGTATTCATCTGCCCGGCGCATGGTGCCAGTTCAGGGAATGCCGAGGCGGTCAGCAACGAGTATTAAAAAACAACAATACAAAAAAGAAAGAGGACACGAAAGGAATCACACAGGCTCGCGTTCACAAATTAATTACAAGGTGAGAATATCAACGCTAAAAATGGTACTGCAGCCTTCTACCCAGAACAAAATGTCCAGACTTGTTCATCAAATTTGGTTCAGTGAAGCCATTGTGCTAAAAAACGTCGTGCTAGCACGAAACTATACCCAACTACGGGAGCTCGCCAACTAATGGGAGAATATTATTAAGGGAAAGAAATGAACAGGCACAACACTAGCCTGAGAAATGCAGCCGAAATTTTAATCGGAGGAAAGACAGGTTAATTTCCCATAACTTTCATTTATGCCAAACGACGCTGATTTAAACTTATAGATAAGGTAGGACTCATGAACCTAGCGATCGTGATGCGTTTTAAAACTTGATTCAAGAATTGTGGCCTTCAGTTTGTCAAAAGAATGACCAGGAGTGTTGACATGCTTTGATAGAGGCAAAGAAGTGCAGGTATTTGCATGAGAGCGGTGATTGTTAAACCTCAAACGAAAGGGTGTTTCAGTCTGGCCGATGTATTGTTTGCCGCAGAGGGTGCATTCCAGCAGGTATACGACGTTGGCGAAATCACAGTTAAAGTTCCTTTTTACATTAACATAATAGTTTGAAGCTGTGCTGGCGGCGCGCTGCGTGGTGGTCATTTGTGGGCATACCTTACACCGTGGTTTGTTACAGGGCATGCAACCAGTAGTCTGTGGTCGGCTGATGCTGGATTTAGTGAGAACGTCGCCCAAATTTTTGCTGCGTCTATAAACAACACGTGGCGGCTCGGGGAATATCCTCTTTAGGCGTGCGCTTTGAGCGAGGATATTGTGATGTTTCCTTAGTATGGATGCAACATTCGGGGAAGAGGCCGAATGGGTCAAAACGAGGTTTGTTTGTTGATTGGGTTATGGAGCTTTTTTTCGGAGAATGTCGGTGCGGTTCAACTGGTTAGCTCGTGTAATCGCGTCATCGATTACCTGCTCTGGGTATTTTTGATTTAAGAGTGCGGTTTTAAGTTCTCTGCAGTTAGAATCGAAATCCGCCTGGCTTGTGCAGATTTGTCTAAAACGGTGAGATTGGCTCTAAGGTATTGCAGTCTTGCAGTGCCTGACATGGCTGATGTGGAAGTGCAAAAACGGGCGCGTGTCCGTAGGTTTCCTGTAGAGATTAGTCTGAAGTCAGCCCTGAGAAAATGTGACAGTTACATCCAGGAAATTTATGCTGTGCGTAGAGTAGGAATGAGACAGGGAGATGGTAGGATGCGCAAGGTTAAAAGCCTAAATAAACGCAAGAAGTTCCATTTCACCCTGCTGCCAAATCATGAATATATCATCTATATACCTTTTGTAGTACGATGACTTCAAACTTTGGGTTGCGAGGAAGTTTGACTCTAGACATCCCCTAAAGATTTTCGCGTAGTTGGGCCCGATTTTGGTTCCCATTGACGCTCCGCTGACTTGCACGTAACTGACACCATCAAACTCAAAATTGTTAGGTTCAAGGATAAAGTGAAGGAAAGTTTCAAGGGTGAGAGAATCGATAGGTTTGTCACCAGCCGACCTTCTTCTTTTCCTTGTTCCGCGTGACTAATCTTTTTTCCCATGTCAAACACGTGCATGGGCATATCTTGTTTTGACCCCTCTTTCACCCCCGTTGCCACAAGGGAGGGGAAAATTACTTTGTTAATTTTTTCCCCGCTCTTTGTATACCAATGTACACTCATTCCTGTGGAAACTGCATGTCCTACTGCTTTTGGCGCGACCCTTGCCTCCCACCAACAGAAGCCACGTGTCTCTTGTTTCAATGACCTTACCCGATTTCCTAGAACGGGTGTGTATGGGCAGATGTTCGCCCTTTGTGTGCATTTGCACGTCTTCTTTGGAACGTCTTCGTTCCGCGTGACTTATCTTTTTGCCCATGTCAAACACGTGCATGGGCATATCTTGTTTTGACCCCTCTTTCACCCCAGTTGAGACGGGGGAGGAAAATTACCTTGTTATTTATTTTTATTTATTATTTATTTTTTCTCTGTGTTTGCTTCTCTCTCTTTTCCCATGTTCGTACTGCATGACTGTGTGTTGTGATTATCATTTTTATAATTTATTTTCCCGCTCTCTCTTCATTCTTTTGATACCCACCAACCATGATTCTATTGTACCCTCTCCCTCCTCTTAACTTGCCCTGGCCCTTGCTACATTTTCTCTGAAACGAACCTATTTTGCACTCTGAAGAAAGGGAGTCCTCTCCTTGAAACGTCAGTAAACTTCTATTTTTACTGTCCTTCTCGTGTGTCTCTGTCTTTACTAACCTTATTTTTTCGCGCTCTATGTGAGTTTTATTTCCAGACTATAAATATACATACATATAAATATATATAAATATATATATATATATATATATATATATATATATATATATATATATATATATATATATATATATAAGACAGAAATAAGACAGAAAATAAGGGTTGGCAGTCAAGAAAACCTCGGAAAGCAAAGGGGAGGTTGCGGTGGGTCGTAGAAAGAAATGAAGAATTAGTTGAAAAAAAGTGTTGAAAAAATGCCCACCGGGAGATCCGGACAGTGTATCGAATGCCGTTTTATTGAACGCCTTTTTATCGAAGTCGTTTTCTCGAACGCCGTTTTATCGAACGCTGTTTTATCGAAAGTGTTTTTCTCGTCCTTTTCGAGTAACTAAATTTGCAGTACGTTTTTAATTTCCTCCTCGCAATGTAGTTTGCAAATCTTGTCTCAACAGCCTGCTTATTTAAAAAAGTATATAGTCTCTGTACTAGTTGACTTTTATTTCCGGCGGGATTTTTCTTTTTGTGATGCGCGAATTATGTTTCCAGAATTTTCTGTTCTATTCAACGAATCTCATGGTGGCTCTATTCCCCCTCTTATGGCAAGCATATCACGGCACTGTGGAATATTGATTAAAATGCCTCGATATGCTTCGTACATTTCTGTATACACCGCATTTCTGTATACACCGCCTTTTTTGTCGACACATAATCTAAATATTTCGCCGCGTATGTTGTACATAGGTAAGGCACTTCTTGGCGCTTGTGGGTCAACATGGAGGATGAGGGTGGTGTGAATATGACTGCACAGAGCAGTTCAGGTTTCAGGCGAGTCCACTGGTGCTGAGGCCGGTCGACCGTACGGCCACAACCAAGGTATCCTTGGAATATCGAATGGACCACTAGGTATCACGTCCCCATCCTGTACAACGTTTTGACATCGGACCATTGTGACCCTGTTCATGCCATCTGCCACTTCACATGAAAAATACGTGGTCTCTATTACGTCTTCAACGCATACCGCCGCCTGATTCCCCCACCGCAGGGTGATGTTCAAGCCATAAGTCTCTAATCTTTCTACTTGCGTAATTGGATGCCCTTTTGTTCAAAGTCTGTTTTTATTTCGCGTAAATATTCTTGTATTCTTTATCCCCAAAAAATTCATGTTGCTTCCTCAAACTTGTGCACCTCAGAACCTCGTCTTCAGCGCCAATACCATAATAAAATAACACACCTTGCAGGGTGAGATTCAACCAAAAGGAAAGAGTTTACAGCGTTGAGGTTGTTTATGTACAAATTTATTATTTTGAGAAACTCATTACCAACAGAAGGCAATCTGTACTGTGATCCGAACTTCGAATGGGGGTTGACAGTGAGCATGCCAGATTGAAGGCACACCACGAAGAGAAATATTTCGAAGCACAGCGCCAAGGTTAAAGGTGTTGAAGGATGCTTACAGAAGAACCTTGCAGAACTATATTAGCAGTTGGTTTTCCTAGAGAACTTGGTTTATGGCAAGGCGGTTTATGTCTTGCAGGTTACAAATATGATGGAATGCTATAAGTCCGAGGACATAGTTGGAAGAGGCAGTGAGCTTCAGTGTCCTTAGCCATAATCTGCCGAGAGAGAGAGAACAACTTTATTGAGCCAAACAAAATTGCGGCGACTACGTGCCGAATGGGGTGTTTCTCTTTTCACGGGAACCATAAGCTTCCTCGGATGCCTGGCCCCTAGAGATCAAGACGAGCTGGTTTTCCAAGGCGGGGCTGGTTGGCAAAGTGTCCCATTGCTTATTAAGGGTGTTGGGAAGGTTAGATAAGAGTTGGGGGGACGGTCTTGGTGTGCTCGCACTCTTAGAGTACGTGCCGGAGCGTTCCCAATTGCCCACAGAAGCTACACTCTTTCTGGTATCTCTCGGGCTACATTCTGCTTTGGAGATAGGTGTGCGGGAAGGATCCTGCTTGTATTTGCTATTGATTGTTTGTTATGGATTGTTGACAGTGACACAGAATGACTGCTGATAAAGGCATCACCTTATGTATGAATTTCCAAAGCGTCTACAATTTTTCGGGTGGTGTGCTATCTTTTTAGTGCTATCATTTAATGCTCCCTCATATCTTTCTGGGGATACTGTGACCATAAATGCTCGTGTATATAAGCGATGTCGTTTAAAAGAATGAGTTGATTGTAGCGTTTTGTGTGGTCTGTTTTTTCTCTTCTATTCCTGTTGTAGTTCATGGTTCCCAATAATTAAAAGGACTCTTTCTGTGCTCTTTTAATGTCATTTCTACTCATGACAACCGAATGTCAAGAACAGTTACGAAAGAATGCAAGAACTGCCCTGAAACACATCGAATTTGTTACGTCCAGATGGGTTCCACTGGCATCAACGGTAGCAAGAAAACAGACAGGTTAAGGATGAGGCCGCGACGTCTCAAGCTTCGCGGTGATCTTCGTTTCAAGTACAAAAGAAAATAAGACGTACAAAGCCAATCGAAGTCCTATGGTACAGTTTTTTTTACTTGAAACTTTAATGCTCCCCTCTGCTTTTTCTGTTGTTGTGGATGAATCTGTGACTTTTTAAGTAGCGTTCACTTTGATTTTTCAGATTTTAGAGTTGGAAAAGACTCTGATGGGCCAGCGTTTATTGTGTGTTCTTTTGATTGTGGTACTTTGAAAGTGTGTGAGGCTTCACTTCAACAATTTGCTTTGGGGTGGGGGGCGGAGTTTTGTGGTGTGATAGGGTGGAAAATCAAGACTAGGGCCAATCCACTACAGCTGTGTATCACAACAAAGGAAATACTGCTTGAACGTCATCACTATGATCATAAGCTCGCAAAAACACGTAGGATGAAGACTGTCAGAATAGGACTGCCTAGTGAACTACTAAATACCGAGCGAGTCCACTGGTTCTAAGGCCTGTCGTCCGGTTGGCTAGAACCACGATGTCCTACGGATATCAACTCGATACCCAGGCACCACGTCCCCGTTCTGTACGACGGCATGTGGTCTGACCATCGTTCCACCACTACCAACGTCCAACGACTGACTGCGATATAAAAAACTACGAGAAAAGTTTGTTTATTTAATATCAAAAATGTTTATTCCAGGATTCCGGGCACGATTCTTGACCGAATAAAATGCATCAGCTCGCATACTTCATCAAGATTTTTAAGGAGGCCTCCATAGTTGCATTGTATAATGCCTTCTGTTTCAATATTACGAATTTGCAACTTCTTCAGTGCGTGTATGTGTACTGTCTGTCAGAGCTGTAATGTTGAAAAACGTTTTTTTATGTTTTCTCCTAATTGGCACTTCGCAGCCACTCCGTGCGCTTGTGGTAGGGAAGGTGCGACATTGATTTTGCCATCGCACGCCCTCGGTTTTTTATTTTTTGTTTACGTTAAATTTTAGAGGGCATTGCATAAAGGGGGATGCATAAACCTGGTACAAACGTGTCAACTGTACATTATGGGAGGGTACTGTAAAAAAGGGGTTAATTCGAAGCCACATGTAACAATTGTAGAGAAAAGCAAGCTCACATTGTTAACGCGCGTTTTGGACTTGACATGAAAAGAATCCCTACATATATTCTCCAGATTTTAAATAAAAGAATAAAAGAGATTATAAACGTGATGAATCAATGATGGAGACGATGTTTGAGGGTAGGGCATTCCATTCGTTTATACACAAAGAGGGGAAAACTTCTATTTGTAAATGCGTGAAATAATTGGTTTAATTTTATGCGCATGGTCAATACGAACCGATACGTGAGGAGCAGGGTGAATGAAGCGTCTAGAAAAAGATGGGTCATTATTAACAAAGTGTAAAAAAAGGGAAGGCGAGGCATCTTTTGCAAGTGGCAAGTGAAGGACGGTCGAAATTAGGCTTCAGATATGAGATGCTTTGATACCTGGAGTAACAAGAGAAGATGAACGTGGCCGCTTTAACTGATTCCAGCATATCAGTGAATATTGCCGTATGCGAAATTGTTGGTGCGTACTCCAAGGAAGGCCTGACCAAATTTTTATATGCCTAAAGGATAGTTTCCGCTTTTGCGCACTTAAGACGATGCTTCAGGAGACGAAGTTTTTACAGGATTTACTAGTATTGTACTCGAGATGGCTGTTCCAGGTTAAATCACAGCTTAGATTAATTCCTAGGTATTTTATTGATGACACCGTCTGAACTATAGTGTCATTAACTTGATAGATGGGAGGAAGGAGGGTGGTACCGGAAGAAAATATGATGTGTGTGGTTTTTCTAATGGTAATTTCCATTTGCCACAATCGGCACCACTCCGAGAGTTTGATTAGGTCTGACTGTAGGGTTGAAACATCGGTTGATTCGGGTATTTCCCTATATAAGACACAGTCATCCGCACCTAGATGTACTGTAGAGGCAATGTTAGATCCAATGTCTTTATGTAAACCAACAATAACGAACGGCCAAATAGAGATCCCTGAGAGACATCTAATTTTATCATGCTTTTTCTTGAAATTGTATTGGTTAATTTTACTCATTGGTGTCGCTTGCACAGCAACTAAGAAATTTATTTTGTCGTTTTTTCTATGGCTTGGGCTTCTTGAACAGTCTTCCTTGCGAGTGCTCTTCGCTGCCACTGACACGAAAATTATCATGGATGCCAAGTACGGCAGAAGATGTTCAGAACAAGTGGGAGTTACTGAAGGTGCCCCCGCATCCCCCTCCATTATGGATTCAGAAACACCGGCGACCAATCGAGTGGGTACATTGGAAGAGCCATAGATGCCGAAAGAGTCGGCGAACGATGTGCGGACCTGGTGGGCTACAGAGACAATAGAGCGGTAGTTGGCGCTGGTGGTGGTACCGAAACACGCGGTGCAATGCCACGTGAGAAGCTGTGTCACCGTACTTTAATGAAACTTTTTGCGCCACCACGACAGAGATGTTGATAATATTTAGGTTTATGTTTTAAACTAGCAACTTCTCAGACGTGAGAGAATATGCTTGGTCGAGACCTTGGCAGCTTCTGAAGTTCAATTGTGTAGCATGGTTTGGTAGAATTTCAGAACCAGCGCGGCGGTTTCGGGATGCAATGGTCGCTAGCACAATGTATAAATTCTGTGTCTACGGATTCTGTAAGCATTGATTGGTCATACGCCAGGATAATGTGTTTAGAAGTCTTTTCTTTATTACCGAAGCTACTGTTTAAGCGCCCAAAAGGCTGTGATATGCATGCCTGCGATCCCAGTTTTGTAAGAGCCTTGAGGTTTGCGGTCCGGTGTTAAATTATACCCAGAATTCACCTATCTTAGTTTGTAAACGCCTTATTTGTTACCCAGAATTCATTAAAGTTATTTACAAACATAGAGTACTCTCAGGGAAACAGCATGGTTTGACTGGTCAACAGATTTGAGAGTCAAGAAACGGGACGTTTTTCAGGTGTGCTTAGAGATATGGTTGGAATGCGCGCAGAAATTACGGTTGTGTGAGCACTCAGCAGGGTCCAGTCATCTGTAAGAGAGTTTTGAAAATACCGTGCAGGCAAGTATACAGCCGTCGAATAGGGTAGTTTCCTTATTAAACTTAGGCAGATGGCCAATGATGTCCCGGAACTTCATGCGTGGTACACAAACAGGAAGACACTGTGCGTAGCTTGACCGTGACTCCACTGGCCACTGTTTGAGGCTTTTACCCTCCACCTCTCAGAATATCTCCACGGTTTGCTACAGCTTATGTAAGGAGCTGAGGTGCCGTGGTGTCGTAGGTTCCCTCATTTTTATTAGCCATTTTTATGAGCCAACGTGCCCCGTCCTTGGAGAAATTGGCTTAAAGAAATTTTACTTCAACAAACTGCGCATAATTGATCCAATTAGACAGAAACAAATGTTTAGACTTCGCTAAAATTGGCTGCTGGGTAAGAATGAAAAGATCATCCCAAGCCGTGTTAATGCAAGTCGTGACCATAAGGCAACTTGGCTGATATACATCCAGGAAGAGATAAACATCCAAAAACGTACCAATATGCCCGGAAAGCTACACTCTACGTTCTGCATACTTTAAACGCTCTGCACGAGTACAATAAGGATATAGTGTCATTGCTGAGTAACAAAACGAAAAGACCAAAAAAAACCAGCCTGCTTGCTGACTACAGGCACTCAATTGAAACTGACAGTAATGAAGATGACATCTTCGCAAGTGCTGTGCTGGAAGCCTAGCTCCTACATTTGTTTTTGAATGCAGGTAATGCCAATAGCTCGATAAAAATGGTGTTATATGTTTTCTCCGGTGCACGTGCAACTGACGATGCCTTTCGAAAATGGTGAGAACTGTGGAACTGGTTCTTTACTAAATATCCAGTTTCCCCAGGGAAGATCACACATAAGCATCACCATAACATTTATTCGACATAGCCATTTAAATTTTTCTCTAGAAGTTATCAGTATCTTTAATGTCAAAAGAGCCTTGAACTGATTTGAAATAGCATTTCGGGGAAGTGCTTCTACACCCAAAAAGCGCAAGCTTGGTGCCGCTTGAAACGCAGAGACTTCTCGAAGCTAACAAAGAGGATGTGAATATTTTTGCATTAACTAATAGTCAAACCAAATATATGCACAATTCAGTTTTCGAGCAAGGTGTTTTAAAAGCTTGACTTTCTACAAACCTTGCAGTGCCTGTTTTTCTGAGGAGAGGTTCCTATTATTGAACTCTCACTTTTGCAGTACATAAAAGAAGAGCGTGTAGGTCAAATGTGCAATAAAACAATGTGGATTTACAACAAAAATTATTGATGTGTTTGTTCTAAAGGTTAATGGTCCAATGGTAGTCATAAACTTCCGAAATATTTTGTAACCGGGTTGGCAGCACTGCGTTTAACGTTGTTATTCGCTTTTTATGTTAAATATGGTACACGTCTATGCAATTGCAAGTAAATTACTAGTTTTCCGCAAGCAATGAATCTTTAGGTGTTCAAATCTCCTGACATGGCAGTTTTTTGAATCTTCCCAAAAATATTATTTTTCTACCTGGGTTGTTCAAGCTGTCAATAAAAACATATTCCGGTAAAAAAAATGTCTGCAATATTTTGGATTGGTTCCTTCTAGAAATAAAAATTTTAGAGTGCACGTTCTTGAAATATATAAATAAAGCTTAAACCTGCAAAAGTGTTCAATTGTTCCAACAGTAATACCAAAGGTAATCTCCGAGTTTAAACCGGAGTACTTCAGAAGGGGCGAATACCCCGCGGAAGTGCAAGAGACAACTTATCTCCGAAACGATCCTCGCTGATCAGACTGCAGTAATCACTTTTTCCAGGGGAGCTGCACACAAAGAGTGTTTAAAAACCTTGAAGGCAACCCCGCTTCGTTCGACTCTGCCGCATTAGTATTCCTCCCTGCTACAGGCGGTTATTCGCATGGCTGTGGTCCCTTATAAACAGGGGCAATCTTTTTAGTTTATTGTTGAGATGATGCTCACGCTGACCAACAGTTCTCTTAATACAAACTGTAAGACGTTTTCCCAACTGTACGAACAGATCCACTATTTTGCTACCTTTCCAACACAGTTTTTGTACTAACGAAGCCTTTTTACCGATTGGGGGATCACCCGCTCACAGTAGAGACCATAATAGCACATCTGTCCCTGCCGTGAAATTTGCAGAAGACGTCTAATACAGCTCCTTATTTTTCCAGTGGTACACGATTACAGGAATGTCTTAACCCAGGCGGCACAGAAAGTGTGCCCCAAGACCGGCCCGCCTATGGCCGCTTTCTGGCATGTCCGGCCAGCATCCAGGTTCTGGCAGCCACTGATCATGCGTTGAACGGCCAACATTCGGCAACCAGCACTTCGGTATTTTTCCGTCCGCCCGTGTCCGGACGCACAACGACAGCTAACCGGCTGCCAGATATTCAGTTCTCTTACGGCTGCCGATGGTGGGAAAGAGAACGGCCGAAGTACGGCCTTAGGGCATCCGTTTCTTCTTCGGGAAGTGGTAATCGGCCGAAGCACGGCAACCGACCGGCCACAGAATATGCGTATTCTTGCGGCAGTTGGTGTTTGAAAGGAGACCGGCCGGAGCGCGGCTGCCGTGCATTCGTTGTTTCAATGGTGAACCGTGCGTCCGGTGGTAGAATATTCGTTTTCTTCGGGCAACCAGTGTTATGAAGGATACCGGCCGACGTACGGCCCCAGGATATACGTTTTTCATTCGGTTAGCTGTCCTCGGCCGAATTACGGCAAGCGAATGGCCACAGAATGTTTGGCAACCGGTGTTCAAGAGGAGACCGGCCTACGTAAGGTATCTGGTTATACGTCATTTTTTCGGCAAACGGCATACAGCCGAACAACGGCACCCACCTGGGCGCCGAGAATTCATGCACAGACGTCTTTGGAAGGAGACCGACCGGTTTTTTTCTGGGGGAAGAAAAAGGCGTTAGGGAGCCGAACGACGGGGACGCGTTTTTCATCCGCTCCGTGTTTCTACGTTTTAAATGAACGAAAATCGTTTTTCAAACAGTAATGAGTGTTCTCGGTGAACGGGCAAGGTGCAAGGACTCACTGGACATTAGCAGGGAACTTTTTAGGCCATCGAAATGTCATTTATTGCCACAAGAAGACTGTGCCACACCGACGGGTGAGCTAAGCCTCACCAGTCATCGCCGCTACCACGCCTCTGCCGCCGGCTTCTTCGACGCATCAGCTCGAGGCTATTCGCCCCCTCAAGAAATGGAGAGCATTGGAGACATCGATCCGGCAAAGATGTCCGATCCGAGATGGAGATGGTTCACCAAAATAACTGGCCTTCAAGGGCGTCGAGCAAGCGGCCACCACGCAGGAGCTAAACCGCCACCATGTCAAGGACTCCCCACCAAAGAAAGGCAAGTGTGAGCAAAAGCGCAAGTTATTCTGCTTACAATTAAACTGCGACAAGCAATGTTGCACTATGTTGTTGGTGATAAACGTAGAAGAGACTCGCTCGTGCATTGGTAGGATCAACTTCATGCCCTGCACTATGTTACTTCATGGGATTTTACGACTGCCTATTTAGAAAAAAAATTACTTTAAATTTGCGATAACAACAGAGCCTTGTCACTGACGAAGCCCAGCGGTTAATTTAGTTCCGATGTTTGAAGGTGAGCTTAGTTACTCTTGGGATATGACTCATTTGGTTAAACATAATCGCCAGCATCCTAGCAAACACGGATTTTGTTAGGATTTTCTTGCTCAACGCAGATAGTTGAGTTCACGTACGATTTGGCTCTTGCAATAGATAAGCTTAAAGTGGTTGACTGTATATTCTTGGACTGCAAAAACGCAAATGATGGTGTTCCATATCACCTTCTGCGTTGTACATTTCTTCCTATGAACTGAATGAAACGCTTTTTGCATTGTTATTAGAATTGTCCCTAGAGCTTTGTTCAAAAGTACTGTGTTGTTTACCGTACTATAGCGAATGAACGTGATTCCGTATACCTGCAGCTTTATTCGAATTTAATAACATCCTGGTGTGCTGATTCAAAAAAGTTTTTGGATGTTAAACAGTGTGTTAACGGCACCTTTACAAGAAAACCTTCATTCCAATTGAATACGTGTACCGTAAATTATGCGGCTGTGACAACGGCCGAGGAATATAAATACCTAGGAGTTTATTTAGGGAGTGGTTAGAGGTTAAATAGGCAGGTTCACACCATAAAAGTTACGGCTGCACATGTTTTTGGCTTTCTGAGACGAAATTTCAGTGAACCTCCATCTAACTGAAAAGAACAACTGTTTTTCACTCATGTGCGCTCAATCTTGGAGTACGCATGTGTTTTCGTGGATCCCTACACCAAAGAGCTGGTTGATATGCTCGAAAACGCACAGAATATGTCAGTGCGATTCGTATTAGGTAATTGGTACGCTCAACTTACATCAGAGAAAGTAAAAGTAAACTGAAATGGCAGGACGTGAAAGATCACAGACGAAACCACAGGTTGAACTTTTTTCGTAATATCTTTCCATCGAAAATTGGAGTAGAAGGGGAGAAGTATGTCCAAGCGCCATTCTACATATCGCAAAGTGGGACCGCTAGCCTAAAGCAAATTATTAACTTTCCTTTAAAGTTGACGCCTTGCGCGATTCAGTTTATTTTACATCAATACTGCAGTGTAATTATCTTCCACGTATGATTGCATTAACTGTTTATATTGACGATTTTCAGCGCGCTTTGTAGAAATATTTTGTTATTTTTGTCTCATATTTAATGCTTAGTGTTATGTATCTCCCTTCTGTAATGCATGCAAAGGCAAGCAGGCATCAAATAAATAAATAAATAAAACAATAAATAAATAAATGAATAAAAATAAATAAATAAATAAATAAATAAATAAATAAATAAATAAATAAATAAATAAATAAATAAATAAACTTCCATAGGCGCAAGTTTGCCTCCGAGGGGTTGAGAACCCTACGCATTCAACCTTGACCAATTAAATATTTATTGCCCTATTCGTTGCAGTATGCAAGGTTTCCTGTATACATGCTACCATTGCTATGTTATTGGTTTGAAACAAATTATGTAACTCTAATTTTACGCCTTTCCTTGCGTGAACACAGAGGGATACAACTGCAGCCACCTGAAGCAGGGCGTCATTCGGAGCGCGTCTAGAATTTTTTTAACGTAGTATGACATTAGAAGAAAATTAAGTTCTTTTGGACTATTAGGTGGTGTGGACGTAACTCATGAAAACAACATTAAAATAGATTGAAAAAGAAAGTACCTGTTCGCTCCTTCTTAGGATCAGCCCGGCGCAAAATCATCAGAAAAGTTGATCGAGTGGAAAATGTCTTTGCAAGAAAAATGAGCAAAAACTGGGCATACTTTTTTTGAAGGAGTTATATTAAATGCTCCTGAGTGTATTGTTGAGAACCCAAACCCTTCGTAAAGGCATTCACTCCGGTTTTATATACATCAAAATTGGTCAAGCAACTGTTATAAAAATAGTTTATGTAGTCATAGCATGAAAGTGTTCTGGAATATTGCCCCAAAAGAAATTGGCTAAAAGCGGCGCAATTTATCTCTCTGAAACTCAACCCACTAAAGTATGCGCCCTCGGCCAACTCACCCCCCCCCCCCCCCCCGCCTCCTCTTTCCCCGTTTATTACAGGTAAGCCGCCCCACACAGTATATCAGGACCCGGACAATACATCTATTCAAGCTCTACAAAGAACTGAATATTTTCGGTGTTCGGCAGTAAAAGAGGCACAGCAATTAAAGGAACGACAATTTGTGAGCACTGTTTAATAAATGAATTTTGCTGTCAACTGAGGCTGGTAATGGACCTCTCCCTGTATGTAAACACCGTGACGTCACGAAGCGCACGTGCACAACTGGTGGCGCCTGCTGGCGGCCGCGAAGTGCGGTGGCGGTTGGCAGAACGCGCCTGCGCCGACGGCCCGGCCTGGCCGCGCGGCACCCGAAAGGAACGATGTGCCGTTGGTTCGGGCCGTCACTGGCCGCCTACATTGGATGTGGGGGTCTAGCTATCCTAGCTGTGGCCGTCGCACCTCCATGTAGCTTTCCGCATCTACAACCTACGCAACACTTTCGTTTACCGTACGGTCAACTGAAGGGCGACACTTTCGGCTAATCAGTGCGCGACAGAACCGCCTAACGAATCATTCTGAAGGTTGGTGCTGTTGTGACGCATTCCAAGGATGTTTATTAATATTCTTTGTGTTCGGACACATACCAAGTAATGCTCATTCATTGTTGCTTTCGAGGTCCGCTTAAGCTAACCGCGGTGCCTCAGGCAGCGTATACGCTCCTTGTTCTTGGTCAAGGCGTACACACGATTTCATGTTGAAGAGAAAAAGGAAAGGTAAAGCATGAAAGAAATAAATATTAACATAAGCAGCAACAAAACAAAAATATGAAGAGCAAAAGCCAAAAATTAGTCCAATAAAAATATCGCGATGATGTCATTCTCTATGTGATTGACCGATTGTTTTGTTACCTTTTTCCCCAGTGAAATTGTGAAATGGTTCATTGTCTTTGTGAAAGTAACATAGCAGCCACATAAGGTTAGTGCGTATAGCTTGCGACAGCGCCCTGAAATAATTTTCAGTAGTCATTATTTCATGATAGTTAAAGTTAGTGTCCTTGTACGCCCGCTGCATACGCCAGCGTCGGGAGGCCGCAACAAAAGAATACATTCACTGAGTTTGTTCACTTAGGGCAAACACATTTTTCGAATTCTTTCGAGTCGCGTGAGCGGTCCATCTCGCGCCGAAGGCACGATGCTACATGTGAGCACGGCAAGCATCTCTGTTTTGCCGCATCCTCAAGGCAGAATATAATTGATCAAGGTAAAAATGTATTGAATTTCGTTCTTCTTGAGCAATGAATTTCGTTCGTCTTGAACAGATCCCCCCATAAGACCAAATTTGTCGTTGTCGATCTGGCGGATGCGGGTATCGCGGATCCCTCGTTGAAACATTACAGAATTTATTTGCGTTACTTCGGATTTCTACGCAACGTTTCAGATTAAACTGTCTCTGCTCGGGCTGCTTGAGCCTTGTCTTGTAGGACTTGGGAGGGTGAATCTACCAGTTCCCATATCATAAACGTTTTGACATAGCGGGGCTCATCCACCCACTTGATCGACAGAGCTGTACTTTTGTTAACAATAGTAGTTTTCAAATCTTTCTCAAGGATGCCGCATATTTGCTGGGCAGAAAAAAACCTGTCTGAATGTGCAACGGGTCTTCCCAACACTCATACCAGTTACGTGAAGTCTTCGTTATTAGTGCGGAAGCGCTTCTGTGGCCGCTACTGTGATTGGGCGGCGTTGTATCCTATTGAGCCAAGAAATAAAGCAAGCGCCGGAAAAGTGTTGCGAACGTGTCAGGGGAGGGCGGCACACGCTACTATAGCGTCCTCTTACACAACCTTCCTCCTTCTCGCACTCTCATAAGGGGATACTCCTCCGTGTATGAATGCGGCGAACCTCGTTACAGTTGCGCGGGAAATTCAGACACGATTTGGAACAACACGGTTGCCGGTGGCGTTGACGCGCTCCAGGATAACAGTACAGTAGCAAGTTCCCCTAGCGTTGACTATTCATTTGATAACTTCCATAGATGGAGTAGATATGCGCCTTCACTGATAAGACAGCAGTTCGTGCTGCGCACAATTTTCCGTTTTGAACTACAGAAATGGCCATTGTATTTTTTAAGTCCTATCAAAGAAGTCTGTATAACCAAGCCCCTGGTGCAAGAAAAACAATCACGCAGCTTTGAACGCGGAAAGCCGCCCGGAGGAAGCTTTGCCCCACTCTTCCCACCTACCTTGAGAACTTATTTGTGGTATATCTACACACACTGTTTGCAATGACGAACAGGATGATGACTGTGAGCAGTGTTTTTTTTTTCGGGCATAACAATCACCTTCTGCTGTTTTGACTCGTTCACTTGTTGATTCTAGGTCCCTAACCAGGTAACAAATAATTCATTTTCGTATATCCAGGTGAACTCTGTTAAAACCTAAGATAGATTGTTAATTAACTGCAAGCCAATTATTTGTCTATTGTCGTGGTGTCACCTTTTTGCCACTTGACGAGGTAGACGGCCATGTTGAGTTAATTCTCCCAGATGTCGATGACGCCATTACAAAGTCTACCATTACAGATATTCGCACAGAAGAAAACTCCCAATGGCGTGCTAACACTTTGATATGATGTGGCTCCGATTCATTTTTAAATACTTTGACTTACTCTATTCAATTACTGTAATGTTTTATTTAAATATATCGGTAAAGGACGGTGATCAAAAACATCAGCCCTCAAGCTATAATTACCTATGTGCTTCAGCCAATTGAAGGTATGTCTGAGAAACGCAATATGTATTTCCTGTCCTTAGGTAATATCTTTTTAAGGGAAATTGGTTTTTTATCTGGTTGTTAAAAAACAGTATATATATATATATATATATATATATATATATATATATATATATATATAAACCGCACGAGACATGGCGTCCGTTTAACCAACAACTTTATTGGCAACTTCTTTCTGGTCCACCACTATCACACCGCACCGTCTGTTGGTGGCTAATCTCCCATTCCTGCCAACTCACCTGTACCATCAATCTGGGGTACGTCACACGCTTCCCGCTACCCCGGGAGGGTGTTCGGTGTAGGGGCGGATAATATCGTCTTAGCTTCCCCACATGGACAATATCAGTCTGACGAGCGAGTGGAGCCACACAGCTGTCGATCTCGTAGTTTAGCGCAGAGATCATGCTTAATACAGTATACGGGCCTTCCATTATCGCACAGAGTTTGCCGTGGTTGGGATGCCAGGGTGTCTCATATAACACTATAACGCACAGTCTCCCACCTCGAGCTCTGACGGAAGAAACTTCTTGTCGTACATTACCTCATTCTTCTCTTGATACGCCTGGGAACTGCGGACAGCGTTTGCGCGAGCTTCTTGCAAGATTTCAGCAGTGTTGGAGATGAGGCAGAGGTATGATGGTGTGCCATACATGAGAAAACATGGTGCTGTAATGATCAGGAGCCCAACTAGTATCTCGCACCAGACCTACGACTCGCTCCGTTGCACGTTGCCAGCACTTGTATCTCCAACACAAAGACAAGACCGTGAAATGAAAGCCTGGCGAATACTTCTCAGGACCCAACACACACAGACGGGCAGTTACGCAAAACACAAGTCTCTGGAGAGTGTCCTCGCGGCGTCTCACCAAACCCCAGTCCAGGCTCGGATGTCAGCGTCGGTGACTGGCCGAGACTGCTGAGAAGTTGAGTTCCTCGGGCCTACGCCGCGAGGCAAGCGGGCAAAAGGGCTGTTTGGGTGCTCCTCCGGAACAAGGACGAGAGGAACGCCGTGTCTTCTCGCCGGCCTGGAGGTCCAAGACGAAGGCCCGAACCACTGATCGGGCAGCTTCGGTTAGCCCGTCCCCTCTTTTTTCCTCGTCTTCCTCCTCTTCCCACAGCCTGATACAGCCATCTGACCGTCCTAGGGGTTGTCCACACACGCTTTCCGTTCACCTCACCACAATTACCCCCCTTTTAAGAAAGTTGTTATAACAACTATTCTCAGTTCCCCCAAAAAACCTCTTAAAGGTTGCACGTTTCACCCATCACTCGGTGGTACTGCCGGTACAGAATATTGTCTTCCTGTAGGAAGTTGCTGTAGTGGCCCTTGCGGTAATACACTCGCTTGCCGACTTTCCGCTGGCACCATTTTAATGAAGGATCGCTGCTCTGTTGTTGAGCTATCTCGTCCTCCGAAAGAGAGCTCATAACTCCTAGCTTCTTGGAGAAACGGCTGTTGTTCTGTGCCTTGACAATGGCAGACATCAGCACAGGAACGGCTGGTGGCCTTTCCTCTTTCAAAGGCCCAATCTGTTTTTCGTCCCGGCTGCTTGTGCTCTCCCAGCACGGATCTGGGTTCAGTGCTCCTCGCACACCAGGCACAATACCAAGGACGAGATCGTACGTGGGGTTTGCATGCAAATGGCGTCGACTTCCCCTGTGAAGTAGGGCGTGTCAACGTGAATCTTCGCCTCTGGTAACTGCATCGCCGACCCGTCCAAAAAGAAGACTTCCGTTGTTTTTCCAGAAAACCCCTTGTCGGGAATGAGGCTGCGCAGAACAATAACGGTGTTGCTGCCCGTGTCCCTTAGAACGCGTACAGGTTCCCCGAGTACACGCCCTTCAACAACGGGTAGGCCGTTCGCTAAAAATCTAGGTGCCTTGTAGTCCCATCGGCTATGGAAGCCTGAGGTTTCGTCTAAGTTCCTAGAGGACGCAGTGGAGACCCGGTTTGGATGACCCTGGGAAAACCGTGTGCAGGCGCACGAGACAAAATGTTCCGGGTGGGTTGGTTTGTTTTTGCGCTCTTCAGCGCTGTGCCCTGACTTGCCGCAATTCTTGCATTTTGGTGGGTTCCTAAGAGGGACGTGACAGTCAGGGGCAGTGTGGCCGATGCGGTTGCATAAGCAGCATTTTAGCGACTTGTTTCGGGCATCACTTCCATCTCTGGGTGTTCCTTCACTGTCATTCCCAAGGTTAGTGATATTTTGGGCCTCCAGGAAGCGGTTGGTATGCTCCGCGAGAGAACTCAGCGTCTTGCAGTCTCGCTCCTTCAGGAAAACAATGAGCTTGGCGTGGCAACATCGAAGAAACTGCTCGGAGACGATAAGTTCCCTGAGTCGTTCGAATGTTTTCGGCACACCTGACATCTTGATCTAATGGTAAAAATATCCTGAGAGCCGGGCAGCCAGCTGTCGTCCAGTCTCGCCATCCATGGCTTGCCTCCCCTGAACTTCTCCTGGTAGCCCTGGGCAGTGATGCGGAAGCGCTGCAATAGAGCCTTTTTGACTGCGGGGTAATCCAGCGATTCTTCTGCTGTTAGACAGCCTATGACGGTCAAAGCTTCCCCAGAGAGGCACATGCCGATGGCCGTGGCCCATTTCTCTGGTGGCCATTCTTGTGCAGTAGCTAACCGCTCAAAGCGATGTAGATATGCATGTAGGTCATCGCGGCGCTCGTCAAAGATGGGGAGAAGCTTCTGACGATTGACCCCGGCCCCAGGGGGTGTCCTGCCGACCGGTGCAACGCCGTTCTCGTGGGTCCCTGCAGTGTCCGGCGTTTCCCGAAGTCGGAGCTCCACCAAAAGAAGCTCTTTGCGCCTTTCGTCCGCGGCCTTCTGCCGTTCGTCCGCGGCCTTCTGCCGTTCGTCCTCCTCGCAGTTTGCTTCCCGCTGAGCGACTCGTTCACCGCTCTGGTTGGCGCGTTCCTTCTCAACCCACTCGCGGAGCTCATGCCCAGATAGGCCGTACTGGACGCCTAGCGCTGTAAGCTTCTCGAGGTCCATGGTGATCTTTCTGTACGATACGGAAGTCGTATCGGTCAGTATGCTAGCTGGATCCTGGTAGGCTCGCCACTTTTGTAATGATCAGGAGCCCAACTAGCATCTCGCACCAGACCTAGGACTCGCTCCGTGGCACGTTGCCAGCACTTGTATTTTCAACACAAAGACAAGACCACGACATGAAAGACTGGCCAATAGCTCCCAGGACCCAACACACACAGACCGGCAGTTACACAAACCACAAGTCTCTGGAGAATGTCCTCGCGGTGTCTCACCAAACCCCAGTCCCGGCTCGGATGTCAGCGTCGGTGACTGGCCGAGACTGCTGAGAAGTTGAGTTCCTCGGGCCTACGCCGCGAGGCAAGCGGGCACCAGGGCTGTTTGAGCGCTCCTCCGGAACAAGGACGACACGCCGGTCCCTCGGCCGAAACGTAAAACCGTTTCGTTTTTCGACGTGTGTCTTTCTCTTTTTTTGCTAGGACCTGCCGGTGTCCAAGAAATATTTTCCTGCAATGTATATATATAAATATATATATATATATATATATATATATATATATATATATATATATATATATATATATATATATATATATATATTTATATATATATATACATACATATATATATATATATAGATATTATTGTTGCGGTCGCCCTTGCCAGTGCTATTCGGCTGTTTCCGAAATATTTATTAGTGCCGAATGACGTGTGTTTGTCATGTTTAATTGATACAGTGATAAATAAGCGAAAATATAAGTCGAGAAAAAATCTGCCGTTTTTTCAGGGAGCGGGTGTCGAACCCACATTTCCGCATCACGGGTGCGGTGCACTGACCAATTACGCTACCCCGCAGCGGCTCCTCTCTCGACTTTAAAGCGGGGGTTTATATTTACAAGTTCTCAGAGGCCAGTCAACTAGCGCCGCCCCTCGACCAATGCGGGAGACGTAGAACGCCTTTTTTTTCAGCGGCCGCCACGTAAGACGATGTCGGAGGTCGGGGTTAGCAATTTGCATATCCAAGCTGCTGGAGCCAGAGCCCTCGTAATGCCTGTAGCAGAACAGAAAGATACGGGACGAGGGACTCGGTAAGGACACATATCAAGGTTGCCGTCGTCATTGCCAGTGCTACTCGGCTGTTTCCGAAATATTTAATAGTGCCCACTGACGTGTGTGTGTCATGTTTCTTTGATACAGTGATAAATAGGCGAAAATATAAGTCGAGAAAAAATAGCCGTTATATATATATATATATATATATATATATTTATATATATATAATTTGGAAATGAGGGGCTCATTAAGAAATACAGAAAGAATTGCCCGCAGTCCACAACGCCAAAGGAGGCATAGGGGAATGGTTAGACTATTTTTTGACCGTTAGTAAAACTATATATATATTTTTATTAATTCACTTAGAAAGGAAGAAAGAAAGAAAGAAAGAAAGAAAGAAAGAAAGGAAAACACGCGCCCAGGGTGGGGTCCGAACCCACGCCTTTGGATTAGATCTCGAATGCCTTACCAATTCGGCTATCTGGGAGACTGTGTTCTCTTTCACTTTCTGGGGTATTTATATTTACTACAACTGGATCTGACACTTTAGGGTGGTAGCCAGCGCCAATCAGACTATACGGGGAGATGGGGACCTTCTTTTGTAACCCCGGGGCGTGACTCGAACGTCTAGAACCTGTCATGAGCGGGTAACTGGCGGGAAACCCTTTTATGCTACCTTGGCATCAAGGCTGCCAGAACCGAGGCCCTCGCTATGCTTTCGCAGGATAATATGATTTCGAAATGAAAATGAAGGGCTCGTTAGGAAATAGAGAAAGAAATGCCGGCAGTCTACAACGCCAAAGGAGGCATATGGGAATCGTTAGACTAATTTTGACCGTTATTGAAATTGTATATTTTTTATTGTTTTCGTAGAAAAAATAAAAGAAAGAAAAAAAAACACGCGCCCAGAGTGGGAACCGAACCCATGCCTTTCGATTAGATCTCGAACACCCTCAAGCGTCAGATACAGTTGTAGTAATTATAAATACCCCAGGAAGTGAAGTAAAACATAGTCGCCCAGATAGCCGAATTGGTAAGGCATTCGAGATCTAATCGAAAAGCGTGGGTTCGGTTCCCATGCTCGGCGCGTGGTTTTCTTTCCTTGTTTCTTTCTACGTAAATTAATACAAAATATAACTTCAGTAACGGTCAAAAAATAGTCTAACCATTCCCCTATGCCTCCTTTGGAGCGGCCCGGCGGCAGCTCCTTCACACGAGAAGCGTGGCTTTACCGCACGAAGTGGAACTCAAGGTGGCAGATGGACGCTCAACTCTGCTCCCATAGGGCAGCTATATACAGGAACTCTTCTTCGGCCACCGCTCCCGTGCTCCGTTTACTTCTGCGCGGACCTGTACATTCCATAGTTGAGGAATCGTAGACGTTAGCTTTCGTATACCGTACTTCGTCCATATTCTCTTCACTGCAGTCAGTTTAGCGTTTGAAGATTTAAGACTGCTGCGTTCGAGAATATGCATCGTAAAATGCGAGAGCCCTAGATTTGAGTTTATCATATGTAATCGTCGCTCCTTATTGTGTGTTCTCAAACATTAATATGCTGTGCTTGTGAAAGAATGGGATAAAATGCGTTGTGGGTGGGACACCTTCAGTTACCCACAATATTGCTCATAGTTATACATTGTAATTAATAGGCGGGTATACTAAAGAGTAACACAGTTGTTTCGTTACCCATAGCAAAAAACATTTTCCCGATACACCAACTGAGCCTGAAAGCTCGATGCGAACTTTCTGTGGTATGTCCAGTGAAGTGTTTTATAAAAGGTTTTTCCAAGAAACGGTTTGGAAGTGGCCAGTTGAATCACATCACCAAGAAATTTGAAGTGCGAAGCACTTCTTAGTCGGGCCTACTCCTGCTTCCACCGCCGTCCTCCGTCCGCAGCCTAGCAACGGTGCTAGCTACCGTGCCTAGCAACGGCGCCGGATTTCCGACGCGTGAGGGCGCTTGCATAGCGCCTTCTCTCCCCCCTCGCCTACTCTCCTAAAGCCCCTTTACTACTCTCCAGCTCGCAACACCCTCTCTCAGCGCGCCAGCCAGGCCACTACACTATATAAAAAAAAACAGCATCCGGCGCCAGGTTTCAATCCGAGGACTTTGCGGCCGCAGCGCGACGCTCTACCGACTAAGCCACGGACGCGACGCTGATATCAGTGTTAGTAACGCGCCTTATATCTTTAACGCATTCAAACGCGCGAGTGCGCGCGTAAGAGACTCGGACCCCGTCGTATTGGTCGGGGACTTTAACGTGGACGTGCGAAAGGGCGGCGAGTGGTTGTTGGACTACATGCTCATCAATCACTCCATGACGTGCCTATCGTTGGAGTCTCCGACCACCGTCAACGGCGGGTATATAGACCTGGCCTTTGCTAGGAACTGTAATGTAAGGACTGTCCTGCAAAAACCCTTAACGGTCCACTTTAGCGACCACAAGGCGGTCGTAATTACCGTCGCATACAACGACAACACAAACAAGTGGTGAAATAAATACTGTAGTTTCACTTTACTTTGCGTGTGTGCGTGTGTGTGCGTGATTACATTCCCTCTCGAACATCTCTCGAACATACACGTTATTTCACCAACATTTCCGCAGAGGGACAAACGAGGCGTGTTAAGCCGAACGTGATCACGAGGGGGTGTTAATGTAACTAACGGGCAAAATGCCACCAAACTTCAACAAACTCCCCCTCATAGCATCACCCCGTGCTTCGCACTTCCTCATACTCCCCTTCGGCGAAATGCGGGGGAATTTTTACTTGAATGTCGCAGCGACACTTTTATTTTTTGAACGATGAATAACAATGTTTGTTTTGGTTTAAATTTCAAGCTTATTTGTGATTAATAACATTAAAACTGCTTAACCACGTGTTTTTTTCTTACTTTAGGCCGTCGATATCACTGCAAGAGAAAAAAGTGTAACATCGGGGGACAATATCATGTGTGGTGTTTGTGTTGTATCAAGAACATCATTTATATGTACGATACACAGGAGTGGGCGTAATATAATTCTCCGAGGGATGCCATACCTAATTTCATTCATTTTTGGCATTGTTGCGGCGCTAGATGTGCTAGGTAACTGCGTATTAACTTGAGCGCAACACCTCTTATGCGGAATCGACCTAATTTCTCAAGGAGAATTTTTGATTAATCAAATTGAAAGCCTTTTTGGAAATCAAGTAACATTTAGAGCGTCTGAGATCTGGGCTCAAACTTATCTAATATTTGCCCTTGATAGATTGCGAGGCCTGTTCTGTACTTTATTATTTTGAAAGCCTCACTGCTGTTGTGTTATAATTTTTTGTCTACCAAATTGTGAGGTTCGAACTTACCAAGTTCGTTCTTATATTTTTGAAAATAGCGGCCAGACAGATATGGGTCTACGAATATTTAGGCCATCTTCATTACAATCTTTGTGAATGATTGAGACCGTAGCGATCTGTATCTTCTTAGGAAATATTCTGGTGCATAACATTAAATTACATATATGTGACAGTGGCAGACGAATATAATTCGAGAATTCTTTTAATGACTCTGCTTTTATACCATCAACCCCTGCCGCAGAGGTAGGTAAATTTATATGAAAAGAATGTATTTCAGATCCATCACTGGAAGCCAAAAAAATCGATTTGGTTTATTTCCGTAATTTATTGTTCCTAGCCTGTATCGGTAATAGTACAGGTTTCACAAGCCCCGGAGTTTAAAAATTCTTGTTGAACGTATAAGCAAGGAAGGTACCAGAGCAATATTTGCCACCAATCATAAGCTTTTGATGGTATTTTTTTTGAAGGTAATAAAAGATCGCGTATATTATTACAAAATGCTTTCTGTTCGTTTGGAATAGCCGCAAACCTATCTTGATTGTAATGTATGCGTGACCGCTTTATATAAGAGCCCAATTTTTTTTAACTAATAAACTGCCACAAGTTGTCAATTTACCTTGTTTCAATCAAGTTTCTAAAGTGGTTATTACTTTCTTTTATCTCTTCAGAAGTAACCCCTTATTCGACTGCCTTCTAGCCTTTTTGCTTGTTTTGAGCAGTAGAAGCGGAAAGGCCTGGTCATAGAGCTGTGTTTTTTTTAACATAAATGTTTTGAAAGACGTCCAGGTTCAGGGATTTGTAATATTGCCCCTAAATCTGCTGCCGTAGCTAATCCCTAAAACGTTTCAATTGTTTCAGCAGTAATTTTTCTATGAGTTGGGCTAGTTTTCTTCCCCCCAGTTTAGGTGACTTTGTGGACTCGAAAATAGGGAAATGGTCCGTAACACCAGGTACAACAACTTCAGCACATATTTCATTTTACGATTGGTGAATCACAAGTCGGGAAGAAGTTCAAAAAATTCTGTCACCCGACAAGGCACACAAATTCCGTTCTCATAGCCAAGGCACATCATATTGCCAAGAAGGTTTTGTTTGTTAAAACAAGTAGACAACATATGTATGTTGAAATCGCCCGTTACTGTCGGGCGCGTGTTTTGCGTTTCAGAAAATTCCAATATTTTTCGAAGAAAGTGTGAGAAGGCGGAAAAAGTTCCGAAAGATGGTCTATAGGTAATTACTGGGAACAAATTTTGCCAAATCACCATCATTAATTTGTTATGTAAGGTTATAAGTGTACGTTTTTATAACATAAAATTTCAGGCTACCTTCGGAATAGGTTGCTGTAATGCTGCTCATTGCTTTTCTCTACAGTCTGTGATGCACTGCAGCATGTAAAGTGTACGGCCTTTTCACATCACGGGAACCAGGTCTCGGTTAATGTTAATAAATTCAAATTGATCTTTAAGGTGTCGAGCAATATGTCAACCGCTTCTTTTCGATTTCGTAGGCTTTGCGAATTTTACTGAACTAATCATAACGGTTTTTTTGTTGCGGGAAGATTGAGTCACTCAAAGAAATGTGCATCGTAGTAAGATTATCGATTGTCATGCACCACGGTGACGTGCTGTTCAGATACACGCTGCCATCTTTACATTCAGCGACTTTTTAGGTATTGCTCAGACACGATTCTAATTACTCGATCGCAAAAGGCGTTTCACTTTTGTGCCTTGCGAAATCATATTCCTTTTGAGTTGCCCTCGATTTTATTCTCCAGAACAGAGCTCTGTTGCACGCTAGGGAGGTTTTCATCGAACAAAATGTTTGACTTGGTCTACTTCAATTCGGTTTTCTTCTCAAGGCATCGTTCCCTCATAAGGTGAGACGACAACGTGGCAAACACTATGTCAGGTTTACCATTTTTCTTTTCCTGCTTGGGCGGCATACGATGAGCGGCCTCGACATCCCGTTCGGAAAGTAGTGAAAGCTCAGGTCACACGCTAGCTTGTTTAGCTTTTCTAGGAGGTATTCACCTGTGTATTGGGGTAATGCGTGTGATTGTATGTTAAAGCGTCTGCTGCGCGGGTCTAGTTTGTTCACCACTTGTTTGAGTTTATCCACGAAGTTTCAGGACTCGTTTTTTGATGTTCGAAGCTTGATCTGACTAGTTCTTCAGTTTCGCAATAAATTCATCATATTGGTTGGCATAACCTTCAGCGACTCTTAGATATTTTCAAAAGATGTTTTAATTTTTTTCAAGGCATCAACCTTTCATTTGATAGTTAGCAGTTCATTACAGTGGCGCTGTATTTCGTGCTAACTCAGAAGCAAATTTCCTTTCTCAACCGATAAAGTGATCCTATGAATGACCCCTAGCTTGAGCAGCCGATTTTAAAATTCCCGCATGCCCCTGATTTTTCAGCCGCTGCTAATTTCTTTTTGTAGGCATTTTCTGGTTCTCTAAGCACGTGCCAGAATGGTAATAACATTGACATTCAGAGCACATACGCAACAAATAACTGTTGTTTACCCTGTTGCAATTTTGACATGTCACTCATGCTGTCAGTCAAGCGCGAAACACTCTAAGCACTCATCAGCAGAAGAAACCACAACACAAGAGATTCATTAAATGTGTGAGGGAGAGCAAGGACAATCTACCAGAAATATACAAGGGCCGCTTTCAGACGGCACTGCAATGCCTCGGTGGTGTGTTTAGTGCTGCCGATTGCACAACTGGTATTAATCTGCGTGGAACTACCCTTTGCTTAAAAGGAATTAGGTGCCGCATTTAAAAAAAAAAACACGGGACTCGTCTATTAACTCGCAAATGTTTTACACATAGGTCGCTGCAAAGCTTCTCGGGGCTCTTTTTTTCATCAGCAGGCTGTTAGTGCTCCCGCCCATTTTATAGCCAGCCCAAAACGCTAGGTATTTATGGCACATTTTTCCAAATCGAAATCACATTGACTAGCCATAGAAAGAGTTCAGTGCTTGCTGTTGAAAAAGATTATTTTAGCCCCAAACAACGACTCATTTTGTATCAGAGATGAAAATATTTCGGGCAAAACTTTATGATGCTCTTATTTTTACGTTTACTATTTTACATTGCGCGAAAAATATACGATAATTGCAAAACACTTCATCATAAGGTTTGTTCGCAAGTACATAAATCTTCTAATTTTGATGTTTACTCTTAACAGACAAACACGCATAACCAATTTTAGTTTCGCGGTTTGTAGAGGAATAATAATATTTCTCGTGGCAAAAAAGGTCGACAAAACACTAACCCTGCCTTTATGCACGAGCTCAAGACCAATGCACACGAGGAGGTGAAACGTTTTTCCATATTGCTTTGATATCTTTGCCTCAAAGGGACTATCAGGCGTTCCACTGCTGTTCCACGTTTATTTTATGTAGTAATGTGTTACTGATTTCTAATTGTGGCAACAAGAACTGTGGTAAACTAATTGCCTCTATGTACTCAACTTAACTTATTCAATTGAAATTAGTTTACCCACTGAGGTTTTCCAGCACAGTGGCATGCCAACAGTGTTTTACTTTCAGCTGCCTTACCGAACGCTGATGTAACTGCAGTCTGCGCTGTCCGATGTGACTGTACCGCTCCCGTGCCATTTTCATAGAAGAAAGGTGAGCGCTCTCTTTTAATCTTTGTTTTCCTTTGTGGCACATGCACGATTGGTAGTGACCATATTCCGAATGCACACACAGCAATGCCAATTCTTGTAAGAACACAAACGTGGCTTCGGCGAAAATTATCAATACCAGCTTGGACACCAGATTTGAAAAAACATAGTATTTTTACTCTCCACCCTTTTCCTCATATCGGTCTTGTGCTGGTCCCTCAGATCCCTACAAAACAACTCTAATAAATATTTTGTGATAACGCAGAAGGGAGACAAGCTCAAAAGCATTTTCGATGCTAAAATCATTGGGACAATTCTTTCATTAGCTTTTCAGCAATAAGCAATAGGAAGAAATTTTGAATATGCCTAATTAAAAAGCACACCTTCATTTTATTGCACGGATGTATTTGTAAAAACTAATGATGCAAACCTTAACGGACTTTGGACAAATAAAATATAGAATTCCCAAAAGTGAGGGGAAACAGAGAAATACGTTTTCTTGTTTTATTTAGATTTTATACTCCCATTTGTTGCTTCCTTGACTGTTTGATGATCAGTAATCCGCAGGAGTTTATTTAGAATTTAATATGTGAATTTAAGAGCAATCGTCGTTATCTTAAATTATCAGTTTATTTTTGATAAACCCGGTTTTGCTGCTATAATATTTTCTAAGGTGATGGTGTTTTTTCTCAAAAACACGAACGATTGTCTGTTTGCGTGTCTGTCGCCCTGCTCATCCATCCACCAAAAGAAAAAGCCATTCTGAAATGAGATATTAATATAGGCATAAGCTTTACAAACCCCGATGTCTGGTACCATCATTCCTAATCCTGAACCC